>NC_037686.1:19161754-19487475 GCF_003255815.1 Theropithecus gelada | reverse complement strand
AGGATGGCGGATCACGAGGTCAGGAGATCGAGACCATCCTGGCTAACACGGTGAAACCCCGTCTCTACTAAAAAAAATACAAAAAACTAGCCGGGCGATGTGGCGGGCGCCTGTAGTCCCAGCTACTCGGGAGGCTGAGGCAGGAGAATGGCGTAAACCCGGGAGGCGGAGCTTGCAGTGAGCTGAGATCCGGCCACTCCAGCCTGGGCAACAGAGCGAGACTCCGTCTCAAAAAAAAAAAAAAGTTTCTTTTGAAGTGGGTAAAATGTTCTAAAACTGATATTTTAACTACTGGATTTTGACAGTTCTTTTCATATTCTAGATACAATTCCTATGTCAGATAGGTTGTTTGCAAATATTTTCACCCAGTAGCTTGTTTTTATTTATCTGCTTATCAGGGTCTATGTGGAGCACTAGTTTTCAATTTTAATGAGATTTACTTTATCAATTTATCAGTTTTTGCTTTTATGAATTATGCTTTTGGTGTCAAGTTTAAGAACTCTGACTAGCTTAGTCCTGAAGCATTTTCCTATATTTTTTTCTAAAACTATTATAATGTTATGTTTTACATTGGGTATGTCATCCATTTTGAGTTAATTTTCGTATAAGAAAGTGAGGTTTAGGTCAAAATTCATTTTCTTTTTGCCTGCCTGCAAGAGCTCCAGCATCATTTGTTAAAAAGACTATCCCCCATTGAATTGCTTTTGCACCTTTGTCGAAAATCTAAAATAACTTCAGCATATTGGTATAGGTCTATTTCTGAGTTTTCTTTTCTCATCTGTTGATCAGTGTGTCTATGATAGGTGTTGATTTTACTGTAGCTATACATAAGCCTTTTCATCAGGTAGAGTTATATTTGCCACTGTATTCTCTTTTTCCAAAATTATTTTAGCTATTCTAGCTCCAGTGCCTTTATATATAAATTTTAGACTAAGATTGTTGTGTTGTGCCAAAAACCACCGGTTTGAAATTTAATAGGTATTTCATTCAACCTATAGATCAACTTTGGGACAATTGGTACCTTTGCTATGTTAATTTGTCCAATCCATTAACTTTGTATGAGTTTCTATTTATTTAGATCTTTGATTTGTTTCATTTGCATTTTGTAATTTTTGGAATTCAGATTTTGTATATGTTCTATTAGATTTACATCAAATATTTTATTTTAGAGCAATTATAAATCATACTATATTTTAAATGTCCAAATGATCATTGCTAGTTTACAGAAATGCTATTAATTTTTTTTAGGATGAACTTCTATCCTTTGCTTTTGGTGAACTCATCGGTTCTAAGAGGTGTTTTGTAGATTCCTTGGGATTTCCTACATAGACAATCATGTCATCTGCAAATAACAGCAGTTGTGTTTCTTCCTTCTCAATATGGATGCCTTTTTCTTTTCTCTCTTTTTTTTCCTTATTGTGCTGTCTACAACTTCCAATACTTAGAATGATGAGAGCAGACATTCTTCCATTCTACCTACCTAATTTTAAGGAAAAAACCATTCAGTCTTTTACCATTAAGTATGATGTTCACTGCAGGGTTTTTGTATAGGGCTTTTTTCAACTTAAAAATGTTTCCCTCTATTTCTAGTTTTCTGAGAGCTTTTATCATGAATGAGTGCTGGATTTTGTCAAATGCTTTTTCTGCATCAGTTGATATGATTACATGATTTATGATTTTTTCTTTAGTCTGTTGATATGGTGGATTAGATTAATTGATTTTTTAATGTTGAATCAGCTTTGCATACCTAGAATAAATCCCACTTGATCTTTGTGTATAATTATTTTTATATATTGCTGGATTTGATTTGCTAATATTTACTTGAGAATCTAAATTCATGAGAGATACTCATTTGTAGCCATCTTTCTTTTTTCCTTTATTACTTTTTTAAAGCTATCTTTACCTGATTGTCTAATTTTAGTATCAGCAAAATGCTAGCCTCACAAAATGAGTTGGGAAGTGTTTAGTCCACTTCTATTTCTGGGAGAGAGTGTATAAAATTTATGTTAATGCCTCTTTAAATGTTTAGCAGAATTATCAAGTGGTGCCATCTGGGCCTGGAAATTCCTTTTTAGGCGCTTTTTAATTTTAAATTTAATCTTCAATGGTTGTAGGGTCATTCATGTTATCAATTTCACTTTGATTGTCTTGGTATGGTCATTTATACAATGATCATGATATATACATTTCAGTACAGTTTCTACTCAGTTTCCCTACAGAGGCCTTTTTACCTTTAGATCTAACACACAGTTGTTAGGGTTCCCTAGGTCCAGGAATCCAGGTACAAAGAAAGCACTTACAGCCATTGTTTTCTGCTTCCGTGGCCCTCTGGTGAACTTTGCACTACTCACTCGTTCGAGTATGAGGTGTATAGGCATGATGACCATAGTTTTCAAATCTCTGTACCAGTAGGCACAGTTGGCCTTTAGAGCCTTTTTTCTTTCAAATTTTCAGATGTCTCAGAAATCTTTTTATGCAACTTTAATGTGTTATAACTTCATAGAACATAGCAGACTGCAAAACAAGTAATGGGAGATATCTCAGGCAGCGCTTTTACATTGGTCTGTAAGGAGCTATTTTCCTTAAATTAAGGGAATCCTTAAAAAATTATAGCAGATCAGCATGAATATGTGCACCAGTGTTCAGACTGATACAAATAGTGCGTTTTGAAAGACTGTTTGAAATGAATTTGAAGGACATTTCATATCCATGCTCAACTGTAGGCATAAATCACATTTTAAAAATAAATATATTAAAATTTTGTTCTCTACGATGTCATTAATAATGCACTTTCAGCTGGTTTAGCCACCAAGTGCTAACCGCATTTTGTTCCACAAAAAATAGCAACTTTTTTCAACATGAATTATTTTTAATATAAATATCAAAGATTTTTAAAATATACTATTATAGACCAAGAAATAAGAATGCATTTCACTAACCCTCTTGTATCTAATACGTAAGAATGTCCAAAATGGTGACTCTGCCACAAAAAAGACTCCAAATATTTGCCTGTGGAAAATACTATTTCAGAGACTGAGAATCATAGTAACACGCAAATTTCCAACAGGTTCATGGGCGTTCCCTACTCTGCATACGTATTAGGCCATCCTCACAGTACACTGTTTGGCCACCTGCAGTGTCTCCAGCTCTGGTTCTTTATCTTGCCACAGAGTGTAAGGAATCGGATCTATAAAGAGAGAATTGCAAAAAAAAGATATTGCGTGTAATATCTTTGTGAGTTGAAAATGATGAAGACAGCATAAAGTATTCCCTCTTTAAGAGATGTTTACATTTTAAGACAGAGCAAAGTGTCCATTTGGTATAACCAAAAAATAAAGGAATATACTTTTGACATTTTAAACATCAGATAAGTAGGTCACTGTTACAGCAAAGGAACCCTCCAGTGGGTTTGAAATGATATGTATGACTTCCCCCACACAAGGCCAGCCCTAACCCTTCACCACTATGAATGGACTAATCATTTTTGCACCAACGATCCTGGGAAATATACCTTACTAAAATCAAAACACCAAACTACATAGAGTTTAATCCACCATGATAGTGAAGAATCATCATTAGCGTTTAGGCAAACAACCAGTTTTTGCTTACTGCTAGAATGGTTTAAAACTGCTTATGGTAAGGATAGTTCAATTTTATCCATTTTGTTGGTATGTTGCAAAGAGCTAAGAAAATTGTTTTGTTCTACTCCTCAGGCTATGTCCTCTGCCCGTGGTTTGAAGTAAGACTTCCTCCTCTGGCATTGTTAGAAATTATATTCAGAATAGGGGACAAACTACTCGGGCTCTCTTTCTATGTCAGGGGTTTACCATCTGAAAAAGCAGCATTGAAATGATTTAATGGGCTCTCATTTTTCCCAACAGTCAGCCCTCTACAAAGTCAGGATTCATTCCTTCCTTGGGGGTTTGCATGGCTTTTGGCCGTGGATCTGGCTCCTAGGAACTTGTCCAACGTGATTCATGGTGTTTAGTTATGCAGCTCTCATAATTGGGTGATTCCTTTCTCCAGATGCACATGTAACTCCCATTAGTGTCACTGAGGCTAAAGCTCATATTTCAAGGGAATCTGAAATTTGACAAGGGTGAAAGGACTTTTTAGTTTTTCCTGCTTTGATTTAGGCCTTGTCTGGTGATTTTGATACCTCTGATGGTTTTTCTTTTCTTCCAATTTGTTAATATGTTACAGAAAATTAACTGTCTGGAAAACAAAGCAAGCAGGAGTTTCTCTCTCTCTCTCTCTCTCTCTCTCTCTCCCCCCCCCCCCCTTTGTCTGCCTCTCTCTCCCTCTCTCCCTCCCTCTCTCTTTCTCTTTCTCCCTCTCTGTTAGAGCATTGATTGTTTTTTGAGTTAATTTCTTTCTTATTGCTCTTTAGGTCAGCATCTTCATTATTTCTTAGTTCTGTTCCTCATTCAGACTCTCACTCCTACAGAAAATATTTCTATGATTTACAGTTTATTCTGTCCAATTTATTTTTAAATGACTCAATTCTGTCTTTTGATATAACACAAAGTTCTTAAACCTTTAGAGAGGCAATCTATTTTATTTAGTTTATATTAGCCTCAAAACTATCAGGTAAAGGTTCAAAAAAAGTTAGTCTCAATGTCATAAAAATTTTATCTGGACTCAAAAATTAAACTGTAATTTTGACATCATTAGGTTCTCATACCTTGTGAAATCACAACTTTCAATTTAAAACAGTCAAACATATAAATTCTCTACTTTTCCAAGCCTCTTAGCTTTTAACTAAAGACATGAAAGTCACTGGAGCCCGGCTTCTTAACCCAACTTCTATGGAATCTATATGACTTCATGGATAAACATCAGAGGATTTGGAGAATTTCATAAAATTGTTCATTTTTGTTTTTGTGAATTTTTCCAGGGAGAAGATTCAAACCTTTCAAATGAATTCATAACCTTAAAAAATCTATTAACCATCCATTAGAAATGCATTCCAACTTTCTTAGGAAGATAGCCTCAATTCTAATTTTCCTGAAAAGTGAATGACACCTAAAGAAAGTGATGAATTTTAAAAGTTCTCTCCATCCTACCTCATGCTTTTGCCTCCTGGTGAGCTACCTCTATACCCTTTAACAGAGACCCAGCAATTACCACTTCTCTCAACTATTAGTTCATGGTTAATAGGATTCATTGGAATGTCTCCTCATGTCAAGATACCAAGACTGTAACCCCTTGTTCTTGTCTGCCAAATGATTAGAGGTTCAGCAAATTCATCGAGGCATGGCCTCAATGACCTATAACAAGGAAATCAAAGTTCACTCAATTCAGTTCACTCTGAGATGCCTTATTATAGTTTCATTATTATGCATTTAGGCAAAATAGGGTTATTTAAATATAACTTGTGCTGTGGGTGAACACAAAATTCATATAGTGAAACTAAATACTATGAATTATAGTTTTCCTTATTTTCCAAAAACTCATTACACCCATATCTCTGTCAGTTACGATCTGGTAATTTAAATTTGGGGGTCCACACTGATGGTCAGTAACAGTTCATTAGACAGCCTGACTAGGCTAGTGACTCAAGACACTGCTGATTTTCTAGGTTTTCATATGTTTCATTTGCTCTGTTATTTGTGTTTCAGAAAATTGGCAGACTCTTTGCAATTCACTTGTTATTTAATTAATCCCTTATGAAGTCAGTTTCTCTTATGAATTCTCTGAATTCTCTCTCCTTCATACTTTCCACACTTTTTTTCTTGCTCTCTACAAACTGGCTATTGTTTCCTCTAATATTTGTTCTCTGCTTCTGGACCCCAGGCCTTCAGAAGGGCTCTCAGTTGTTGGCTCTCTTTGTTTGTGTCCTTCCCAATGAACCACTGACTTCATACTTTTGAGGCTGTTATCATTCACTAGGTATTACTCACTGTAGTTCATGATTTTCCATTTTGTTGGTAACTGCTGATTGGTTCTTCCTGGTAGGATAAGCTATTTCTGTATTTCTTGCTTCTTTTAAGCACTCTGAGATCTGCAGAGCTATTATATCCTTCGAAGATATCTACCACACCTTCCAGTTCCTGTTTGTATGCGTTTGTGTATGTTTAGTCAATTCAACAGACACTAATGTGTTAGGTATTGTGCAAGCTTCAAAACATAGAAACTTATGTGTGTGATATAGTTTGAATCTGTGTCCCCACCCAAATCTCATGTAGAATTGTAATCACCAGTGTTGGAGGAGGGGCCTGGTAGGAGGTGACTGAATCATGGGGGTGGATTTCTCCCCTTGCTGTTCTCGTGATAGTGAGTGAGTTCTCACGAGATCTGGTTGTTTAAAAATGTGTAGTACCTCTCCCTTTACTCTCTTCCTCCTCCTTTAGCCCTGTAAGAAGTGCCTGCTTCCCTTTCCACCATAATTGAAAGTTTCCTGAGGCCTCCCCAGCCATGCTTCCTGTACAGCCTGCAGAACCATGAGCCAACTAAACCTCCTTTCTTTATAAATTACCCAGTCCCATTCTCAGATATTTCTATATAGCAGTGCAAGAATGGACTAATACAATGTGTCGTGGTTCCTGACCTCAAAAGGGCTTACCATTTAACTGGAGAATAACTTTGCCCTTAACCTTTTACTGAACAAGGTATTTAGATTACATTTGCACCTTCCAGCACTAGTTAATCACTTTATTTTTTTTTCAGAGTTTTGACACTGTTTATGTTTAGTATGCCACCTGAAATTACCACCCATTATGCTTGCGATAGAAGAACTTTCTTTTTTCTTCTGTGTTGCATTTTTATAGCTACAACTCTGGACACCTGTTTTCATTCCTGTTGTTTCCTTGGGGACTTATTCTTCCTGGCTTTCTTATTTTGTCAGAGTCCTGCAAGGCATTCTTCAACCTTTTTTACCTTTTCGCCATTTCTTCTATCAAAGACACCAGCTTGCATTTATAGCATGTGACATTGATGAGAGCCTCAGAGAGAAAAACAAGCGTAGAGCTGAGACTGCCTGTTACTGCCGTCATTCTGTTCCCCTGTGCTCATCCCTCCTGGGAAAAAAAGGAGAGACACGGTTCTTTGTAACTCCCACAGAAATTTTTCCTATAAATGTTTGAAGCAAACTGCCTTTTGGCAGTGTCTGTTTATCTCTGGGCACCTGGGACCACTCTCTTGAAATCAGTCTGGACACTAGCTTCGATTTCTTCCCATTGAGGCTTTATTATTCTGCTAAAATGATAGCCCGAATTACTAATTTATATCCTAGGTGTCTGTCTTCTTCAGATACCAAATAGACAAGGAGCTTTTGCTCAAATGTTCGAGAAACATTTATTCACCTACTGAATTAGAGTTCTCTAAAGGGACAGAACTAATGGGAAAGATGAATTTATGAAGGGGAATTTATTAGGAGAATTAACTCACACACAATCACAAGGTGAAGTCCCGCAATAGGGCATCTGCAAGCTGAGAAGCCAGGAAGATAGTCTGGGTCCCAAAACCTCAAAAGTAGAGAAGCCGATAGTGCAGCCTCCAGTCTGTGGCCAAAGTCCCAAGAGCCCCTGGCAAATCACTGGGGTAAGTCCAAGAGTCCAACAGCTGAAGAACTTGGAGTCTGATGTTTGAGGGCTGGAAGCATTGAGAATGGGAGAAAGATGGAGGCCAGAAGACTCAGTCAGTCTAGTCCTTCCACATTCTTCTGCCTGCTTTTATCCTAGCCATGCTGGGATAATGAGAAGTATTTATCCTTGTTGTCACAAGGGTTAAATAAACCATAGGATGGAATGCAAAGCACTTGGCTTAAAATATAGTAGATGTTCAATAAAATATTTGTTGAATGAACACATGAACAAATGTCATGAACGATAGCCTGGGGAGCCTATAACATATGGCAGTGTTTTGGGTATCACAATAATAGGGGTTTGAATCACAGCTCTCCCATTTACTACGTTTGTGATCACAGGTGAACAACTTTTCTGCTCTTCAAATTCCTTCTCTATGAAGTGGCACAATAAAACTTACTCCACAGGTATGTCAGAAGAATAGATAGAATGAGATAATGTGCATAAATCGGTTGTAATGCATAGAATACAAGGAGTATTCAACAAATAATGGTTTTGATATCATGTAGATTTTCCTAAGATTTTAAAATGTTTAAAGTGGTAAAATCTTTCAACTGGAAAACCAGGAACTCATTGTCTGTCTTCCATTGCAACAGTTCTCCAGAATATACGAGGCTAAAAGATAGTCGTGTATGTAGAATTCACAGTATTTTCAAAGGAAATTGGTTATTTTTAGGATTCACTTTTCATAATACCCCAACATCTAGTACATTTCATCTTACCTTAATATTCATTTACCCCATGGAATTTGTTTGCATTATATATGATGCTCATAATCTTGGTTAGATTTTCAAAAGTAGACATAAATTTTTGAGGAGTTAGTCTCACTTTTTCCAAACATTATAAATTCCCAAACTTATATATGGCCTTCTTCTGGGCATTTCATATTTTCCTTTCAATTTGGATTCCCTAGATTGGTATTTATACCAGAGGTGCTACTTTCCATTTAAATTATTTCTGTAAGCACTAGAACTCCATCATGTAAATCTATTATATTTCACCAACATTTCAGATCTCTCGTGTGAGCTCCATGGGTAGAAGGTGCTGTGTTATTTACTGATAAAACCCTAGACCCAGAACAATGCCAGACACGTCATAGATGGCTAAAAATATGTTTGTCGAATTAAAGAATGAACGTGTTTACAGAAAAGGAATATGCTCTTATTTTTTTTAGCTCTTTGCAATTATATAATACATATTTATGAACTATAGAGGTTTTCTTATACTTTTATTAAGCATTTCTAATAATTCTTTACTAAATAATTTGCATATGTAGTTAAGTTATTTAAATAACAATAGTCTGGACCATTGCTTTTCCTTAGCTACCTCTTTTTCTGTTTCCTGTTATCTGCTTGTCTAGAGCATTCAAGGGTTTGCATAGCTTTTTTACTAAAATATAAAGAATTTCATTAGGAAACAAATCATTAGAATGTAATCCATTAATTTTTTGAGTTGTATTACTAGGGATATAATAAAATGAATTTGTACTTTCAGTAGAGGAACTCTATTCTTATTAATGTCCTCACCATTAGAAGACCACAGCGTTTGTTAGAAAATCCCATTCGAAAATAACGGGTAATATTAGTGAAGATTTAAAAATGTATTTTATTGATGTGGTGGTTCATTTTATATCCCCACTTGACTGGATGCCCAGATAGTTGGTAAAATATTATGCATTATTTCTGGTTATGTCTGAGGATATTTCTGGAAGGGATTAGTATTTGAATCACCATACTGAATAAAGAAAATTCACCATTTACTGGTACAGGTGGACATCATATAATCTGCTGAGGACCCGTATAGAACAAAATCCAACCTTTAGAAAAATGGTTTTCTCTCTCTCTGACTTCTTGAACCGGGACATCATCCTCTCCTGCCATGGGACATTGAAGTTCCACCCACCATATCTATCAAAGCAGAATCTCGGGAAGGGAGATGGGTAAAGAGAGCTGTGGAATCAGTGTTATCATCTGTTTTCATTTGAAAGCTGAAATTCAATGTACTTTATAATTTTCACATATAGCAAAGTGCACTGATCTTTAGTGTGTAACTAGGTGAGTGCTGACAAATGTTTACAAATGGTTTTTCTATTTTGTGTAGCCAGTCATTTTAGTTGTAGCTGTTTTTTCCCTAACCTGTGGATTGCATTTTTATATTTTCTTTGTAGTGTCTTTTGATACACAGATTTTTTGAATGCTAAAGAAGTGCAATTTATCTTGTTATTTTTCCTTTTATGGTTAGAGACTTTTGTGCCTTATCTAAAAATCTTTGTTTACCTCAAGGTTGCGAGGATATTCTACATTTTGTGCCAGAAACTTGCCATTTTAGCTTTAGGATGGAGATATGAGATTCTTCTAAAACTTTTTCTAATGTCCAGGGTGGGCAAACTACAGCATGCCAATGAAGTCTACCCCATCACCTTTTTTAAAAAAATAAAGTTTTATTGAAACTGTTTTACTCAGGTAGTTACATAATTTTGCCCTATAATGGCAGAGTTCGATGGTTGTAATAACAGAGATCATACAGGTAAAAATATTTACTTCGCCAACCTTGCAGAAAAAGTTTGCCAACCCCTGGTATATGAGATGAGAAGGAGATCAACTTTACTTATTCATACATTTACTTTTCCACAGAAGTATTTCATAACCATTTATAGAAAAGGCTGTATTTTCTTCACTGGATTAATTGCTCTGAAACATTTGCTGAAAATCAGCTAGGTCTATGCCTGTACTCCACTTTGTTCTATTAATCTATTTGCCCTTACACACTGTACTTCAATTTATAGTACTTCTTGATATTAAGTAGTATAAATACTCCAATTTAGATGACCTTTTTCAAGATCGTATTGGCTATTTGAATCTTTGTTATTCCATGTAAAAATTTAGAATCAGATTTAGAATTCCTTTGAAGTTGGAACTCTGTGAGTTTATAGATTGCTTTGGAGACAATGTACATCTCAACAATATTGTGTTTATCCATCAATGCGCATGATATATCACTGCATGTATTTAGGAAGCATTAAATATTTTACTATTTAGTGGTAAAATATTTAGCTGTACATATTTCATAGATGGCCTTTATCAAATTGACAAATTTACCTCCAATCTTAATTTCACTATCTTTTCAGGAATAAATATTGAATTTTGTTCAATGCTTTTCCTGTATCCATTGAAGTGATTATAAAACATTTTTTCCTTTTTCGGTTAACACAATGAATTATATTGGTTCACTTCGAATTAACAAACTAGTTTTGCATTCCTATGAAAAAGTTTAAATATAAACTGTTTTAGATATTTTAGGGTCCACTTATGAATATTTTGTTAATAATTTTTGGGTAACATCGGTCTGAGGAGTTTTGAGTAATACTGGAATCAGGAGTAATACTGGTCTGTAATTATGATGACCTCATAAAATGAGTTGGGAAGTGCTCCCTCCCTCCATCTCTGTTTTCTGAAAGCTTCTTTGTACATTAGTATTATTTCTGCCCTAAATGGTTGAAAGAATTCACCAGTAAAATCATTAAGGCCTGTAGTTTTTTTCCAAGGTTTTTTTCTTTAACATATAAAAAGCTTTTAGCTTTCCTTTTCTTTTGTGTCAAATTTGATAAACTATGGTTCTGAACTGTGGTTCTAAATTGTCGAATGTATTGGTGTAAAGTGTTTTGTATCTCTCTTATTGTTTTAATATCTATAGGCTCTTAACATTTGTATTAATTACTATTTCTCATTTTTTCTTGTTCATCTTGCAAAAAGTTTGTTACTTTGTTAATCTGTTCAAAATACCCAGTTTTGACTTTAATGTTTTTTTAGTTGTTTTTCTTTTTTATTTCTGCCCTTCCCTTTAGTATTAACTTTTCTTAACTTTGGGTTGTATTACTCTTCTTTTTCTAGATTTTTTTTTTTTTTTTTTTTTTTTGAGACAGAGTCTTGCTCTATCGCCCAGGCTGGAGTGCAGTGGTGCGAGCTCAGCTCACTGCAAGCTCCGCCTCCTGGGTTCAGGCCATTCTCCTGCCTCAGCCTCCTGAGTAGCTGGGACTACAGGCGCCCGCCACCTCGCCCGGCTAGTTTTTTGTATTTTTAGTAGAGACGGGGTTTCACCGTGTTAACCAGGATGGTCTCGATCTCCTGACCTCACGATCCACCCGCCTCGGCCTCCCAAAGTGCTGGGATTACAGGCGTGAGCCACCACTCCCGGCCTCTAGATTCTTTATGTAGAAACTTAGATTTTTGTTTTCAATCAATTTTCTTTCTATAATATATGAATTTAACGCAAGTGTCCCTTTGAGCACCGAGTTACTGGATCCTGCAAATTTAGCCATGCTGTCTGTGTGTGTGTGTGTGTGTGTGTGTATGTATGTATGTTTTTAATATATACATATACTAAAAACATGTATATGTATATACATATACATATATATAATCCTAATCTATATGCTTTTTAGTATTATACTTGGTTTTCTCTGATGTGTTTTTAGATATATTCCTTTATATAATTTTGAGTGCTGTTCAGGAATTACAATATGCATTCTTCTCATTGTCTACTTAAAATTAATATTGTACTAGTTTATGTGAAATGTATGAAGCTCATAACAGGCTGACTCCATCTATTTCCTATCCTTTGTCCTATCATTCTTATATATTTTATTTTTATATACACTGTAGATCTCACAATAAATACTAATTTTTTTAAATAGACTTTTAATTTTTAAATAAAGATAGTTCTTTTTATTTACTCACATATTAACCACTTCTGGGGTGCTCTAAATTCTTTTTTTAATTGTAATTTTCTATGTAATAATATTTGACTTTGGCTTCAAGAATTCCCTTTATCATTTCTTGTTAGTGCAGATATGCTGGAAACAAATTTTCCCAGCTATTATTTAACATGTCTTCATTTCACTATCATTTTTATTGAAGGAGAGAGTTTACAGTATCTTTTTTTTACCACTTTAAATATACTATTTCATAGACTCCTGGCTGCCATTACTTCTAATAGTAGCTAGCCATCATTCATATCATTGTTCATTTGCATATATGTTTTTATTTCTGACCACTTAAAATTTGTGTTTATCTTTTGTATGTAGCAGTATAACTATTACATGCCTGGATGTGGTGTTCTTTGTTTGCTGAGCATACCGCTGAGATCCAGAAAGGCTATAAAATGAGAGTAAGGACTTATACCTTAACCATGACTTAGGATAAAGAAAATAAAACACTATATTCCTGTGTTAAGACAAAGTTTAACAGATTCAGTAGGATATACTAGCAATTTAACTAGCTGCCAGAACAAAATTCAGCACCTTTCTAGCCAGACTAGACCACTAACCTCTCCCAGCCATTCATGGCCTCTGGGATTTCTGTACAGCAGTTGGACCTACAGCATCTGCTCTCTGCTGGGCCTGACAATTTGCCCTCTGCACACACAGAGCATCTTTCAGCTAGGGTGTTGCAGGGACACTGTGCCATTTTCTGGGACAACTATCTACATGACCCCTTCTCTCTTGCATCATACTTCACAAGCCCCAGTTATGGAGTATTGGGATTAACCCAGTGAATTATATTGGTTCACATTTGAATTAACAAACTAGTTTTGCATTCCTATGAAAAAGTTTAAATATAAACTGTTTTAGATATTTTAGGGTTCACTTATGAATATTTTGTTAATAATTTTTGAGTAACATCGGTCTGAGGAGTTTTGAGTAATATTGGAATCAGGAGTAATACTGGTCTGTAATTATGATGATCTCATAAAATGAGTTGGGAAGTGCTCACTCCCTCCATCTCTGTTTTCTGAAACCTTCTTTGTACATTAGTATTATTTCTGCCCTAAATGGTTGAAAGAATTCAGTAAAATCATTAAGGCCTGTAGTGTAGTTAAGGCCTTCAGCAATCCCAAGCTGCCTTCTCTGTCTTCCATCCTCAGCCCGGTGGCTCAGAGAGGCACCTGCCTTCTACTCACATTCCATTTTCCTGTACTTAGATTGGGAAAGTACTGCCAGGCAAAACCTGGGGCAAAATGATTCATATCTCTTAAATTTTCATCCTCTCTAATATCACAGTCCTCTGACTCTGATTGTCTAATATATGAAAACAATTGCCTGGTATTTTGCTCAATTTTATACTTACTTACAACTCACTTAGGGTAAGTTCAATACCAGTTGTTGAATTATGGCCAGAAATAGAAGCTCTTTTTTTGTTAGACTCCTCAGGTGATTTGGAATGTGTAGCTAAGATACAGAACCACCGTGTTACAGCTCCTGAATGGTGGAGAGGCGAGGCTACTAACATACTTGTCAACTGGGAACTCCCAGATTGGAGACCAGGGCAGGAACAAAGATTACCAGAGAGGAGCTTCCAATAGAACAGTACCCAGTTTTTCCTTCCTAGAAGTCTTTTTTCAGAAGATAAGTTCCTGAGACAGCATAGTACAGTGCATATTATTTCAGAGTAAATAGCTTAAATTTTAATTCCAGCACAGTCAATAGCTATTGGATGCACATCGTTTAGCTTATTTTTCTTCGTGCACAGAGAATTGGACATAGAATGCTTACGTTTTCTTCTATCATCTAGAGTCTGAGAACCACAAATATGATGCTATCTAATGATTTCTACAATCATGTGACACATATGAAGGCATTACAAATCAGCTATCATGAAAAGGAAAAAAAAAACCCTCATGAAATGGACTCATGCCTTTAAAAAAAGAGATTAAGTGTGAGTTAAATGGGTCTGTAAGAGGCTGCAGAAGTTTTAATATATTGTCAAGAACTCTTTGCTAAAGTTCATGGTTTCTCAAAGCAGGACACATGCTGAATCCCAAGTAATTGAGATGATCTGATATTTTAAAGGCCTATTTTCTGCTCTCAAATCTGCTGTATTGTTAAGAGGACCAGTGAATCCATTTTTATTTGATTATAGCCAAGTGAAACCACGGGCAATGAAGAAAAGGGGCATGCACAAAATGACTATTAAACTTTAAAAAACTAATTATTTTGAAAGTGTGCACAGGAGAAGACTTAGACTTTGCCTGCATGCATATACTCACATGCTTTTTTACCAAGTGTGCATGTTAAAATAATCAACTTTTTTTTTTCTTCCAATTTCTGTTTCTCAAGTCACATACGGGCCCCTCCCAGAAGCATTAGAACTGGTTCTTGGGCTGAATTTTCTGAGAGGTATAATTTATTTCCAAGGAGAGAATAGCCTAGAAACTCTCGCTAGGTAGAATTTTTGGTGCATGTTGAACTGTAAAACTACAGCATATTTGTCCCTTAAGGCAAGACTGATGACAAGACTAAAACTCTAACAGATAGTTTAAGCTGGGGTTCTGTGCAACCTTGTCTCTTAAATGTCCTGATTTCCAGCCTCCCTCTTACAATAGTATAAATAACAGACTTCCCATCTTCTTCAGTCCTGCTTAGACTCTGATTTTGCTTTTGCTCATATTGTGTTTCCTACATCAGTAAGAAACTCATTCGGAACGATCCAGACAAATTCAGTTGGGTTTTCGAGGCTTTCAAGAATAAAAGCAAGACAACGCAAAAGGAAATATTTATGGAAATTCATTGTAAGACCCATCCCCGGCAGTCTGTAGAAAGAGCACTTTGTGTATAAGTAGGGTGAAGGGGTCTAAATGTGGCGTAACCTTGGTAAACTCACACACTTTTAAAAAAAGGCATAGGTGTTAGGGTTAATGACAATTTCACATCAATATCTGGCAGCATGCTATTTACAATAATGACATATTATAAGAACCTGTATTTTAATTATAAGAAATAAAAATTGATGACAGCAACAAGTAGAAGCAAATTATGCTCTAATGATTTCCTAATAAAGTAATTTGCTCATAGATCACAGGGAATACAAGCAAAAACCTGTTAATTTTGAGCCCAAGTAATTGTTTTTTAGCCTTTAAATATTAAGCAACTTGTATGAGGCTTCTCAAGGAGTACAGACCAATGGTTTCTTTCCCAGCAAGTTTTTGGGCAAGGTGAAAGGGTCAAAGGCAGAACTTCAGAGATAATTAAACGCACTTAAAATGCAAATGTTTACCTGGAAGGGACAGGTTAAGTTTGTTTTTACCCTGTGCCTAAACCAGTTTTTTTACCTGAGGCCTATGTGATAAATTAAGAGACCTGTGCAGATTCCTAAAATCCCAGTATTTAAACAAGAAGAAGGGAGCACACGGCAGAATCTGTAGAACTTTCACAAAATCTACCCCACCCCATCCTCAACTATAAGCTAATTTAGTCCCAGAGATGGTAAATAGGAGGATTAAGTCTAACAATACATATAGAAGTGCTTTGGCAATTACAGAGTAGTATATAAATAGAAGTTATTAAGACACTTTTGACTGGAAAAGAGAAACTCTTTTTCATACTTAATTACATTTCCCTCTGTATTTCTAAAAGTAAGCCATCTTGCAATTTTATATTAAGAAATAGTGAATGATTGTATTTGCATACAGGCAGTCACATAGAAATTATGTTCCTATTCAGTGGACCTCCAATCAAGCAAAACAAATGGACAAATTAAAAACACTAGGGATGAACGTTGTGGCAGTGGAGCCCTTGGCACATGTTTTTCTTCATTATTTTTCTTTGCCTTACGTGGGGCTGCTTCTAGAGTTTATTTTCAAAGGTAAAAAAAAAAAAAAGTGATAAAGGAAGCAAAGCTAACAAGGCAGATGGCTTGTCAAATTAGAAACAGGAAGCTTTTCCAAAAACAGAATAAAGAATGTGGAGACTATGAGAGCTAAATGTTCATTGTGGGCCTGTGGTGCAGTGCCTTCAGATGTAAAAATATGGCATCACCCTAGTTCAGTCTTTAATTGTTCTGCCTACTTAGTGGGTGGGAGTGTTCGTTGTACATCTTCCTCCTATACTCTTAAGGAATTCTGGGCTTTTGCTCATAGTATCTCTCTGATGTTTCTGGAAGATGAGCTCTTTAGCAGGTGAACACAGCTTACACGCTCACTCACAGCTATGCCAAGGGCATGAGGCGGGCCCAGCTCTGTAGAGCATTGCTGCAAGACAGTGGAAAATGGATCTGGGTTCGAAAATCACCAATTTGTACACCAAATGTATTTCTATGGGAAAATTAACTAACTTCTTTTAGGATCAGTTTTCTAACCAATAAAAAATAATAAAGACAATAAAACTACCTAGTTAAGTTTTATTCAGAATTGAACATTATCAGGATTTGTTACTTACATACCATTTAATAGCTACCTCTATTGAGTCCTACATGCCTCACCTTCCATTAAGTACCTTGTATGTATTTCTCATTTACAGACAACCCTATCCCATAGGAAATATTATCTCTTTTCAAAACAGAAGCACTGGAGCTCTGCGAAGTTCATGCTTAGGTTCTTATAGCTAAAAAGTACAAGAGTCAGTGGGAGGGGCTTGTGTGATTCAGAGCCTGCTTGCTAATTACTATAGTATGTAGCTAGTCCAAGGCCATAGGAAAGAAAAACTCATTTTTGTTATCTTCAGTGCATGTGTGATGGAGAAATAAAAAAGTTGTCTCCATGGTCTTCTGCAATGCTAAAATTGTTGACACCTAGAAAAGAAAAATGATGATTCCTTTAAGCAACAGGAGATAAAGGAATAAAAGAAAAGAAAAAGATTAAATGAAAGAACATCTTGGTGACTCTTATGATCTAAATGTTCGTGTCATTCCAAAATTCAGTTGAAATTCTAATTCCTATTATGATGGTATTGGAAGGTAAGACCTTTGGAAGGTAATTTGGTCATGAGGATGGAACCTCATGAATGGTATTGGGGCCCTTATAAGAAGGACCAAGAGAGAAATGATCTCCCTTTACCATATGAGGATACAAGACCATCGTCTTTAAACTAGAAAGAGAGCCCTCACCAGAAACTGGATCTGCTGATGCCTTGATCTTAGACTTTCCAGCCTCCAGAACTGTGAAAAATAAATGTTGTTTAAGCCACCCAGTCTATGGCATTCTGTTTGAGCAGTCCAAATTGACTAAGAATGACTAAATGTTTTAAGATGAGGGAAAATGTCCCTTAATTTATCAATCCTGCATTTTAACCAGGACCAGTCTTTAAATAGATATCTGAATTATAAAATATACTAGATGTTTACAAGAACTAAAAAAAAAAGGTGCAAATTTTGCCTTTTAATATCTGAAATTGCAGACACTGGTGCTTCTAGAGAAACTTTTTTATTCTGACTGAGAAGGATAAACTACCTGAAGAATGACTAGAGATGAAAGATGATGTTAGATGAGTATCTGTTCTCTTCAGTAACTTTTCCCTGTCTTTCACCTCCTTATCCACAGCACCCTGGGGTGAAGGATAAGCAAGAAGCTGACAGCATTGCCAAGTTTGGGAACATGGAGTCAGATTTTCTTTCCATTGTATTCATCATCTGATGCTATTTCCTTTTTACTATCTGTCTCCACCTCCCTTTTTGGGAGTCTCTGACTTTCACCTTTTCTATCTTCCTCCTCTCTTTGATGTTTCTCTGCCAACCTTTTGAGTACCATCTTCTTTTTTCTATTTCCCTTTCTCTGTTATCCTTTAGTGTATTCTTTCTCTATACAGAAGTCATTAAAAAACATAGTCTTTATCTCAAGAAACTGTTTCAAGAATGAAATATAACTCTATATTTGTTAGTTCTTGTCCTTTGAGAATCAGATATCAAGAATTAAACATGCAAATGACCTATTATGGAAGATACCAGACAGAGAAAATGGAGAGGGAGACTGGGGAGACCTGGAAAGTCATTAGACCGCGGTGGTGGAGATATCCTGAGAGGAGAGACGGAGTTGAGGATACTGCAGGTGGAAGCCCCTAGCCTGTAGTGTAGTTCTACGCAAAGTTCAGTAGGGGGAGGTCTTGAGCCACAGTCGCTCATCAAAGGAGTTCTACATGTATCAAGAATGAGCCTGGTTTAGTATCCCTGATGCGATCAGGCACTGGCTGGGTGCAGCTGGTAGAAGCCATAGCCTCAGTCAGAATGTGGAGATAAACTTCAGAATACAGAAGTGAAAGCCTTCAGAAAATTATGCTCTGTGATTTGTAAAGTACATTCTCAAGGCCACCATACTCTTCTTAGAGATAAAGTCTGAGAGTGTGCGTGTGTGTGTGGTGTGTGTGTGTGTAAAATATCCCTCCATTTTATTGATGTAGACCTTACTTTTTGAAAAAAGGATTTGAAACATGTAAATAAAATACCTCTGTGGGCTATTTGCCAAATTAGAGACCTGCTCTGAGAATTGCTATCAGATCCACTTTTGCTGAGGTGGTAAAAGTTAAACATATTTTCAGCAGGAAAATAGTTATTTAACAAGCTGTGATGAGACATTTGTGCATATTTCAATAAATGTCAGCAGCCATCACTGCTGCTCTTACATTGTCATATAAAAAGACATTTATCTGATTGACAAATTTCTTTTAAAATATGTATTAGTACAATTACCTGAGGAGCCAGAAAACACAATAGTTGGTAAAAGTTGTCTTTTATGTGAATGTTGGTCTTATATAGCTTTAAAAAATCAACTAAGAGAAAAAAGCAAAACCGGAGAAATATGTTTAGTCTTATGAATTTTGAACTAGTCCAGTTAGGATTAAATGTAAAATTTAATAGCTGTTACCAGATATAAAACTTGACTAAAATAAATGTATTCGATATGTTATACCTTCTAAAGACATTAGGTAAATGGATATAAAGGGTCATGATAATCAGGAAGCCAGAATTATATGTTCCAATCCTCATCCACTATTGAATAATGCTATATCTTGTCATATGTTCAATGGAGATAGCATATTCAGCAAGAATGTAATGAAGAATATAGCAAAATACAGAAAGAAGAGGGGAAAACTGAGGAGTAGACTAGTTTAAAGATACTATCACAGGCAGGTGCAGTGGCTCACACCTGTAATCCCGGCACTTTGGGAGGCCGAGGCAGGCGGATCACCTGAGGTCAGGAGTTCAAAACCAGCCTGGCTAACATGGCAAAACCCCATCTCTACTAAAATATATGAAAACTAGTTGGGCATGGTTGCGGGTGCCTATAATCCCAGCTACTCAGGAGGCTGAGGCAGGGAAAATTGTCTGGATCCGGAAGGCGGAGGTTGCAGTGAGCCAAGATCACGCCACTACACTCCAGCCTGGGCAACAAAGCAAGACTCTGTCTCAAAAACAAAAAGAAAAAGAAAAAGATACTGTTACAATATTGATTTCTAGATAATTTTGATTGATTTTTGATGACATCCCAGGTTTTGGCCCTTCTGAGCTCCCAATCACATGATATTCTCAGTATGATTTCATGATTTTGTCCATGCACACCTGATATTTCAGTAAAAAACAAGCAGAAGTAGAGATCATTAATCAGAAGGAAGGAATGGACTTTAGGCGGAATGTAGTAAGGATTGAGATGTGGTTTTCTGCCATATTTGGAGACAATAAGACAGGACAGGCAAGGCTGTATAATTAGTAAAAGCAACGGTGATATTGAACTTTTGAGACTGATAAGCTCTATTAGAGTTCTCAAGAGAACACAACCAATAGGGTACATGTGTGGGGGGTGCAAGTGTGTGTGTGTGTATGTGTGTATATGTACACATACATATATATATAGAAAGTGTGTGTGTGTTTGTGTGTGTGTGTTTGTGTGTGTGTACACACAGATGCTCTTTGACTTATGATGGGGTAATATCCTGATAAAGCCATCATAAGACAAAAATGCATTTAATACAGCTAGCTTAACAAACATCATATCTTAGCCTAGCCTACCTTAAATGTGCTCAAAACACTTCCATTAGCCTGAAGTTGGGCAAAACTAGCACAAAGCGTATCATATAAGAAAGTGTTGAATATCTTATATAATGTATTGAATACTGTACTGAAAGTGAAAAACAGAATGGTTCTATGTGTATTCAAAGCATAGTTTCTACTGAATTTGTGTGTCTTTTGTATCACTGTAAAGTCAAAAAAATCATAAGTCAAATCATTGTAAGTCAGGGATCATCTTTGTGTACAGGAGGGTGTATAAAAATATTTATTATAAATAATTGGCTCACAGTATTATGGAGGCCAGCAAGTCCGGAATCTGCAGGGTATAGGCTGGCAGGCTGGAGACTCAGGAGAGCTGATGCTGATGTTCGAGTTCGAGTCTGAGGCCATCTGCTATGGACTCAGGAATTGCTGATGTTGCCGACGAAGGCTGAAGGCAGTCTGCTGAATTCTCTCTTGCTCAAGGGAAGCCGATCTTTTTGTTTGATTCAGGCCTTTGGCTGATTGGATGAGGCCCACTACATTAAAGAGGATTTTCTGCTTTCCTCAAAGTCCATCACCTTAAACGTTAATCTCATCCAGAAACATCCCACAGAAACACCCAGAATAGTGTTTGATCTTGTCAAATATCTGGGCAACCCATGGCCTAGCCATGTCAACACATATAAAATTAGCCATTATACAAGCCTTCCAGGTTTCCCAGCTCTGGCAGCAGGAATAATTAACTAGGTGATTTACGGCACACTCTGATTCTATGTAACAGTGAAAATAGGTCACAGAAGTTCAAGTACCTCTTAAAAAGCTTTTGGAGACATATGTTCTTTTCTTAAACTTAACTTCTTCACTTGCTGAAATTTAAAGGGCATTTTTCTGTTGGCCTTTCTATTATGGAATATTTTTATTGAGGTGTAGCATACATGCAGTACCTTACACAAATCTTAAGTGATAACTGAATATTTGTATTCATGTAACCACCATCTAAAGCAATGTATAGATCATTTTAAACACTCTAGAAGACTTCTGCATTTCTCTTTTCAGTTCATATACCCCAGAGAAAAACACAACCTGATTTCTATCACTGAAGATTAGTTTTGCTTTTTCCTGAATGTAATAGAAATCATACAAAGTTTTCTCTATTAGTGTCTGGCTTCCTTCATGTTGTCTGAAACTACAACAGAACTGTGATTACCTCCATGTGTGATATAACAGGTTAGCTTGTCATCGTTTTATATACATGTGCTGACAAGAGAAAACAAAGCTCTGTGTGAGAGACACAGACTGTTTATTACTTACAGGAAAAGAGTAGACAAAGCAGCATCTCAGCAGCAGTTTCCTGTTCCCCAGTCCCCACAAACTGATACAGTGAGAGCCAAATGCTTACCTACATATGCAGTGGGCTTGCATCACAAGGGAGGAACCCCGAATTATGAGACTTGCAACTTACATATACTGGCTGGTACACCTGTCACTCTCCTTCCCAGAGAGAAAGACCTTTACTCTGCAATTTAAACGTATCATCTGGGAAAGAAGAAGAAGATAAGATTACTAACCTGTAATGTGAACAAATGTATCTGAAAAAGAAAGAGACTTTATTAATTTGCATGTCTCTAGGGGTTTGTATCTTTAGGGAGACACCATCTCTAGCTTCTAGGGCATGTTTGCCAAAACATCTCCTTTACTCAGAATGCCTAGATCAGGCATACACCCTGAGATATCCAAGGAAAATTGTCTCCCTCCCAACCTCAATATTTTTTCTTAAGATTAACACATGTGTTTGTATATAGCAGCCATTTATGCTTTTCTTACTGGTGCCTACTACTATCGAAGTTTATTTATTTAGAAATTAGTTGTTGAGTACCTTCCATGTGCTCAGACATGATATTTGGCACTGAGGGTACAATAACAAAAAGATTGATGTGCCTATATTTATGAATCATGGCCTCTCGTGCAAATTTTAATATGTAAGTTCCATAGGTCCCTTAGTCTATGTTTGGTGTTCAGGTAGCTCATGATTCTTTCAAAATTCCATGTAAAATTTTGTGCCATGTTATATACATTCTTCTGGAGACAGGAGTGATTGCTTTTATCAAATATATAAAGATGTCTATAACTCGAAACACTAGGAAGTGCCGATATGATAATTCCATCTCAGAGAGTTCTCAACAGACTTTCTTTAGTCTTGCTTCTTCCACCTTATTCCAGACCCCAAGTGTGATGATTAATTTTATGTGTCAACCTGACTGAGCTAAGGGATGCCTAGAGAGATTGTAAGACATTATTTCTAAATGTGTTTATGCAAAGAGATTAGCATTTGAATCATAGCCTGAGTCAAGAAGATCCAGCCTCACCGATGTGTGCAGGCATCATCCAATCCATTGAGGAGCTGAGCATAAAGAGGAGGAAGGGTGAATTCTCTCCCTCTCTTCTTGAACTTGAATATCCGTCTTCTTCTGCCCTTGGACATAGGAGCTCCTAGTTCTGGGGCATTCAGAGACTGGGACTTATACCAGCAGTTCCCCCACCTCCTTCTTAGGCTTTCAGAGTGGGATTGAATTGCATCACCAGCTTTCTGGTTTTCTAGCTTGCAGACAGCAGATGCTGGGATTTCTCATCCCCCACAATTTCTGGTGAGCCAATTCCCTATCTATCTACCTACCTACCTACCTACCTACCTACCACCTATATCTTATTGGTTCTGTGTCTCTGGAAACCCCTGAGTAATACACCAAGCCTATAGTTTCCTTTTATTGTCCCTGTTGTCTACCTTCTCTCCTGAGCAGTAGAATTTCCCAAGAAAATATGAAAAGAATGATTGAAAAAGGAGGTGGGTAAGAGTGGTCACTAAACAGTATGCCAGATGAATAATTTCACAATTTTTCTGACTCCTTTTTATGATTCTTTCCCTTGGACTCTGTTGCTAGGAAAATCTGGCTTCTTTTTAGTGTCTTGGTTAAGAAACACTAATACAAACACTCAAGACTAATAAACAGTAATAAAAAAACACCCAAGGCCCACATTAGAACTGTAATGTTGCCAAGATTTCATCCAGAAAAAAAAACCCTATTGTCACAAAATGTTCAGAACTGCCCTCCTTAGCAGGACACATTTACAACAAATCTTCCTAAACTCAATACTCACCTGCCTGTGTTCAATTTCTTCTCACCTAGCATTAAAAATAAATTTAACAAATTGACTCTCTTCGTCACTTGAATTTTTGCCTTTTTGGAATATTTGCATTTTAACAGGGGTATGCATGAAAAATAAGTCTTTGCTTGAGGGAATGTATTACTAATGTTAAAATGTTAGACATTTGTTATAGTCTAGTTGAAGAGGGATTTAAAGATGAGTGAGTTTTTCTGTCACGCTGTCACATAGCAGTGCTCAAATCATATTCTGTCACTGTCTCCTTAGTAGGCCTTTATAAAATCCTCTTTCCTTGTTGAAAATGTTGCTTTTGGGAACGAAATGGCTGCATAGTCACAATATGATATAATAGAAAGAGCACCCAAGTAGACCTCAAAGAACTGGCCCAAATCATGGATCTGCCAATCAGTCTGCCGTGACATTGCTCATGTCAATTAATCTCCTAGAGATCCAGTCTGATTATTGGTAATACTGAGATAATTATGCTTGTGATAAAACTTTATTAACTGAAATGTGTTTTGCAAACAGGTATTGTCAATGCCACCATTATACCATAATCGCCCCCCATGACCTTATCTGGACTTTATCTACTAGTGATAAAGACAATTCTTAAAAGCTTAGAATTACAATGCTTTCAAAATAAAAATATCAAAATGTGGTCCCATCGGATTTTGGGTAATAGTTGAAAGGTTGAAGGAAAGAGGGGAGAGAAAGAAGAGTTGAGGACAAGAGATTCTGCTGACTTGTCAGTGTGCCACAGTTATTTTCCCTGGAAAAAACGTTATAGTTACAGGCACCTCTGCAGTGTAGAACTCATAAGTATAAAGTTTGGTGCTGCTATAAATCAAGAGCATGTTGCATACCAATTTAGAGATCACTTCAAGTGTCTCTTCATTAGTCAATGGGATGAGAAAGATCAACCATTCAGTCACCAAGATATATGAAGTGACTTAATAGTGCTGGTCTTCTAGGCACATTGGTTATAGCAACTTGGCGGAATGATGAGTGTGTTTCACACTGTAATCTATATGCTAATAAATTTGAGAGTGTTACAAGAAAGCAAACACATTCACTGCTTTTAGAAAGCAGGACACAATATTTCATGGACAGCATTAACGTTGAACAATTCATGAGCTGTTGGAACCCCATTGTTTCAAAATTTATAATAACACCTGTTAAAAGGTGGAAAACAATAGAGAAAAGTAATTAATCATATTCTTTGGCTTAGAATATTGCCAGTTAGGTCAATTGCTGTTGTAGTCACATCTTTGTCTAGAAGAACTGCGGTTTTAACTTACTTCATAGCTTTTCAGCTAAGAATTTTTCTCAGTGAAAAATGTCTCCTATATTTCTAGATGAGAATGAAAATAGTAGCATGTCAGCTACTCTTTAGAAAGACAGAACAAATACAGAATCCAAAAGTGGCATACTTAATGGAAGGAATTGGAAAGACAATATTCTCACACTTGCAAAGACAAGAGACATAGGGATAGGGAAGAACATAACTAACTTGTTCCTTTCTTTTCCCTCCCATTTCTACCAAATCATGTCCAATTTGGGGGAAAAAAAAAGAAAAAGAGATGTGCCATTTTTGTACTTAATACTCCATCATATATGAGCAACAAACAATTAGAGAACATAATAATTGCCTTTTGGTACCTCGAGGAACAAAAATGGAAGTATGGAGTTCAGTGTTTTCAAAAACACTAAACTATAACTTCATGTTTTCTTGGCATGATCACATCAGTTTTTGGCTCCAAAGGTGATCTAGTTTATTATTCCTCCAACTTAACATTCTTACAGTTAGGTTTGAAATTCTGACATGTCAACATCACAAGGACAGATGAAGTATTTATTGAATAATACAAAGGCCAACAGAAGACCATTACTCAGTGATATACTACTTTGAAAAGAACTAGAACATGAATATGCTCTTACATATGACCCAAGAGATGTTCTCCTGAGATATATGAAAAGCTCTAGCTGGTGGGCTTCTTAACCCTCCCTTCATACCTGCAACCCACAAAGTTGATTTATAGAGTTTTAAGTAATGTTGATAACACACGTTATTTTTTTCTTGGCCTCTCAGAGATAAGTCTTGTAAGAGAAGAAGTAGAAAGTATCGTGGCTCATACAATAGTTTACTAAAATTCCAAAAGAATGCAATAGCACTGTTCTATTCTGTAAATGTTAACTGCATTTTGTTTGTGGGGGAATTGGGAAAGACTCGCCTGGGATTCAAATTGAGCTTCCTCTTCTAACCTCTACTACTGTGCATAAAACTTGAAGAGTCAGAGACCATGTTCACCAGCCCAGAAGATATAGGTACACTTAGGATGTTTGAGGTATGTTGTCATCAGGTCAGGTTTGTGAGTGTTCTTGGTTGGGAGAACCTAGTTTGTAGGTTTATAAAATGTATAGAACAAGTTCTGTTTTAGTATTCGGAGGTTTCCTTTGAGCCCAACATTTTATGGGGTGCTATTTCCAAAAAAAAATAATATTTAATGTAATTTAAAACATTATTTACTTCTTGTAATATTATTCAGATAAATAACTTCTAGAGCATTTTTTCTTAATTTCTGATCCTCTCTTTTGTAAGTCATAGAAATGTAAAAATTTCATAGACCCTCTGAAACTTATTCTTGGTTCAACAGATCCATGGTCCCCAAGTTAAAAACCATCGTCCTGGAAAAACTGGAGTTGTATCTGCTTAAATATATTAGTGTCATTTCCTAGGTAGTGCAGGGACTTGGTGAGCACTTCTTAAAATCTTTTGAAGAAAATGGCAGATAGAATATTTTCTATTCTCTGCCCTAACATCACATTCACTGTACCACTCAGAGACCCAATAAGGTCGAAAGTTGTCACTTTGAACATTCTTGCCTTTCATGGCTTGACTACAAGGAAGAAGAGTCAGAAGAGTAAAGTTCCTATTTCAGCATTTCATGAATCTGATCATTCCATGACCTCAGAAAGTTACATTACGGTCTTCTCCCTTGTATTTTGTTTGTGACACTGGGTTAGCTAATAAAGGGGACTTAATGAACTTGAAATGGTTTTGTAAAAGAGAGACAAATATTTTGTTTGCTCTTTTTAAATTTTTATTCAACCCTCCCTCCCTCTTTTCTTGGCACACAAAAGCTTGTTGGACTTTATGAAAATTCTATAACTCAGTAATGAAACACTTTGCTAATGAGAGGCAAATAAATGCTTAGCAATTCCACTAAAACAAATAGAATCACATGAGTTTTATAACATGGTTTTAGCTTCAGATACCACATCAAAATTCATCTGCCTGCCCAACCTCAGCTGTCATAATTTTACTTCCCTTGTAACTTTGTCATTGAATTAGTCTAGTTTTAAATCAAATGAAAAACAATTTTTTAAAATGAGAACTATAAAGATTGTATAACTCAGCTTTTTCTGACTAGAAAATTTATATACAAATTCACCTCTATAAATGAAAAGCTATAGAAGTAATAATTTTCATCCCTGATTGACTCCAATATTTTTGTCATTAATATGAGAAACAGCCAAACTAGACAAAAGAAAAGGACATTTTATTTTCACAGTGAAACTCGGGCACAATATTAAGATGTTCTGGGACTATATGTATGCCAAAGTTTGGTCTTTTATTCAATAACTTACAAATTGAGTGTTTTAAAAATATGTCTTAAGGAAAGTATTAAACAAATACAAATGTAGGCAGAATAGAATGATTCTGTGACCAGTCTTTAAACTGATTTTGAACTCACTGATTGAGTTATGGTATTTTAGAGAAAGAGTAAATGGTTACTGCTTCATTTCCTTTCCATTCACATTTCTTCTGCTACATTATTAGAATTGAAGCTAAGTAAATGCCTTTTATGTAAAATTAATAGTTGCTTGTTTAGAAAAAGCCAAGCAGTTCAAAAAGTATAAAGAAAACATGTTCTTTAAACCATATGAATTTTCACCACCTCCAAATTACTCCAGTTATTTGCTGAGCACCATTTCATACACCTCCTTACAGAGAGATCAATAGGAAATGGAGCAAAAAGTATTATCCAAAACAGCATGGTACTGGTACAAAAACAGACACATAGACCAATGGAATAAGATAGAGATCCCAAAAATAAAGCCACACACCTATAACCACCTGATCTTCTACAAAGTTGACAATAACAAACAATAAGGAAAGGACTCCCTGTTCAATATATGATGCTGAGATAACTGGCTATCCATACGGGCAAGACTGAAACTAGGCCCCTTCTTTTCGCCATATAGAAAAATTAACTCAAGATTGATTAATGACTTAAACATAAAACTGCAAACTATCAAAACTCTAGAAGAAAACCTAGGAAACACCATTCAGGATATCAGCCTTGGCAAAAATTTATGACCCAGTCCCGAAAAGCAATTGCAACAAAAACAGAAATTGGCCGGGCACGGTGGCTCACGCCTGTAATCCCAGCACTTTGGGAGGCCAAGGTGGGCAGATCACAAGGTCAGGAGATCCAGACCATCCTGGCTAACACGGTGAAACTCCGTCTCTACTAAAAATACAAAAAATTAGCCAGGCGTAGTGGCAGGCACCTGTAGTCCCAGCTACTCGGGAGGCTGAGGCAGGAGAATAGTGTGAACCCGGGAGGTGGAGCTTGCAGTGAGCCAAGATTGCACCACTGCACTCCAGCCTGGGCGACAGAGCGAGACTCTATCTCAAAAAAAAAACACAAACAAACAAAACAGAAAATTGACAAATGGGATCTAATTAAACTAAAGAGCTTCTGCAGAGCAAAAGAAACTATCAAGAGAGTAAATAGACAACCTACAGAATCAGAGAAAATGTTTACAAACATTTGTTTACATACAACAAAGGTCTAATATCCAGAATCTATAAGGAACTTAAACAAATCAGAAAGCAAAAAACAAATAACCCATTGAAAATGGGCAAAGAATGTGAACAGACTCTTTCCAAAACAAGACATACATGTGACCCACAAATATATGAAAAATTCTCATCACAATTAATTATTAGAAAAATGCACATAAAAACCACAATGAGATATTTTTTAACCCCAGTAAGAATGGCTATTATTAAAAAGTTGCTGGTGAGATGCTGGCGAGGTAACAGAGATGATGAAACACTTATGCACTGCTTGTAGGAATGTCAATTAGTTCAGCCACTATGGAAAGCAGTATAATTTTTCAAAGAACATAAAACTACCATTCAACCCAGCAATCCCATTACTGGTTATATACATAAATCAGTCTACCAAAAAGACACATGCACTTGTATGTTCATCACAATGCTATTCACAGTAGCAAAGACATGAAATCAACTAAGATGCCCATCAACAATGGACTGGATAAAGAAAATGTGGTATATACACACCATGGAATACTATGCAGCCATAAAGAGAATGAAATCATGTCCTTTGCAGCAACATGGATACAGCTGGAGGCCATTATCCTAAACAAACCCATGCAGGAAGAGAAAATCGAAAACCACATATTCTCACTTATAAATGGGAGATAAACAAGAATACACATAAAGATGAAAATAATAGATCCTGGAGACTGCTTGAGTGTAGGGGGTGGGAGGAAACGTGGGTTTGAAGATTACCTTTCAGGTACTATTCTCACTACTTTGGCAATGGAATCATTCATCCATCAAGACTCAGTGACATGCAATTTACCCATGTAACAAACCTGAACATATACCCCAGAACCTAAAATGAAAAAAAAAAAAAAAATTGTAAAGTATTATCATGCTATATTTACTGTTTAAAATAAAAATTGTGGAATCCAAATAAAGAAAAAGAAATTAAGTAAAACTAAAATAATGGTTTCTTCAAGAGATATTTAATCCCTTAAAAATCTTTACATTTTAATATAAAAGGATTTATACAAAATTACTTTTGTATTTTAAATTGTATCTATTTTTATTTTTGATTTGAAACTATAATTCTGTGCTTAAATTGATTCACTATTTACAGCCAGTCTTTTTACCATATCTTCTCCATATGTAAGTTTTTGGTTTTTAATTTTGAGACAGGGTCTCACTCAGTCACCCAGGCTAGAGAGCAGTGATGCGACAATGGCTCACTGCAGCCTTGAACTCCTGGGTTCAACCAATCCTCCAACCTCAGCCTTTTCAGTAGCTAGGACTAAAGGCACACACCACCATGCCTGGCTAACTAAAAAAAAAAAAAAAAAAAAAAAAATTATAGGGACAGAGTCTTGTCATATTGCCCAGGCTGGTCTCAAACTCCTGGGCTCAAGCTGTCCTCCTGCCTCAGCCGCCCAAAGTGCTGGAATTACAGGTGTGAGCCACATGTCTGGCTCATCATTGAGTTTTTATTATGTTTCATCTCTTGTCTGACTGGTATCCATTCTACTAAAGAGTGCTTTGGTCTCTAAGTTGTTAACAAAGTTGCTGACTTCATGGAAATGTCTCGGTGTTTTGTTTGAAGAGTAGATGGTATAAACTACTGGGCTACTCGTTCAGGACTTTTCAGATACTGTTTACTGTCTTCAGGAATTGAACATTGCCTTAGAGACATCTGTAGCCAACCCAATTTTCCCATTTGTACACTATTTGCCTTTCTTGTCCCATGCTCATTGTCATAGTCGGTTTATGCTGCTGTAGCAAAAATACCACACAATGGTTGACCTAAACAACAGAGATTATTTCTCACCATCTGGAGTATAGAAAGTCCAAGATCAAGACACCAATAGCTCCTGGTGGGTATCTAGTGAGGGCACTTTTCCTGGTTGTTGATGGTCTCCTTACCTTTGTACCTTCTCATGAGGGAGAGCAGAGAGAGATAAAACCAGTGCCCACTGGTGTGTCCTCTCCCCGGCCCCTTGTCTTTTTATAAGGGTACTAATCCCATTCATAGGGTTCCAGCTCCATGACCTAATTACTTCCCAAAAGTCCCATCTCCTAAGACCGTCACATTGGGGATTAGGATTTCAGCATGTACATTTCAGAAGGGACACATTCAGTCCATAGCATTCACATTATGTTTTTCTGCATTGTTAAAGTCCAGTAAGTTTCCCAAAATGTCTCAGACGATTCTGTGTCAATTTTACAGACTGCATTTTCAAGTTGCAGATTAGGTTTGTTCTCATTCTGTGACATTTTCACCTGTGCTATTGCTTTATAATTTTAGTTGCTCCATGTTTTCCATACTCTTCTTCAGAGACACCAGTTATGATAGACAGGATCTCTTTTTCTTTCATACATACCAACTTCCAAGCCATCATTGTTGTTTCCATTCATCATTTTCTTCCTAATATGACTTTTATCTTTATCATAGTTTAGTTTTCTCTTATATTTCCTCTGAATCATGCTAGGTCATTTTATTTTCTTCATGCTCTGTCTTGTAATGTCTTCTTTGAAGCCTTACATGTACCCTGAGATCTTTCCAGAGACCTTTTCAGACATCTTTTCTTTGAGATCTAACAGATTGAATGTTTCTGTGATACAGGAATATTTGTTGCAGTATTTGGTAGATGTGCTTACAGTTTGAAGTTGTGAAAACTTCCTTGTTTCATTGGAGGTAAAAACCTTTTTTGCTCTATTAGTTCTCAGTAGGAGTGGCTTCCTTTCCCTGAGAGTGACCAAATGCTTAGAACAAACTGATTGTAGGAACTAAGAACATGGGATCATTTTCCCAATTCTTCCAACTACCTCTGCCCAAGAAAATGTGGGGTATAGAAGGATAGAATCATTTGTCCTGATACCAGAGGTATGACTACAGGATAAAACACAATAAATATGGTTATAAAGAGCTTTTTCTCTGCCCATGTAAGAAGGGAAATTCGGAGTCAGGAACTTGACCGTATGTCCAAAAGACTGGGCTGGTTTCGCCATGCTGCACTCTGTATAAAATAAACTTTTGTTATAGAGCTAAAATATGAGCAACACACTTTGGAGGTTCTAGTTCTGTTCAAACTTTTTTTAAAGATAGGTAGAAACCTAGCCACGTGTTTGCACCAGCAATAAGAATAAAGTCGTCCGGGTACGGTAGCTCACGCTTGTAATCCCAGCACTTTGGGAGGCTGACGCAGGCAGATCACAAGGACAGGAGATTGAGAACCTCCTGGACAATATGGTGAAACCCCGTCTCTACTAAAAATAGAAAAATTAGCTGGGTGTGGTGGTGCATGGCTGTAATCCCAGCCACTCGAGAGGCTGAGGCAGGAGAATCACTTGAACTAGGGAGTCGGAGGTTGGGTGAGCTGAGATCGTGCCACTGCACTCCAGTCTGGCAAGAGAGCAAGAATCTGTCTCAAAAAATAAATAAATAAAGTCTAGCTGGAAACATTGACCAGATTATACATTTCTCAAGGAACCATAGTTTATTTAAATAATAAGCTAACTTTATATTTTCAGTGCCTTACACAGTGTCTAGAAAATACAAACTGCTTAATACTAACAAGACTAATAAACAATATGGCTAATAGGTCATTATTCTTGTTACTGCATACTGGTGCCAGATGCTATGCCAGTCACTTGATATGCATTATCACATTTTAATTCTCACACAAAATGGACAACTTATTTACTCTTCCTGATCTTCCTGATAAGGAAACTGAGCCTCAGAAAGGTAAATAACCAAAATTACACTACTGTTTAATAGATATAGCCAAAATTGAATGCTATCTTACTCTAGAGTGCATGTGTTTAACCATCATGGATAGAAAAAAGGAGGAAGGGAAGGACAGAAGAAAGGAAGCTACAGTGAGAGTAATGATTGACATAGCAAGGATTTTAAGGTTCTAAAGCATTGTAGTATGAAAAGAAGAGAGGTTGATCTTAGAGCAGCAATGGAAAAGCACAAATTTGCTGTAGAGACTCTGGCACTAGGGGCACAGGGAGCGTGAAGCACACACAAAAAAGCCAACCCCAAAATAAGTTGATCAGAAACCAATAGCAGCCTGCCAGTGGTGAGCAGGTAATTGTGGACATAGGCAGATTAGACAATGATACAGGGAGAATATTTGCCTCTAAATTGTTCGGTGTTTTTCTTAATCCCTGCCTTCCTAACTACCATTGGCTTTCCTTATCTTATCTTTTCTTTTAAATATGTTAATAGGGACAGATCGAATGACTGATTGATTGACAGTTTTATCAAGATACAATTGATGTACAACAAACTGCACATATTTAATGTATACAATGTTATGAGTTTGGACATAGGAATACATCTGTTTCCATTCACACAATCAAGGTAATAAATGAATCCATCACCTCCAAAAGTTTTCTCATGCCCCTGGGTTATTTTTGTTGTTGTTGTTGTTTGGGTTTTTTTCTTTACAGTAAATATACTTAACATGAGATCTACCCTCTGAACAAAACTTTTTTTTTTTTTTTTTTTTTTTTGAGACGGAGTCTCGCTCTGTTGCCCAGGCTGGAGTGCAGTGGCGCAATCTCGGCTCACTGCAAGCTCTGCCTCCCAGGTTCACGCCATTCTCCTGCCTCAGCCTCCCGAGTAGCTGGGACTACAGGCGCCCGCCACCACGCCCGGCTAATTTTTTGTATTTTTAGTAGAAACGGGGTTTCACAGTGTTAGCCAGGATGGTCTCGATCTCCTGACCTCGTGATCCGCCCACCTCAGCCTCCCAAAGTGCTGGAATTACAGGCGTGAGCCACCACGCCCGGCCTGAACAAACCTTTTAAGTCCATAATGCAGTATGGTGAAGTATACTCCAAGATTGTTCAGCAGACCTCTAGAACTTACTCATCTTGGATATCTGAAACTTTACACCTCTTGAACAATTCTCCATCTTTCCCTCCCATCAGTCCCTGGCACCTACCATTCTACTCTCTGCTTCTATGAGTTGAACTGTTTTAGCCCACATGAAATGAGATATACACATACAATGGGATGTTATGTGGTCTTAATAAGAAAGGAATTCCTATCATGTGTGACAACATGGATGAATCTGCAAGGCACTGGCTAGTGAAACAAGCCAGTCACAGAACGACCAATCATTTTATTGAACACCTGGAGAAAGTGTAAACATGGGAAGAATACAATGGTACTCCATATGGACCAAAATAACTCTTGGGAACTCAGTCACCTTGACTCACCAAGAATAACTAGCTGCAGCAGGCCTGAAGTTGGTGGGATGCAAGTTTGATGAGAAGGATGATCAAAGACCCCATAGCCTGTTCCTCATTTAATATTCCGTATAGCTTTAAATTGGGATCCACATGTACAACTGTGTGTCTGTATGCGTATCTGCAAAACCACAAAATACTCAGTCTACACTAGGAAAACATAAGCCAACAATACTTAATATCCTCTAGCCTCGATGCTAATATTACTTACAAAAAGGAAGTATTCTGTGGGTCTGGAAGTGAGATAACAGCTAAGGGAAAATAAGTTCATTGAACTTATTTGAGTCAAAGTAGTGTGCTCCAGGTCTGGCTTTTCTTTCCTCAGTAGAGCTGAGTGATGTGACCCTTCTTGGCTTCAGTTGCTCACTATTTGGGGACAGTTTTATTTGCCCTATCTATGTTTGCTGCGCTGAGTCTAAAACCTATATAAAATAAATCACATTGCAGACACTCCTCAGAGTCCAGATGCACCGGACTATTGCATTAAGCAACTGAAGAATCTTCCAAGTTCCAGATCTTCTGAGTTCCACATTCTCCTTCTCATGTCCCCTGCTGTGAGGCTGGTCCTACTCAGACCTTACTTGCTGTGCTTTCTAATTCTAGTCTGCCTCTACCACAATTCCACTGTCTATTTTCATGTAATACAATTTGATTCTTGGGAGACAAGGCCTGAGATAGCTCATTGACACTCATAGCTAGTTACCATCTCTGTATTCCGCATATCAAAAAGTGCTCTTATTTCCAGTTCTTCAGGATCTTCTTAAAGGATCAATTTCTTTATTTTTCTCATTCCTGTGCTTATTCTCGTATATATAGGCTCATTCCAACTACCATAATAACAACTTGTCACACCTTTCCTTTTTTATGTCAGGCAGAAATGATCTCTTAACCCACACCACCACCACATACCCACCCCCTATATTTTCTTTTACAAGCATCTGTATTCGTATTGAGCTTACATAGGATAGATTTTTTGACAATCAAAGCCCAAAAGGCATATTTACACATCAAGTGATTTATCAGTGAAATATACACTATTACTCCTAATTATTACTACTTCCATGTCCCAGTGACAATGCTAATATTTATCTGAGTTCATGTCTTACAGTTTAAACTGTTTTATCTTTCACCAGATCCTCTTCCCTGTCCCATATATGATCAGCAAAAATATGTGATTCTTAAGTGATTCTCAAATGCAGCCAACTTGAGATGAAAGAATAAGAGGCATCAATGTCTCCTAAATAAATAGGGACTTGAGATTTAAAGAGGAAAAAATGTAGTATGACTTGTTGAAAGTAAAAGAAAATCGAGGAAGTTTTGAAAGTGGGTATTCCAAGAGGTATTGAAATAAAAATCCACAAAATCTTTGATCTATCCAGCCTTCCTCCAGCAATAAGTTCTTTAGAAATACTTGTGTGATTGCACAAGTAACAGCATACATAAGCAAGGGTATTAATTGGAGCTTTATGTTAGTGACATTTGAAGGTAACAAATACCTATCCTTTGGGGAATAATCAAATAAACTGGGATATACGTAAAGAAAAGTAGATCTCCATGTACATGTAAAAGTGATCCATGAAGCAATGTTGAAATTTTTTACAGAAAGTTTCAAACATTGAGTGGAGAAATAATCCCATTTTTTATAATTCATGCTTCATACCCAGGAAAGTGCCTATGGTTTTAAATTATTCAATAGGGATGAAGATGTTTTATAAATGTAAAAGATTCTTAAAATTCATTGTAGGCTTAATGGTTTGAGCATTTCAACTGTCAAGGTACATGCTCAGATTCTGAAGGTTACTCTTGAAAATGTTAATGGTAGTTATTCCAGGGAAGTGGGAGATTGGAGAAGGATGGTAAGAAGACATGATTTTTATTTTTAAAACTAGTCATCAAATGTATTTAAGTTATAAGGAATACTATACAAACAACAACAACAACAACAACCTCTGAACAGTGTTAGCTACACTATCTCTTCTGTTGAGGAACCAGGCAATGTATTTTCTCTTATCTCTTCCCACCTTGCAGACTCTTTTATTCCTTCTGTGACTTGTGAAAATATACCTTAAAAGGCACATACGTAGCATATAGGTTAGGTGTTATTGGATTGGAGTTTGAATTCTAATTAAAGTTATGCGTTTGACAAATTACAGGAGGAATAATGTATTTGAGTTCTTTGTAGTTGCTGTTCGTATGGTGAATGGTGATGTGTAGGACATGCGAAACCAGCAGACTTATGATAGCAATGAATTAGACTCAAGCTTTGTTTGGCCCCAGAAGAGGTGATGTTATCCATTTCAGTTAGAGTTTATCCACATGGTTTAACAACCCCATGTAAAACCATTTCTATGAAGAGCAGCTGTTTCTTCCTATCTGCCTTTCCCCTGTTGTCCCTAAAAATGTTTTCATATATGCTTTGGTCCCTGTGCTTTGATATCATCAATGATGGACAAAGGTGTCTTACAAACATGAAAGACTATTTTCAAAAAGTTATTTTAAGGCTTAATATTTTGAACATGACTTAAACTGTAGATGCTTAGTATTTTCAGTGGCTTAATGTAATAAAACCCACCTGTTATTTTTGGCTGCTTTATTTGGACCATCTGCTCCACAAAAAAATGAAAAGCTCAACAGTGGATGGAGAATTGTCTACTCCTCATGTGTCAATAATTTATTTATTCTCTCTATCCAAGCCTCCAGGTCATTGCAAAACTGTTTATTCATTTTCCAACAAAAGGGAAAGCCAGTATTTGGCATTTGGCTTTATTAAAAATCATCACAGGGAATTATATTTTTTGAAAATTCATAATTTCCTATTTTTCTCTATGTTAGAATAGCTTGCCAGTTGCATTTATTTTAAGGACACTGATTTCTTTCTGTGGCAGGTTGGGTATCAGCTGGCGAGGTATTTTTGGCGATGGTTAACCCAATCATGCATCATTCATGTTCAGGTAGTTATGTGAGCATCACATAGTCTTGTTCCTAAATTAAGATGGAGTTTCCACTAGAGATGAGAATTACAAAGGTCAAACACTTTGGTCGCCAACTACTTTCATTTGAATGAAATGACTTTGCAATCCTATCCTAATCTCTTGGCAGCTTAGGACACAGAGAATCACCTCTTAGTTTACTGCAGTTTATGATCATGACATTGCTCTTGCCAGGGTTCATTCTTACACCTTTGATCATCTCTAACAATAATAACAGCAACAATAGTAACAGCTAGTTTTTACTGATTGATGACTAGGTTCTAAATACCACACTAAAGACACCACTTATGTCCTGCTCATCTTTTTATGTAGTGCTTCCTTTTTTTCTCTCATCTTAAGTTTTCTCTAAATCTTATGCACTTTTTCTTCTTTTCCTTATTTACTTATTTCCTCAACACAACTGTGGACCTTACTTATGTTTCAGACTGCCACCTCTTTTTAGATGGTGGTTAACTTCACTTCTAGCTACTGAACTTACACCTGATTTCCAGTTTCTTGTTTCTAGCTCCCTGTGGCGTGATTTAGGATTACCTGAGAGAAACAAGGCCTAATGTTTTTTGAGTGCCTACTAGTGTTGGGCATTTTATGTGTTAGTTTGTTTAATAAACATAAACAACTTTATTCTCATTTTAGATTTGGGAAAATTTAAGTATAAATAATTTAATAATTTTCCTGAGATCACTGTTGGTTGTGAAGAAGCAAGCTGGGATTCAAACTCAAGTACAATTCTAAACTCCATAACTTTTATAGCATTTCATGTGCATTTCAAATGCAACACTTTCTTCACATCATTGACTAACTACACTTTCTAAGCATTTCGGGATATCATCCATGCATTGCAAAATATTATTTTTAATGTTTCTCTGTTTATCTCATCTCCACCAACCTCCTTTGACCCTCATCCAAGTCTTCAGTAACCTCACCCTTAGGTCATCCCAGCGATCTCTGTCCTTACTCTTCATTTCCAAATTTTCCTGCATAAAACTACTCAATCCATTTTCCTTAGGCTCTGTTTTCCTACAGTCATTTCTTCACTATAGAACCTACAATATCACCCATAATCTACCCATCAAAGCCAAATTATAGATTCAGAATTTTTCTTCAACTTGCTCTAAACTATTTGTCCAAAGTGTTTGCTATTTTCCTAATTCACTTCACTCGCAGCAATTGTTTCACTGCATTCTTCACACTGCTCTTTGCCACTCCTTTCCTATTTCCAGGAATCCTTTCCTTCTCTTTTTGGCCAATCCAATCTTACTCTGGTTCAAAGGTTCCAGTGACTTTTTTCTTCCAAGAAAGTCATTTTGCTTGTCTACAGCCCACTAGCATCTCTTCTCCTCTGACTTCCTGGAGCGTCTGCAGGTGCACCATGCATTTATCTGTTGCCTTATTTTTGCCTTTCAACATTCAAATGTCCTAGTATTATAAATAAACTTTTGAGGACAGAGGTCCTTCATGCTACTTTTTAGAGCTTGGCATATAGAAGGTACTTGTGGTGTCCTCAATACACTATGACTGACCTAAGCTGTGTACTTAGAAGGGACCACCATCCTGCCACACAGAGCCCATAGCCTCCCTGAAAATCTTGACTATAACCTGCTTGCCCCACAGGTGGATGAGACACCCCATCTTTGATATTATATATGCCTAATAGAAAACAGCAAACACTGTTTATTTAGCTCTTACCTAGGTTTCATATCTAATACAGTCATGTACAAAAAAAGAATTGGACTTATATGCTACCATTCTTCAGAATCTTCATATAATAACTGAAAATGTAATGCCTATTGTTTGCAGTCATGGGGGAGAGAGAACGCGATGAGGTGAACAATAGTGTATCACTAGGTTTCTTACGTGTAGTCACAATTCTCTCTTCTTTCCAAAGGGCGTGCTTACAAGGTAGTATTTGAAGGATATATAAAGTCCTCTCCATCTCTGAAATGGGATCTATTATGAAACGGGCTGGAAAGATTCTAAAGAGCAGAAAAGGTATGATTTACTCAAGTTCTTCTTGGGCTGAATCCAATACGTGAACTATTTTAAAGATATTGCCCTCTGCAGAGATGTTTATTGTACCCTGATGAAGATGGATATTGTGACAATAAATATGGTAAATGGCTGGAAACCCAGAGTTCAGACATCCTGATGGCTCTTGAGTAGTAATCTGGGCGACTCAACTCAGTGTAATATGAGACCAAAGATCAGGGCCTCTGATGAGATTCAGCTTCTCAGCAAGAGGATGTATTGCATGTAGGAAGCACTGCTTTACCTTTCCAATATTTTAAAACACATTGGCATCATCAGTGGAAGGCCATTTAAAGGTCTGTAGAATTCCAATAGAAAAATCAATGACTAGTATAAGATAATACTAAGGTCACATAAAAATGGACATTAAATGGTCAGATAATTCCCAGAGATTTGCTGTGTGATTTCCAATGGGGCATCTAACAGAAGAGTGATTAAGTAGAATTTTAAATGCTCAGCAATACCTCTGCTTTGTTTGCAAATTAAAATTAGGATTTGATTTTAAATAGAATTTTAAACAAATTTTATATATTCTTATTTACTTTTAGAGAAAGGGTCTTGCTCTGCCACCCAGGCTGGCGTGCACTGGCATGATCATAGTTCACTATAACCTTGAACTCCTGAGCTCAAGTGATCCTCTCACCCCAGACTTATGAATAGCTGGAGGTGAGAGGACACATGCCTGCAGATCCTGCCTGTAGACCCAGGGTGTGGTGACACATGCCTGTATACCCAGCTATTCAGGAGGCTGAGGTGAGAGGATCACTTGAGCTCAGGAGTTCAAGGTTATAGTGAAGTATGATCACACCAGTGCACACCAGCCTGGGTGACAGAGCAAGACCCTTTCTTTAAAAGTAAATAAAAATATATAAAATTTTAAAAAATAAAGTTGAATCTACATTTTGGTATGCCATAACATAACCTAAATTGTATGATGATGTAGAAACACAGTGATACAAAATACACCCGAAAACAAATGGCAAAAATTATCACTTTTGGTATTTTATCTTATTTAATCCACTGACCAATTCTGTGACATAGGTATGTGTATCCCCATTTTACAGGTAAGTATATTAAACCTTGGAAAGATTAAATAACTTGCTCAAGGTAAAAATTACGAAGAGGTAGAGCTAGGACTCAGAGCTAATTCACTTCCCTCACTTCGCTATTTGAAGTTTCGAGAAATCCTGGAGTAAATAAATCCACTCCACATTGTTTAGACCAAGGTTTTCCACGCTCATTTAACAAAAAAAATCTTGTTGTTCATAGAATAGTTTCTAAAATCTCAGGCCACTAATGTTATGTAGCACATACTTTGGAGAGTTCTACAATGGGAAGATGAGTAGTTCGGGATATCACATCTCACTACATTGAAAGGAACTGTCTAAGTAGTTGATTGCAATTCAGTGTGTGGTCAAGCATGAACACACAAGTCAAAATGCATGCCTTGGTGCGACAGGTTTAAAAGAGAATCAAATCTAGTTTAGCTTCTAAATCGGAAGTGCACAGAGCTATTTGGCCAAAATTAACTCTTAGGAAGTATCAACCAAGTCAACAAATCAGTTGTTGGTCTCATTTGAGATTCTGATCAAATCAAACAAGATAAATTGTGGGTGAAACCTTTCTTCTCCAAGGTTGCTCTAGATTTAAAGCAGATGCAATCATTAACTTTTCCAACATTAAGTATTTGCAGTCAACGGTACTGCACCTCCCCCAGCTGGAAACCACAGCTCTGAATCATTTCTCCTGGAAAACCCAGATGACCAGGCTGACAGCTTCTTATTTCTATTGAAACCTGTGAGTCAGGAGGCCAAGAAAGTTCCCTGTAAACAATTTCATGCAGCCATTTAGATATAGTTACAATGAAACAGCTAGTTTTACATGGCCTTAACGATTAGCCATTATATTTCAAACTTTCAAAATTAAAAAATGAGTGCTTCTTTTCCTACTTTTGGCTCCGCTCCATTCCTGCCCCGTGAGTAGGAGGAGTAAGAATTGGGAAGAGGGGTAGAAATTAGGTAAGGTGTGATTATGAATATTATTGCTATTTTAAAATGGTCATTTTATATTTTGATGCAATGCCATCACAAATGCCCTGCAAATCAAAATTTCCTTGATAAAAAAGTCAAATTAATCAAGATAACTTGACCACCTTAGGGAAATGCCTAGGTCTTATCTGTTTTATGTTCCAAGAACCTAGCACAGTTCTTCACATTATATAAAATCAATTAAAAAAAAGAAAACACCGCCACAACCAATAAAATCAAACCCTAACCGTGGAAGCTGGCCATGGAAAAATACTTTCCAATTGAAGGGGGAAATCCACTCTTCTATCCCCAGCTCTAATCCTCTGACTACACCTTTCCCATGAGGACCCCTCATTTTTCCTGCCATCAACACTTTCTTGGCCTCTGGGGACATTTCTTCATCATCCAATATACCTTTTCGTAGCAAAATTGAAAAGAGGCTACATATTTAAATAAGACTTTTATTTAAAGCCTATTGATAAGAAAATGCAGAGACCCAAAGATGAATGTATAACTAGATACAAATCATTTTCATTTGGGAAATACTTTAAGATATATTCTGCTTAGCTCTTAACCTGCTTCTATAATATAAAAGTCATCTTTCTTCACTATGACAAACAAAAATCCTCTATTTCTAGATTCCTTAAGACCTAAGGAAAATAAAATTCTCTTTCTTAACTAGGACCTGCTTGACCCTGTTTATTTTTTTATAGCTGTTAGAAATATTACTTCATTTTCCAAAGACCTAGAAGAGTACACCATACACAGCTAGTACTCAATCTGGGGGCTGGCTGGCTGGCTCAGAAAATCCTTGGGTTAAACCACAAAAACCTGAAGGCAGCAACTTAGCTGAAAACAATGAATTCAACCTGGAGTTTGATTTTGAGGAATGCCGGCTCCTGGTCAGCCTGCAGCAAGGGTGTCTACCTAATCATTTCCACCTCTTGGTAACTGGTTTCTATCCACTTTCCTAAGAAGCTCCCTACCTGCGGGTTGGCAGATTCTGAATGTGAGGATGTTTTCACAGCATGGACGACTCCTGGGGGTCATTTGCAAAGGTGATTTGACAGAAAATGTCAATTAACAATTTATGGGAAGATCTCTTTCCTGAATTGATAATTTTAAGGAAATCCTTTGCTTTAGGTTATAGTCTCCATAGATCTAACTTACAAGAGTATCATGTTTTTACAAAAAGTCAACATAGTCATAGCAGAGATGGACTCTTTTATATGATTCATTCTTTCCACATATTAAAAAGACTGTTTTGAAGTAATTCTTGCCCCTTGAACTGTGACTTTTCAATTCTTTATAGGAATTAACATTTTAAAATATATACAGACAATTGAGAATTTTTTCTATAATGAGAATGCATACATATGTGTATGCATATAATACGTATATGGAATTAATGTGAAGAACCATTATAGTAGGTGGTGACAAAGCTATTTGCCAAAATTTGTTCCATACCATAACTTCCTTTTCAGAATATTTATATGTTTGATGTGTTTAATTAAAGATAGCCCTTTGAGATTCAAAAATATGTTTTTGCAAAATTCTGAGGATTTGGGGATCAAAGGAAAGCAGTTTTTTGGATGAAAAAGTGATGTTTCTTCAACGAGGAATCTCACTGGCAAAGGGTAGTTAAGTAACTCTGCCAAGGTCAACGTCAACTTCAGTTACTGGTTACATATTTTACAGTAAACACTGACTGCCTAAGTTAACCTTGCCCGTGATGGTTAAATGGAGGCCCTCAATTATCCCCTCTCCCGGTTCGTTTGGTAGAGGTAACAAGAGAGAAGGCTATGCATGCACTCTGGTTCATTTCCCTTTAATCTCTCTCAAGCCTTTTATTCCCTCTTTTAGTCTTATGTTTGAAAACTGAGAGTCCATCAAAATCATATCTGCGAGCTGTTGCCATGAAGTCTCAAATTCCACCTTTCCGTTCCTGTTTCATTCATTCAGTCTTTCGGGTAAGGAAGTTTCTTCCTGGGCTATACCCATGGGGCTATTATTTCATTTTTTAAATTCAGTACTACTCTTCATGTATTGATTTAGCCTGCATATAACACAAGCAACTTTAAAGTGGGTGCAAATGTTCTCAGGCCACTAAAGATCCACTCTCTGATCCTGCGCAGGTCTAGAGGACTTGCCAAGGCTTGACTGGTCATTTCTCTTTCCCAAATCCAGTTCCCTCAGGCTAGAGCAGCTGGAAGACCTCCTTATTTGTATAGCCATCCCATGCTGAAGAGTTGTAAGTCAGATGTTTCTTTAGAAGTTGCCTTGGATTCCGCAGCAGGAGTCTAGGATCACGGTGTTTCTGGTGTGTCGGCAGAGAAAGAGTCTGAGTGCTGAACAGGAGGTGATAAGCCTGGTTATCGCTGGAGAAGGTGGAAGAATGGATGTTGGCTGTGCTTCTCTCCCCCTTGGTAATTCCCAAGAGATATGTGTGTCCCTGCAGCTTAGTATCTGACCAGGCTATATTTCAGGGATAACTAATAGGTAATGCTCAACTTATTTTGAAGATGTCTTTCAAAATAGACAGCTCTTTAGTTTCTTTCTGCTGATTTCTAGTCTCTTCTCTGAGTCAGGTCTCCTGGTGTCCTGGTGCAGAGACTTCAGGCTCCTGAACTACAGAGTCCTGCCCTCTCCACTCCCTTCCTTTCTCTTTTGCTCCCTTTTTCTAGATAGAAATCTTACGTTCTCTCTGTGGATTCCTGGGTTCCAGTCTTCCATGGTAGTCTAGGGGTAAAGAGATCCTTCTGCCACCATTCCAGTAGGACTACGACACTGTTGCTCAGCATAGTGATTCTGTTTGCAGGCTGACATTTACTGGAGAGGACCTTCATGCCACAGGCTCACTACAATGAACGCTTCTACCTAACTGCTGGCTCTTTTGAGTTACCTTTAAAAAGGGCATTTTCTCAGCTTGAAAGTGTTACCATGGTCACTGGAATGGAGGTTGATAGAACCAGAGTTCCAATCACTATGGATATGGGTTCAAGTTAAGCACTTGATTACAATGCGGATATTTGACTTTTCTGTAAATAGCATAGCCCAAGAATGCCACGTTATGTGCCCATTTTTTAAGCTGTTTTATGATTGCACTTTCTTAGTTTTCCATCACCCGTCGAGTATTACTTTGTCTGTGTGGATTGCAGAAGAATTGACACCTTATGAAAAGATTTTAAAAGGGAAAAATTACATATACTCTACATATGGATTGCAGAAAGACTGACATCTTGTGCAAAACATACCAAAGTAAACACAGTCTGTAAAGAGTTTTTCATCATATATAGAGAGCAAAATAGAAAGTGATCAATAAGGCTCTGTAGTTATTGACCTGTGAACACTTGGCTAAAGAAAATACTTTTCTGATAAATCTAGAAAAAGAGCCAAACACCACAAATGAAAAGTCTAACAAAATAACCCACTGAGTTCCATTCACATGTCTGAGGTGCTCAGAGGTGAGGAGGTAGCATGGGCCACGGGCATGCTGGCAGCCTGACTTCTCCATCATGTTCATGCTTCCTAACTCGATCATTCTTCTAGCCAGAATCGGTTTTCACTGCAGGAGCCTGCCATATTTTACAAATGGTTGAGATATTTTGCTGCTATCTTCAGAAGCACTGAAACCTCAGCCCTAGGGAGAACCCAAAGCAGTGGCCACTGCCTGAGCTCATGGATAACTGGAAGCATTCCCCGCGAATGCTTTGAGCTCTCTCTCTCGGAGCAGGTTACAAAGGTTTTGCTCCCTAGGAACCAAAGTGTTTCTCCTCCCTCACTTTCCCACCAATTCTGAAGATCCAGCTCAGGATTGCCTTGAACTTGGTGGAGGGCATGAGAAATGTATTAAATGCTTTCTCTTTAGGTTCTGTAATGGACTCAATATAATTGACAAGACATTTTTTGCCCGGAAGGAACATTCAAGTTCCCATATGTTTATCTTATCAATTGTCCCTTGGAGTTATTAGTGATTAAATGTTCTATGTATTTGCAGTTGTGTGGTGGAGGGAGGGGTTAGTCTTAAACACCACTGATGAACCTATATGATTGCTGCCTGTTTCCCACTAAATAACGGGTATGACTTAGAAAAGCAGAAAATGACTGAATTCTGAGGTGCTACTGAGAATAAGGAAAAAACATGTGCCAACAATTAGTCCTTAAAGGCTTCCTAGAGGCAATGAGTTCTGAATAAGTTTTTAGAAAAAAATAATTGATACTTTCGCTTAAAGGTATAGGCCACTACAGTACATGCAGCAGACCAGTCTAAACACTGTCGGGTAGAAATTGCATAGAAATATAAATATAGCTTTTCAATCTTAGTCTTAAAATTGATTTCCAACTGTTGTTAAATCATTAGTTGTATTAGCATAGGACTGAATGAGCTATTAGCAGGAATGTGTAAATTGCAAATTAAAAGACAAGAAAGTTCTAAAATTGGCAATGTCTTCTTTCTGATTAAATACCTGTGTTATGATTTTAGAACAGGAAGAATAATGCAACATTTGATTTAATGCAAATGATTTCTTTGAAATGGAACTAGCATTTGATATGAAACAGACATTTATAATGAGAGACAAAATAGCATAATGTAGTGATTTAGAAAAGTAAAAGATTTTATATCAAACTGTCTTGTCATTTAATCTAACAAATCCATACAAAATCCTTAACATAGAAGAAAAACAGGCAGGTCTTGGGACAGTATATAATCTTGTTCTAGATAATAATACACTGTGTTACTTATAAACAACTTGACTCAGTCTATCAAAAATACCCTATATATGCATAAGAGATATTATTGAATAACTGTTATCTGATACAGTTTATTTTTAAGTCAAGTATCTGCTTAAAACAGCGCTGAATTCACCCTAGAATACATGGTCTTCATCTCATTCTTAAATATTCTATTAAGTATGATCTAGAATTTGTTGTGAAATGAAATGTCCTAGTGACCATTCACTGCATTCCGAATAAAATCCAAAGGCCTTATCCTGCCTTTCAAAGGTCTTCCCAGTGTATGACTTATTTAAAGATTAGCTTCATTTCCCATCACAAGCAGAAAGACCCCAGTATCCAATTAGACAAGCTTGCCTCACACCGTCCAACCTGGAACATCCCAGCCCTGGCTCAGCTTGTTACGTCTGCTTAGCCAGCTGTACCCTTGCTCTTTAGTCTCTGCCTCTGAAAAGTTTCCCCATCACTCATGATCAAACTCAAATTCCATCTGCTCTAAATAGCCTTTACAGGCCTTTTCCCTTTTCTCCGCTTCCCCTAGCAGATTGTTAGTTACTCTGTGCAATAGGCAACACATCCCGTCAAGCTCCAGGTGCTATGGATTTCACCTCTCAAGACAAAGAATAGTCGCTGGCACATAGTAGGCATTCACTTAATATTTGTTCACTGACTAGCTCAATACTTCTTAAATGATGCTTTCTTCTCCAAAACTGCCCCCACTGTTAGTCAGGTCTCCATCTTCTTTGATCTACTCACCGAACCAGTAACCTAACAGACCAGTTGGCCTTCAATCTTGTCTTCTACCACACTGGTGTCAGAATGATCTCCCCAGAACAAGAGCTTGAACATGTCACACTAGTTTAAAAACTGCAGTCATCTCTCTCTCTCACTCAGAGGCTGAATTCCATAGACTTTATATGACATACGAAGCCCCCATGATTTGTTCCCCTCTTCTCCAGCCACTTGTCTACAACTTCCTGTTATATGCTTTAGGCCTCAGCAGCACTAGGGATTTTTATCTTACACAAGTGATGAATTACCAAAGTCCTATGTAATTCAAAACTGTTATGCAAAAATTAAAATTTTCCCATGTGGAAAAAATCTAAGCTAGGGCATTTTGAAGCAGGTGGTTTTTCGCCATTATAAGTTATTTTTCTTTTCATGTTCTTTGACCTGGCATTGCATCTATTATCATTTCATAACATACATGCTCTTATATTTACAAAAGAACAGAGGATAGTATTTTTTTTAACTTCCTCATGGTATTTTATTGCATTTAAATCCTGTTTCAAAGTTATGGATTTTCGGGCATTATCTTGGGCCTGAATTTTAGCCTTAGCCCTAGCAGCACTATTTAATGAGGACTTCGATTCTATTGTTAAAGGACATGAGGAAATAATTTAAATTCTAGAGTGGCGAATGCTAAAGTTACAGGATGAAAGTCACTGAAAGCGTTAACGGAAGTGTGAATGCAGGTAAACATCCTGTGATCAGACACAGGGCGGAAGTTATTTCTGTTTACTAGCTAAAGTGACCACATGGCGATAATGGAAACTATCAGCTCGTCAGCATTGAAATGAATCATTTAAGTTTAGGGAATTTTTTTACCTTTCAAATTTTGTACATAAGGTCATACTTCATTAATACTTTTGTATTTTACTATTTTTAATTTACATGATTGCGGTTATGTAAAATAAAACTGCATTGCATCTACAGTTCCCCAAACATACGCAACAGTTTCTTGCCCTGATGCTGTTCCCTATTGCCTGGGCTCTCATCCCAAACTCCTTTCCCATTACATCTCCTCCACATTTCTTTATCTGATTCATTCTATCGCTCGAATCAGTTATCACCTCCCTGCTGTATCCATTAGTTGTTCTTATACTTTGTTTCCCTATGCATAGCTCTGTCTTTGACTTCACACTTATCGTGGAATGACGGCAGTTTATTAACTCATTCTTCTGGTCTCAGGAGTCAGTGCAGTGCTTGGCACATATGTGTTTAAATACTAATTGAAACTAATGAAGTTTCATTTGTGCTTGAATGTCTAGTTACTCAAGAACTGGAATTACTGGAGAAGAGGAACTGGTATACAACCCTGAGCATATACTATGAAGCTTTATACTTAATTTATGCCTTAACTATAGATGGTTTTAGAATTGAGTTAAACACTGTCTCTTATAAGAATTGCTGCAGTATCTCTGTAGGTACATTATAATGATGAGATAACACTGATTTCTAATGTTTTCTGTGAACCCTGAAAATCTGAGACAAGTTTCAGTTAATTTAGAAAGTTTATTTTGCCAAAGTTGAGGATTTGCGCCCTTTGATACAGCTTCAGGTGGTCCTGATGACATGGGCCATAGGTAGTCAGAGCACAGTTTGGTTTTATACGTTCTAGGGAGACATGAGACATCAATCAACATATGCAAGATAAACATTGGTTTGGTCTGTAAAGGTGGGACAACTTGAAGCAAAGGTGGGAAGACTTGAAATGGGGAGCAGGTTTCCAAGTCCTAGGTAGATAAGAGACAAATGGTTGCATTCTTTTGAGTTTCTGCTTAGCCTCTCCAAAGGAGTCAATGAGATATGCATTGATCTCAGTGAGCAGAGGGGTGCCTTTGAATAGAATGGGAGGCAAGTTGACACTAAGCAGTTCCCAACTTGACTTTTCTCTTTAGCGTAGTAATTTGGGGGCCCTAAGATTTATTTTCCTTTCACACTTCTTTCTGCCTTTTTTATGAACACATTTTTTTACTCCTTTCTCTCTACACATTGACCATTTCACCATATTTTTCCTGTTTGCCTTTCAAAGCTGCACCCAAAAGTATGTTCAAACAATTTTCAAAAGTTGTAGGCGTTCAGTTATGGAAGCACGTCCCAAGGCACTGCCGTTCTTTCCGAGCTTGGTCATGCCACCTTCCTTGTTGAACTGTGAGACCCTGCTTCTAAATCATTGATTTTATTTTCTTTCCTGGAATCAGGTGTCAGTCGATGAACTTGCACTTTGCCCTTTATCTTTTCTATTTCTTTAAAGAAGTTCATATAAACCTCTTCAATTATGTACTACAATTTCTTATTCAATTCCATCCACAATTTCTTATTCAATTCCATGCTATACAGCTTCTTTATATTCTTTATAGCTTTCACCTCTGAACTGCACTTTCTGTTTTATAGAATCTAAGGCACTGTCTCTTAAACTTAAGGGTACTTACGAATCACAGGGGAGAATTTGATAAGATGTACCGAGAAGCAGTGTTATGACTTGGTAAGTTTGGGGCGGTGTCCAGAAATTTTTATCTTAACAAATGAAGCAGAAGATTCTGTTGCTGGTCTCTCTAATCTCTGAGCTTTGCTCAGTTTCCTCTCTAGGTTTCTTAGCAGGCTTGACCTCGGCTCTTCATTGTTTCTGATCTATGATACTTCTTTGTTTTTTGAGGTTCATTATTTATCTTTCAACTTTCCTGCGTTTTTTCTTAACTATGTCTGAAGTTGGAAATGCCTATCTTAAAATGTTTAATTGTGTTCTTTTGCTCAAGAATTATCAGTATATTATTGCTTGACGGTCAGTCACTAATATTTTGAAAGTGACTTGATTAATATCTTTATGTTATTTTGTATGCCATCCTGTTCTCTAAATACATGGGTCATATCACAACCAAATTTTTCAACTTTTAAGAAAATGAATTTGAGGTAACTTCATAATCACAAAATGTGGCAACTTTTTATTTACAGGTTGCAAATTTCAAGTTCCCCCATGTGTAAATCTTCTAGTTTCTCCAGGTCATTTCCCTTCATTAAATTGTATTCAGAACCATAAGAATGTACATACATACATGATTGAGTGCCTCTCAATCATGATACATTTATAGGCTAGCTATAAATATTTGTCTTCAAAGAGTACATTGTCCCAGTTGATGACTCTGCTATTGTAAATTCTGTGTATTCAACATATTTGCCTTTATTTCCTTCTTTCTTTTCTTTCCGTCCTTCTTCCTTTTTTTCCTTTCTTTCTTTCCTCTTTTCTCCTCCCTCCCTCCTTCCCTCCTTCCTTCCTTCCTTCCTTTCTTCCTTCCTTCCTTCCCTCCTTCCTTCCCTCCTTCTCTCCCTCCTCCCTCCCTCCATCTCTCCCTCTCTCCCTACCTCCTTCTCTCCCTCCCTCTCTCCTTCCTTCTCTCTCTCTCTCTCTATCATTCTTTTGACAGGGTCTGGCTCTGTTGCCCAGGCTGGAATGCAGTGGTGCAATCATAGTTCACTGCCGCTTCGAAACCTGGGCTCAGAAAATCCTCATGCCTCAACCTCCCAACACCTGACTAATTTTTTTTGTTTTTTGTAGAGACAAAGTCTTATTATATTGCCCAGGCTCGTCTCTAACTCCTGACCTCAAGTAATTTTCCTGCCTCAGCCTCCCAAAGTGCTGGGATTATAGGTGTGAGCTACCATACCTGGCCAACATTTTTATTTTTATATTAAGAAAAATAGTTAAAGATTTCTTCTTAATTTATTGGGGAAGTTGGTCAGGGAATAGGCAGGAAGTACAATTGTGTTCTGAATTGATATCCCTGATCTTATATCAACACAGACCTACATTTTGCCTTCCTTTTCTCTTCTAGAAGCTATTGTAACCTCTACACATTTAGCACAGATGCCATGACTTCCCTATTTATTCCTTATTTCAATTGTTCTGTCCCATGTTTTGTAACATACACTCAAATTTTTTGCACTTTTTCATGACAGTGATTGTGCATAATTCCAATTGTACAGAAACCATTTTCTGTCTTTTTTCTCTAAACCATAAGCCTGTTTCTGAATTAATTTTATTACCACTTGACAAACTTTCCTTACCCTGAGCATAGCTTGGAAAGAGAACTTTAAGAGGCACATACATCAGGCAGTGTTCAAAGCTACTCTACATTTATTTTATTATTAAGATTTTCCATACACATGTTCCACATACCTAAAAACCATTTTATTTAAATCAGTGATATTTAATCATATGTGTGTTGCCCCAAGTGATTTCCCCTTCTACAAAGGAATCCAGCAAGTAAAACGTTTCACTTTCTTTGATAAAATGTATATGTCTCTGCCTTTGTGTGCTTCTTTATAGTTGCAAATGTCCTTGACCCCTTCAGCCTTGCTTGACTACCTGAGTAATATTGCTGCCAGAATTTTTTTTTAATGTAAAACCCTTAGGTTAAGTATTATGCAATAGGTTTCAAAATAGAGTATTTTTCTACAGAGCTTTTGATTAAAATAGAAGAATATCACGAGATCCTAATCCAAATTCAAAGAGGCATAATTTTAATCATAATGATTAAAGTGAGAATCAAGAGAATGGCAGTTTACATAGATATGTGAATGGTTTATTCATGGTCTGTTCTGTCACTTAAAAGTTTCTAGACATCTCTAGGCCTCAGTTTCTTCTTTTGTAGAACAGGAGAATTGGAATGATTAACCATTGGTTCTCAAATGTAGCTATCTCCATATCACAGAAGTGATTCTCAAGTCCTACTCCAAAATCTATGTTATGGGTTGAATCATATCCTCCCAAAAGTATGTTGAAATACTAACCCTCAGTACCTGACCATGTGAGCTTATTTGCAAATAGGGTCTTTGCAGATGAGTTAAGATGAGATTATTCTGGAGTAGAGTGAGCTCTTAGCCCAGTGTAACTGTTATCCTTGTAAGAAGAGAAGAAGAAACACAGAGACACACAGAGAAGGGAAAAGGCCATATGAAGATTGAAGCAGAGTTTGGAGCAATGCAGTTGCAAGCCAAGAAATGTCAAAGATTGCTGGTCATCACCAGAAACTACGAAAAAGCAAGGAAGGATCCCATACAGGATTCAGAGGCAACATGGCCCTGTGGATACCTTGGTTTCAGGCTGCTAACCTCCAGAACTATGAGAAAATAATCCCTGTTTGTTTGTTTTAAGCCACCTAGCTTATGGTACTTTATTATGGCAGCCCCAGAAGTTATCATAACAGCTAACTCAGAATGTTGAGGAATGTGACTAGAGAATCTGTATTTTAAAGACTTTACCCTTCCTGGTGATTCTGCTATGAGTAAGATTTGGTACCAATATGTAGGTGATCTCTGAGGTTCTGTCTAGATCTCAGATTCTGTGATTCAGGAATACAACAGTAGGAAAAAATGTGTATATATATCAATGATGAAGTAAAGTTGAAAAGGATTAGCATTTCACAACAATGTCAAAAGTTTCCCTCCTACTTATTTATGATAATGAAGCCCTAAATCATGGTATTCTATAGTCGGTAACCTAGAAGTACAAGGCACTTGAAGGTCAATTCAATTTCATCTTGACAAATGCATATATTTAAACTTATTTTCTCTTGGAGATATGATGCTTATTCAGTTTTCAGTTGGTAAGTGTTGGGGTACTGTTTGTGATAGATTTGCCTCATAATGGGTAATACATCTTCTATGTATGAACATCCAGTTCTCTCACAATTGTCTGTGATGATTGATATTAAACTATCATTTCTTGGTCTGTGGCACCAAGTGCAAACTTATCTTTCATACTGCCAACTGCAGACGCTCCTCTCTGCTGCTTGGGTCTGCCCTTGAGACGCCGTAATGGGTGGTGCAAAGTGCTGCAGCAGCATCAGGGATTCGCACTGTGCCCAGAGCTGACAGAGTGCCCTGAGTGATGGTGCAGGCTTCCTGAACACACTGGCAGGGCCTCCATCTCTAACTGCACCAGACAACAGTGACCTCTAACTCCACAATTCATCTTGTTCATCATCATTCTTGGAAGCCATTCTTCTACATTTTTATCTTTATTCTGTGTCTTTGCTATGGACTACCAATGGGAATCCTATAGAAAATGCAGTTCTATGAGGAGAGACATGCACAGGAAGAAAAGAACAATTCTTCAGCATTTTCCTCTCCTATAGAATATTATCAAATGAAACAGGATTAGCAATTAGTCAAATGTGATTGGGCACTTGGGAAACAGAAAGGGAAGGTGTTTTTGCAGAACCCTGTTTACTGAAGTGGTTTACAACACACTCGGTGGGTGCCATTTGACTTCTGTCTTCTTCATAAACACACAAACACACACATATATTTATATATATTTGTGTCTAGGCTTATTATCCACAACCTTGAATGATCTATCAAAAATTCTCAGATGAGAGTTCACCATCATGGTTGCTTAAAAACTGTTCTTTCTCAATCTCTTGCCTCACAAATGAATAAACTTGCTTATTTTTAGATCATTGCAGCAAATATATTATCTTCTATCTCTCCTACTGGAATTGACAATATTAGTGTGTAGAAAGTATTCATTATGATATTAAAATGATCGCTTTATGAGTAGGTTACCTGCAGTATATTGTAGGGTCTCCAAGATTAGGGCCCATGTTTAAACCTATATTTGTACCCCCATTCCTTGGCTTTGTACCTGCCACATAATAGGAACTCAATAAAAAATTTCTTTGCACTGAAATTGTCTCCTTTTAAAGCTTAGCTATTCTGGCTTCTCACAAGAGAGTGAAGAAGCAGCATACAAAATCATGTACCGTGATGGCATTCAATCCAAAATAGATGGGAAACAGGTCTCAGATGGGGATCAAATCATGCATAATGCTGGTGCATATGACTGGTAGATTATAGATACACTATGAAAGTTCTGGTGAGCTAAGGCTAAGAAGAAAGGAGTAAGGTTTAAATTGTTTCTAAGCATATGTAGAGGCATAGAACTAAGTGAGGCAAAGTCTAAAATAAAAGGGAATGCACAGAAACCTCAAGTCTGAGCAGATCCATAAGCTGAAATTTAAGGTAGATAGGGTGGAAACACATTATCACTAGTCTCAAATATCAACATAGATGTAAAAAAAGGACTGGGCAATGGGAACTTAGAAAGTCCATTCCTTTTCCTTTTCCTTTTCCCAGACAGGGAAGCTGAAACTCAGAAAAGTGATCTGTCATTTGGGGCAGCAAAAAAGAGGTAAATAGTTTCGTTAAAAAGAGCAAATTAAAGCATAAAAAGCTTGAGTAGGTTGGAGGGTGTTTCTTTGTTTGTTTGTTTTTTCAGTATACGTAAATAATTTCCCTGAAATAATTTTATTCAAATTGTCAGTTCCCAGGTTTTAGATATTTAATGAAATGGCTAAACTCAGCTTATTAAAAAACAAAAGCTATGGCTCATATTTAGTGATTGTGCTGGTAGTTGAGTATTTACAAACTCAGTTAATAAAAGTAAAAAAGCCTCGCCTCATATTTAGTGATCAGTCTGATAGACTAGGTTACAACAAAGGTCACCCAGTAGATTGCATTTATATCTGAGCTTTAGGAGACCTCACATACATAACTGAATTTAAGCAGTGCTTAAATGGAGTACGCTGATATTTCTGCTTTAAAGAAAAAGACAGAATTTAAAATAACTGTTATTTAGTCAATAGTATACCTGCTCTCATCCATTAGATCTCATCATTCTCAAAAGGCCAGTGATTACAACCAACAAAATGGCTCCAAATCAACGTAAACATCACCAGACTCGTGTTTTAAATATGAAAATTCAGTCCTTATTGAGTGGTAAGCAGTCCCAAGATGTGGGAATTTGCCATGTGGCATATCTTAATATAAGCAAAGATCAAATGGATTCAGCATTCATTTGAATAACTACTTGAAAATGCTATGGAGAGTAATAACTTAATAACAGAATATATGCTTACAAAAGCAAAAAGTCGTTGGAAGCAACATTAAGATGAAGAATTGTAATTTTTACTAGCATTTTATTGCAGTATGATTTTTACACAGTAAAATGTCAAATCCAAAGTAGTCAGCACAATGACTTTCTTCATCTATATACTTCCATGTATTATTTTAAAATACAGAACATTTTCACACGATTAGAAATAATTTCCATCTTATGCTGAACTGTAAATATCAGGAGGAAGGAGTAGAATTACGTGTCCAAAATTGTAAAGGAAGTCAGTGAGGAAGCTTAATTCAGTTTACAAATATTTTATTTGTGCAATTTTCAGCTACGCTTCAATATATATAGTCATGATCTCTCACATATTTGAAAGTTATTTTACTATTGTCTTTATAATTCATTAAAATCTTTTACAAAGACCTTTGTCTGATCTGATTTTAAACAGAGAAGCACTATTTGCTGAAGAAACAGTTCACATTGTTACCAGGAATGCCTGTATTTCTTCATCAGTCTACCTCACTTAAAGTTCCTCTGAAGGTATAGATAATTGTAGTTGAGAGTATACTAGTGACACCTAGTGCTTATCCACTAAAAATGTCTGCATTTAGGAGAACATTTATTTCTTCATGGTTAGCTACGGTTAATCAAGTTCTTGTTTATGTGCAGAAACTGACAATGATAATATAAGTGCTATTTCATGCTGGTAAAGACTAAATGGATAACCTTCCAACATAACCTCTTAACATAATTAAAGCAAACAAATTTGACATTAACATTGTGCATTAAGAGCAAAAGCAGAGAATTAGAGGATCTAGAATGAGAAGACATATGTTTGAATTGCATTTTTATTATTCATAAGCAGATATGAATGCCAAAATGTTGTGGCATATTGGCTTAGTCCATTCATTAGGAGCTAGTAGATGACAAGAGACAGAGGTGGGGTCTCTGACCACAAGCAAAAAAGGCATAACTAAAACTCTTTGTTATTAATGAGTTGATTCTGAGAGGATTCTTTGTACCATAGGTCAGATTCTGAACTATGAAAGAGCTCAGTAGGCAATGCTTTCGTTGCAAGGCTTGTCACTGAAATTAGGTTGACGAGTCTCAGCATCTTCTCTCCTTCCCCAGTCGAGGAAGAAAATCTCAGTTCCCAGTCATAGGTTATATAGCCCATAACAGTGCCAAAATGTCTGCTCACACCCAATCAACATATCTCCCAATCTGCTTACCATTCCTATTACACCATGGTTAGAGATTCTATGCCCTTAACCTATGAAAACCTGGGTACAGGTTGAGCATCCCTAATCTGAAAATCCAAAATCTGAAATGCTCCAAAATCCAAATATTTTTGAGTGCTGAAATGATGCCACAAATGGAAAATTCTACACCTGACCTTAGGTGATGGGTCTCAGCAAAAAACACAGTCAAAACTTTGTTTTAGGCACAAAATTATTTAAAATATGTTTATAAGGTACATAAGAAACATAAACGAATTTTGTGTTTAGAGAGGTCCCATTCCCAAGATATTTCATTATCTATAGGCATGTATTCCAAAACCTGGAAAAATCCAAATTCCACAACACTTCTGGTCTCAATAATTTCAGATAAGTGATACTCAACCTGTATGTATGTATGTATGCATGTATGTACCTGTATATGTATCTATCTAACCCTACCATATTATACACATTTTATTTATGTGTGTGCATATATATACAAATATATACACACATATATACACATACATATATACAAATATATATATGTGTGTGTATATATATCATATGTTAGGTTCCAGATTCTGGAAATAAACTAATAAAAAGAATAGATATCTTTCCTAATGGAGCTTGTGTACAAGTGTGATACATGGATAATCACTATAATAACAACAATAACAAAGATAACTTTAGATAGTGATAAGTACTAAGAAGAAAAAAGAAAGGTGGGGTAATGTGAGACAGAGTGATGAGAGAAGAATGAGAAAGCAAATTTATCCTGAGGTGGCCAGGGACAACCTCTCTAAGGGAGGTGACGCCTGAACTGAGAGCTGAATGATAAGGCGGATGAAGGCATGGGGAAAATGAGGTACCAGCAGGTGGAAAGGCCCAGAGCTAGGAATAATTGTGGCTTACTTAAGGAACAGAAAGAGAACAAGTGTGGCAGGAGCAGTGGTGCACAACACGGTGGCAAGAGAGTAATAGAAGATCAGGTGTGAGGGAAAGGCTGCAGTGAGATCTTGCAGATCATTCCAGGCTGCAGTTTTGTGCCTTTGAAAATTCATGTACTGAAGCCCTAACCCCTAGTGTGATGGTGTTGGAGGTGGGGCCTTTTGAAGGTGATGAGGTTTAGATGAGCTCATGAAGGTGGGACCCTTAGCAAGGGGATTAGTGGCCTTATAAGAACAAGAGAGAGAGGCCATGTGAGCACACAGAGAGAGGGTGGACATCTACAAGCCAGAGGAGCAGGTGCTCACCATGCACTGAGTCTGCTGTCACCATACACCAAATCTTTGACCTTGAACTTCTCAGCCTGCAGAACTGTGAGAAGTAAAGGTCTATTGTTTACTTCTCCCAGCATATGACCCAAAACCCTTGGGTTGCTATTTAGTTATAGCAACCCAAGCAGATTGAGACACAGGTAATGGCCTGAAATTTGAAGTCTACAGATATGAAATCTAAGGAAAGTAGCAAACCATTGGAAGATTTTTGGCCAGAGAAATATCTATATCTAAAATATATATCTTTCTGGCTAAAAACTATATGTATATTTATATATAAAAAACCATATATATTTATATATTACCTATCATATATATGTATAATGTGTGTTTATCTATATATACATACCTAAGTAAAACATATATAGTAGTATTATGTGGATATGGATATGAATAGAAAATGTAGTATTATATGGATATGTATATAAAATGTTTTGATACCCAGCACAGTACCCTGAACATCCTTGGTGTTTAATAATATTTGCTGGTAGTGACAATTCTAAGAGTGAAAGTAACTATGTGGTTGTGTATAGATACACACGTTATCATTTTATTTGAGAACACTATGGCTATTATGTAGATAATACATAATGGGGGTAAAGATTGGAAGCAAGATGGCGTGTCATTTAACATCTATTTTAGAGGAAAGGACAAATGAATAACAAAAGCTAAAAAGTGCAAAGAGTATAGCCTACATAGGTTGCTAGGCAGCTTTGATACTAATAAAGATTTTCCAGTAAGCACATGTATTGCATGTTTAGAATGCTTTTAAGGAGGGAGCCAAGATAAGTCAGTGGACTTGGAAAAGCTGTATCCTGCAATTCTACTGTCTTTGGGGAATTTATGCTATTACCCTCCTTCTGGTGTCATATATCAAGTCACTTGAGATGTCACCTCACATAATTTAAGGCTGCAAAAGATAAACCCACTCCATCTCTGTGCACCCCATATATTGAGTGTTTGAAGGGCAGGCCAATGATTATTTATTTCCCTGAAAACCTCCATGCCTGGAGACATAGCAAGAAATACCTCGAGCAACTTTGTGGAAGGGCTAACAAAAACTTCCATGCAACATCAGAACTGGTTTTTTTTCTTTTTTTAATTTTCATGTTTTTCTTATATGCCTTAAGTTAAACTTAAGGACACAAAGTCTAGTTTTGGTTTTGTTCTTGCTTTTGTTTTTATGTATCATTTTGCAATGTTTAGGAATACCACCATAACTTCCACTCATTGTTCAGTTTAAATTTAGCATGTTAATAATTTTTGCTGTTTTCTAAACACACACACACACACACACACACACACACACACACACACTTACAGTTACGCAAGTTTCAGTGACACCAACCATCCTGTCATTTATTGGCTTATTTTTCTTATTCTACTCTCTAGTTAAATGTGAACCCACTAAAGTATCAATGTTAGATTATAAACAATTTGGAATTCTAGATGGCAAGACCTCTTTCTTTTTAGATCCCTTTTGTTTACTCATCATTGGTTACTCAACATCTGACATATATGTCACTTTCTGGATGACAACAGCTGATATGACATGGCTCCTGTCCTCAAGGACACACAGCCTCATGGAGAAGATTCTAGGACAAAGCTCAGGCGCCCCATTATCTACAGTTAAAAAATGAGTGAGGGTATTGTAGTGGTGGTGAGATATCTAGATATTATTTAATTAGGAGTTGCACGACTTATTACATGTTCCAAACATTCCCATTTGGGCTTCTGATTCTTTATTCATGTGTCCATTCATTCAAAAAATGTTTCTTCCAAGACTGTGCCAGGCGCAAGATACAGGCAGTGGTGAATTGATAACAGCCAGGCTGTTGCCTGTGGCAGAATGCTTCCCACTCCTTTTAGCACCCATCCCAAATGTCACCTCTTCTGTGAAGCATTTCTTGGTCCACACAAGAAGTGTTAGTGAATCTCTCTACTACTCATAAAGAAGCAGTAACTTTGTATCTTTGTATAACCTTTATTATAACACTTCATGTTACCTAACTTAATAAGGTGTGTCATTGACTGTTTTGGTTATTTACATCCCCATATATTACGAGATCCTTGAAACCAGCAATATTGCTCATTTCTCTCCTTCCAAACCTCAAAACCCAAGAATATGTGTGGCACATACTCAATACCATAGCATTGATTAAGTGAAATGCAAAGCTTCTAATAGGAGTTAGTATCCAGGCAGATATTTTAATGATGCCTCTCAATTATCTAATTTCTTAATAAAAAATATACAAGTTATTTTCCCAGTGAGTTTATAGTTTTTTCTTGAATTATTTAACAATATTTATATAAAGCTTACTGTATGCTATACACTGTCCTACACACTGTAGAAGGTAAAATCATTTAAGACTCACAACAGCCCAATGATCACCCTCATCAGCCTCATTATGCAGCTAATGACCAAGCAAGGAGATGTCGGGAACTTGGCCAAGGTCACAGAGCTGATCGGAGGTACAGCCCAGTTTTGAATCTCAACAGTCTGATTCCAAAGTCTGTTCTTTTAACCACTACAATACTTGAGCTCACCAACCATGCTGGGCTTTCTCACATTGTTGACTCATGAATCCATATGTCCATTCATTTATTCAGCAAGCATATTCCTTTTGATACACAGTGCCACCCCGCTGGTCAAACTCTCACCTTCCTATGTTTGTGTTCTTGGAAGACTCTTTTTTTCCTTCCTCTCAGGATTTAATTGTCAGAATCACTCCAAGCTGTGTTCTTATCTTAGCATTCTGTCTTTTTTTCTCTCTGTCTTTTTTTTTTTTTTTTTGAGAGAGAGTTTCGCTCTTGTTGCCCAGGCTGGAGTGCAATGGCGTGATCTCGGCTTACTGCAACCTCCGCCTTCTGGGTTCAAGTGATTCTCCTGCCTCAGCCTCCTGAGTAGCTGGGATTACAGGCGCCTGCCACTATGCCTGGCTAGTTTTTTGTCTTTTTAGTAGAGATGGGGTTTCACCATATTGGCCAGGCTGGTCTCAAACTCCTGACCTCAGGTAATCTGCCTGCCTCAGCCTCCCAAAGTGTTGGGGTTACAGGTGTCAGCCACCACGCCCAGACTCAGTACTCTGCTTTAATCTCATTAAATTATTTCCCTTAGAGACCTCCTTCTGCCTTTCTATCTAATACAAATAACTTTCATAGTATTATTTTCTTGTTTACTTCCTCCCCATTCAAGGCCCTGCATCTTTTGACTCCAAATTATCTTTGCAACCTCATATCTCGGTTTCCCTTTTCAAATGTTCTGCCCCAGACATACCTTGTAAACAAGGTATGGTCCTTGTCAATCTAGACTCTGTGTTCTTGTTTCTTCTTTCCTGGTCTCCACCAACCTCTACTGTCCACCTGTGAAAATGCTTGCTATATGTCTAAGGAGATGAAACAGTCTCCAGGACATCTTTGCTGTGCCTCCCAGACAACAATGTTCTCTCCATCTCTCTCTGCTGTGTTCCTGTAATTGCCTATTGCCTACACCTTTTATTTGATACCCTGGCAGCACTTTGTAGTGACTGAGAACACAAGCTCTTGAAACTACACTGCTGGACTCATAGCCCAGCTTTGACGCTTACTTGGTCTGTGACCTCCAACAAATTATCTCATCTCATTAACAAAATAGGGATAATAATAGCAAACTCATGAAACAAATACCAGGATGATCAAAGTAACTAATATCTTCAATAGTTTAAGATCATCATTAAGATTAGAAACTACCTGGCACATTGCTTTTAACACATGTTAGCTACTATTATTAATTATATAGAGAACCTGTAACATTTCTGCCTATGATATGTAACTACTATTGTGTTTCCTATCTTACTTTCCATGCCTTTGTTTCCTACAGTCTGAGATCACCTGACTGATTAGTTTTGCCCACCGTATTGAATTTTCTTAGCCTAGTACCTGAACCGGATCTGAAATTGGACCCGATGAATTGGACTTTGTATCTGGCTTTTCCGGGGCTTCCACTTCTGCCATGTCCAAACCAGTTCTGTTTCTGACTGTTTACCACTGACACAACTGATTCTTTCTTCGTATTACCCTTCAATGTCAGGACACCTAACAAGGTCTTCTCCATAATTTCCAGAGTCTATCCTACTAGATTTTAAGAACATTAAAAAGCGGAACTATATGTTTTCCTTCTTTGTATTCCCCACAGTGCTAAGCACATCCTAGATGTTCCCAAAACATTTACTGAATAAATTAATGACATAAAAATAGAGGTATACATGGCTTGTTATTATTTTTCAGTTTCCCAGAAAAGACAACTTACATCAGTGAAATTTGACAGACACCTGTGAAAGTTGTATTTTAGTGGGTTCAAAGAGATAATCAGAACATTTCATTTGATTTGACAAATAACTGAGAACTTTCCCCTCCTACCGGCAGTAACACTTAAAAGAGACTCTGTTTCATTAGTAGGGAGAGGTTTATTTGCTTATGGCTCCTGGAAGACAGGAGTTTGATATTTATTCTCAGGCAATTGGAAAATTGATTCAACTCATTTAGGAATTTAACAATGGATTCATAATAACTCTTCTCAAAGAGTACAAAAGAACAAGTACATCAATTGATCAATAGTACATTTAAGAAGAAAAAGAACCAGAGATCAAGGGAATTTAAAGACACCACTGAAGAGCTCGCTTTCTATTCAGAGAATTAAATCATAAAGTATCTCAGAGGATACAAAACAAATAAAGTTAGAAGTGTTTCCTTAACTTTAGGACACCAATTTTAGAGAGGGGGGCTCAAAACGCTCTCCTATCAGTAGCAAATCAATGTGGCTATCCCACTCAAAACCTCTGGGTCACGGAAAACATTTCATTTAGTCCTGTGGCCAGTCTCTGATGTCTGTTTTAAGAAATTCTGAGTTCCCACAAAGTACACGCCCTTAGCCTTCTCTTGAGGCTCACTAGATTCACTGATGGAAGAATAAACCCCAAGAAGACTCTAATAGAAAAGGGTTTCGAAGGGAAGAGGCTGAGTGGCTGCATGACAGTACATTCCACCTAGGGAAAATAAGTAGTTTGCCTCCCTTTTGGTTTCTTCTAGAAGAAACACCAGAAGCCTGGGAGAGAATCTTTCCCATCAGTCACTGTCAGGACTTGGTTCAGATCAATACCTAGAAAATTCCAGTTCTAATGGGTTGGGTTCAGATTTTACCAGCTCCAGCTCCACTGACTTCATTCTCTCTCGTTCATCACTTTAGCTTCTGGAATACAACCACCCTATACTCTGTGATGTGTGCATCCCTGTATCTGCCAGTCTTGCTTCTCTGAGAGCAATGGTCTCCTGTGCCACTTGCTCTTACGACATTTAGAGTGACATTTGGAGTGGGTGCTAAAAGGACTGGGAGGCATTCTGCCAGAGGCAACAGCCTGGCCGTTCGCTGATATTCACCACTGCCTGCATCTTGCGCCTAGCACAGTCTTGGAAGAAACATTTTTTGAATGAATGGACACATGCACAAAGAATCAGAAGGCCAAACAGGAATGTTTGGAACATGTAATAAGTAATGCAACTCCTAATTAAATAATATATAGATATTATTTAGATGGCTGAAACCTGGGGAATATTTTCTTTTCTTTCTTTCTTTATTTTTTTGAGACGGAGTCTTGCTCGCAATCTCTGCACACTGCAACCACCGCCTCCCAGTTTCAAACAATTCTCATGCCTTAGCCTCTCAAGCAGCTGGAATTACAGGCACGTGCCACCACTGCTGACTAATTTTTGTATTTTTAGTAGAGACAAGGTTTCACCATGTTGCCCAAGTTGGTCTTGAACTCCTGGCCTCAAGTGATCCACCTACCTTGGCTTCCCAAAGTGCTGGGATTATAGGCATGAGCCACCACACCCAGCCAACCTGGGGAGTATTTTCTACTTGACAAAACTGGGCAGTCATCTGTAGACCAGTCCGCTGTCTGTATGTAGTGAGCCTCGTCCTGCCCACCTAACCCCTGCCAGGCTGGAGGGGGCAGAGCACTCTGAAACTGCTCCTGCCCTGGCTACTCTGCTCGCCACTGCTGCTGCCCCTTGGCCATGACCTTCAGTGATATTGCTCAGCTACCCCTAGCAGTGAGGGCTTCACATCCTTTTCATTAACAAGAAAGTCTGAAGTGTTCAGCTAAGAGTGCAGATCCAAGCCTCAAAAAACAATCGCCCCCTGTGAGGCCTCCCTCATCTCAGGAATGTTTCCCTCTCACAGGGAATACTAGGCAATGTAGTGTTGTGAATGTAAAACTAAGGCTCAGAGTCATGCCCCTTAGATTCTATCTCATCTCCAGCATGGGATCCAGCTCTCTGAGTTTCAATTTCCTTCTCTAAAAAAATGGCATAACAATAGCACCACCCTGTATATTTATAGTGTGAGGATTTTAAAAAGTCATCCTCTCCACTGTGTTTCTTCTCTTAAACCAGCAGCCAAACAACAGATCTTTGTAAAGTTTCTGACAGGCAAGACCATTAGCCACCAAGTTGAACCTAGTGGCACCATCAGGATTGTCAAAGCCAAAATCTAAAACAAGGTGGGCATCCCACCTGATCAGTAGTGTCTGCTTTTTGCAGGCAGACAGGAGGAGAATGGCTGCCTTCTCTCCAACAACATCCAGAAAGTGTCCACCTGCCCTTGGCATATGGCTGTGGGGCTAGACGATGATCTAGTCTTTCCTCTACCAGCTTGCTCAAGGATACAACCATGCCAAGATGATCCACAGCAAGTGGTCTGCCCACCTGCAGCCCCATATTGTCAACTATTGCAAGAATTGCAGTCACCAAGGTCAAATAAGAGCCCCCTTACTGGCTTCTCTTGCCCTCGCAGGGCATCCTCCTTCCTGAGCCCCATTGCCCTGGGAACTCAACAAGATTTCCCTTTCCTTGACTGGGAAAAAAAATCATTTTTCTAGAGGTGTTGGCACAGGGTCTGCTCCTAGCATGACCTCCATAAATGATAATGATAATGATAATGATAATAATCATCATTATCATTATCATTATCATGGTGGTGGTAGTGGTGGTGGTGGTGAATATATTGTTGCTGCAAAGCCAAGCCATGTTACTAGGTGCTAGCCTGGAGAATGAGCACACTGTTATGCATATCATCTGCTGCCTGCCAATGTGAGGACTCAGCTATGACAACATGCCTGCTCTAGTCTCGTGAAGTCTTGGTTCTAAATGTGTTTCCCAGAGAAATGCCCTTTAGGTCCTACTACAACATCTAATTGTATATTTGTGTGTTGCATTATTTCCACAGGCTCTGTTAATTATATTCTAGTGTATACTAAGTTACTCCCAGGTATATGGGTACCCTTAGCCTTCCAGTAAGACCTCAGGTAATTAATGTTTTCTTTTTTTTTTTTTTTTTTTTTTTTTTGAGACGGAGTCTCACTCTGTCGCCCAGGCTGGAGTGCAGTGGCCGGATCTCAGCTCACTGCAAGCTCCGCCTCCCGGGTTCACGCCATTCTCCGGCCTCAGCCTCCCGAGTAGCTGGGACTACAGGCGCCCGCCACCTCGCCCGGCTAGTTTTTTGTATTTCTTAATAGAGACGGGGTTTCACCGTGTTAGCCAGGATGGTCTCGATCTCCTGACCTCGTGATCCGCCCGTCTCGGCCTCCCAAAGTGCTGGGATTACAGGCTTGAGCCACCGCGCCCGGCCGGTAATTAATGTTTTCTAAACAATTAAGTGAACAAAATAAATTAGTCTCCTCAGACACTCACCAAGTTATTGTCCTTGGGAAATCAGAAGAGTTGGAATAGAAGGAGAGAAAAGAAAACCAGATACCTTAAAATTTTAAATCTAAATAGAGACTAAAGAAATAGGCCAATGTTAATAGGGCAAATGAACTTTCTAATGCTCACTTGGCAACAAAAACAGACAATGGAAATGTAGAGGATATACATAATTAAAGAGAGTTATGTGGAAACCCACATAAGTTCTTTAGGAGAATTGTAAGTGCCTATTGTAGAAGAATTAATGTTATATGGATAGTAGCTGAAATAGCTGTTTTTGAAGTTCATGCAAATATAATGATAATTGACAAGCTTTAAAATGGCAATATAGCAAGAGATGAGGGAGCAGAGAATTTGTTTATTGTCTACATTTACAGAAAAATCTTGAGGTGGAGAGTTAGTTAGTTAAGACTGAAGGTGGTGAAACCACTGCCAGCCTGTCCAGGTCACCACCAGCAACCTTGAAGATCAGCTTGAATAAGTCTGTGTCTTTTGTGAAGACATTTCTGCAACACCATTTTGGCCTGTGAACTATTGGTAGAGACAACTTAGACGGGAAAACAGCACTGTGAATGGGCTGTTTCAGTCTTTCAGAATGTGCGCGTGGTGGTGGGGCAGGGCGGGGGATGCACACGTGCACACTGTAGGCATGTTAAATGTTTGAAATGGTCCTTGTCTAATATCTCTCCTTTTGAACATGTTTCCTCCAACATTAGAAGTGAACAGTATCTTTGAGTTCCCATCCATCCTTTAAGAAAACTAAAAAAGCTCGAAGAACTTATTTACAGGTGTTTCTCCTCCTTGAGATCACAAATTTTCTTGTTCTTCAGAGTTCACTCCTAGGTCTTCTTCTTGACTCTCTCCTTTAAAGGATCATATCTACTTCTCTAGGCTTGAATTGTCATCCAAAGATCAACAATGTCAAGGTTCTATATCCAGTCCTGATCTCTCATCTGTGCTTGAAAAGGGTGTGTGTGTGTGTGTGTGTACTTATATATATAAGTGTATATATACACACATATATACACACACACACACACACATATATATATATATATATATATATATATATATATATATATATGCCAACTCAGCATGCCCACTTAGATTGCTCAAAGACCCCAAAAACTCAACATGTCCCAAACAACTGAACTCATGACTTCTCCTGTGCTAAGCCTGTTCTTCCTCCACTTTTCCCTATTTTAGCACACAATCCCAGACTAGGAATTATTCTAGATTCCTTCCATTCTCAACTCCCCAAATCCTACTCGTTCCACTTCCTAATATCTCCCAAATCCACTTCTTCGCTTCCTCACCCTCCAACATCCCATAATGCCGGCTGCCATCATCTCTAAGAATAATCAAAAAATCTCATAAATGGTATACCTGTACCCATTAACACCTTCTTCTAGTTTATTCTTCAGATTGTAGCCAGAATATTCATTTTAGAAAGCAAGCTGTTTTAATGTCTCTTCCTTGCTAAATACCTTTTGATGGTTTCCCATTGCTCTGAGAATGGAAAAAACCCCACATTTATAATCCTTAATATGTCTCCTGGAGTTCTCCATGATCAGGCTGCCTCCCCATTCTCCTGCCTTACCCATCTCTTCTCTCTACACTCCAGAATTATTGGCCTTAAAAATTTTTCTCTGATGGGTCATTCTCTTTCTTGCACTAGGACCTATTTATACTCTGCCATATAATTTTTCTCCCTCTCCCACTTACTCGGCCTTTTCTTATCTAATGCCTCCTTTATGGTCCAAACAAATTTCACTTCCTTAGGAAAGTATTTCTGGACTCTCCAGGACAATTTCCTCTCATGGGCTTCCACTGAGCATTTCTCCTACACAGAACTCAATAAAGTTGTTTGATGACTCTCTTCCCTATCAGGCTGCAATCTCTCTAGTTCAGTGCTGTCTATCTAGCAACCAGCACATTTTCAGGAAAGAAAAGTGGAATGTATGAATACATGTTTTAGTTAAATGATTACAGGCTCAAGTTAAAATCTTGAATCCATTTTTTTATCTTCTGGCAGAGCAGCAAATATCATTACATACTAGCTCAGCTCAAATGTGTTTATCAGATTAGCAGAAAGCAAGGTGTCAAGGAAGAGTAACACCACAGACAAGTAAGCGTTTTCTGTGGCGGGGCTAGGATGCAATAGTGGATGGTGGATGCCTGAAAGGGCGAAGCAAAAGAGCACACCAAAAGGGGAAAGAAAAGACACAGAAATCAACTTTATAGCATCTTGGAAATAACTTGGGCTTCAGAGTCAGAAATATCTGAACCTGAATCCCAGCTCTGCCATGTATAAGCCAATTAATTAATCTGAGTCAATATCTCCTTGCTGTGATTTGAAGAAAATAATACTACATAGAAAGAGTGAAGATTTTTCTTTTTTTCTTTCTTTTTTTCTTTCTTTTTTTTTTTTTTTTTTTTTTTTTCTGAGGTGCAGTTTCGTTCGTGTTGCCCAGGCTGGAGTGGAATGGCGCAGTCTCGGTTCACTACAGCCTCTGCCTGTCGTGTTTAAGCAATTCTCCTGCCTCAGCCTCCAAAGTAGCTGGGATTACAGGAACATGTCACCATGCCTGGCTAATTTTTTTGTATTTTTGGTAGTGACGGGGTTTCATCATGTGGGGCAGGCTGGTCTTAAACTCCTGACCTCAGGTGATCCACCCACCTCAGCCTCCCGAAGTGCTGGGATGACAGGCATGAGCCACCACGCCCTGTCTGAGGATTTTTCTTTTAAATGGCAGGAAGATTCTTAGCCGAATTGTTAGTTTCCTTCTCTCTAACTCCAGGAGGACACACTTTCCTCTTATGTTTATTATGCATTCAGTGTATCATGCAGGAAAATTTATGGTGAATAAATTGAATGTAAATTGTGTATTAGTCAAGATTCCAGCAGAATACAAAAACCATGCTATGTAGTTTGAGAAACGTTTTTATAGAAGGAACTAGTTAAAATGGTATTAACAGAGTTGGAAATATAAACAGAGAAGTCAAGACAGCAAATAGGTAAGCGGGGATAGGAAGCTGCTCCCCAGGCTGGAGGATCAAAGAAAGCAGGCGAAACCTCTGCTGGAACACAGCTGCTGGGGGAGAAGAGTGGGAGCTGTACCATGGAGGGAGAGGCTGCCAGAGGGAAAGAGCTCCAGTCCACCGAAGAGGCCACTCAAAGCACAGAGAAGGGGGAAGATGCCCTGAATTTCCTCTTCCTCCCTCCTTCCACTCTCTAGCTGAAGGCCAATGGCCAGGGGCTCCTGGGAATTGCAGTTTGCAGAGTCAGACTTCTGAGACTAAAAACACAGAGTGGAAAGCCAGCAAATAGACCTGAGTACAACAGGCAAATGACTGGCACAAATGGCAAACAAGGGTAATGAGAAGTGATTTACTTGAACTCTGCTACCAATGACAAGAGAACTACTTAGCTATGGTGAAACTCCATAGACCAACACAAGAAGGATTATTAATAACAGTAATTTCACTTTTTGTGCTTTACAAAGCATTTTCAAAAGGTAAAATGGGATAATGGAAAGAAAACAAGCTTGGAAGGAAATAGCCTTGGTGTGTAAACAATTTAAACACCAAGATGTAAAAAAGTAAAGCAAGTGTCTTATAATATTTTTTCCACTTCAAAATAAATGACCGCTGTTACCAAGTTGTTAAAAATCTTATAGAAATTATTGATATATATGTCAAATAGATGTGTATAGAGATATACAACTTATAAAAAAATCCTAGACATATGCTTTTGAAACTTTGTACCCACTTCAAAATATATCTTTGTCCTCTTAATCACATATATAATTTAATCTTAACTATTTTAGTGGCTGCAGAGTGTGTTACCATGTACTCAGATCACAATTCACTTACCCAATTGCCTATTGGGAGTCATTTGTAGTATTTTTAATATTTTTTCTACTGCAAATAAGGTTGGAAAGAGTACGTTTGTATAAATACTGGCAGGATAAAGTTCTAGAAGTGGAATTGCTGGGTCAGAGAGTAAAGGGTTGTACATTTTAATATATATTACTAAAAGGCATTCCAAATTTTCCTTCAATTTATATTCTCTTCAAGAGTAGATAGAGAACTTTTTTCATATACTCCTGACAACACCATGGTTTTTAAAATCATATCTAACCATTTGAAACATATACACATGAGAAAAAAAATTCCATAATTATTATTATTTGCATGTCTTCATTGGTTAGGTTTAACACATAAGAGCACTTGGGCAGTTACTATTTTTCGTGAACTGCCAATTCATATCCTATGCCAAGTTTTCCATTAGGTGATTTTAAAACTATGTTTGCTGATTTGCAAAATATAACAAACTTTATCTAAGGTTGTTAGGTGTTACAGTCTTTTTTTCTTTATTTGCCTTTAGTCTTCTGGATTTTTATGTTGTTTGCATGCAGAAATTTGCCATTTACAAGCTGTAGAACCTTGAGCAAGTCAATTAAATGTAACTTGCCTCTTATTAATTTATTCATCTGAAAATGGGGAATAACGATATGCTCTTCGCATGTCTGAAGCATCTCTCAGATCACCTGTATACATTTTCTTTGACTAGAACATAAGTGGTCACTTTTATTGTTAAACTTTTTTTTATGTTACAACATCTTATTTGAAATAAGTAACAACTTTCTGAAGCGGGTGTGGTGGATCTTCATATCCTCATTTTACAATTCAAAAGCTGACACTCAGAAACTTTTCCTGAGTCTATTATAATCGGACAACTGTAAATGATATTGGTGGGCTGGGGGAGGTCCCCAAATGCTGGTAGGACTTTGACCTCAGCCAGTGTCCAGGCCCTTGGCACCATCGTGAGAAGGAATTCAAGGATGAGTCAGAAAATACTGAAAGTATGGAGATTTATTGCAAGTGAAAATTATACACCCAAGAAAGAAGAGTGTGGAGTTCTCAAGAGAGACTCACTCAGTAGAGTTTGGGGTTTCTATCTTTATGGTTTTCTTTAACCAAAGGGTGGGATATTCATGAAAAGTCCTGGAAAAAGTTGATTTCTCAGAACTGTGGTGCCACCCTTTTTTCACAACACATGTGAGTGTTCTCGGAACTGTCTTGCACTGGTGGGTGTGTGATTACGTTAATGAGTATACAATGAGGTCCTAGGTGAAACCAAGGTCAAATCCAGTGCCATGTTGGTTCCGGTTGGTCTTAGCCAGCTTGGTCCACACCCTGGTTTTTCAGGATCTTACCAGTCCCTAGCTTCTGCAGCTATTTCAAAGTTTCCTTTTGCTAGTAAGTGAAAATGCTGCCTGGAATTTTCTATTCTCCTGCAACCACCTTGTATTATTCCTGACACATTAAGATTTAGAGATTCAATTTTGGGTTCATGGTATAAAAAATAAATGCACTTACCATTTTACCACTATGCTTTTTGGTGGTTGGATGTTAAGAACAAAAGGAAAGATCCTCTACTACTTATGAAAAGAAAAGACTCCTGCAGGGCTATGTTAATAGTCAGTTGAGACAGAAGCAAGGTGGACTTTACAGGATTTTTTCAAATTTGTTTTAAATTAACGTATTAACTAACACACAAAGACGTTTAATCACTGTGGCTGTGAATATAGTGAAAGGAGGGAGGGATAGTTATGAGGTCTTTTTCAGGTGCATTTTATAGCATTATCTTCCATTCAGCTCCTGTTTACTGCCTAAAGTGACAGCCTGGTCTTCATACATGCAAAAAGACAATTATTTATTGTGCACAAATTTCTTCAACCAAACTTTAAGAAACAGGGTGTCTGAATACAGAAAACTGATATTTTCCAAAAATATCATGTTGGAATATGCAATCATATTTCTTAGCTTTTCATCTCCTATTCCGGGAAAGTCACCTGTGACTGGAAAGAAGATTTAATGATGAAGGTTGATCATGTAGAAAAAGAAAAACATACACATAAAAATGCAAATGCCCGGCATATAGGACATTATCAGTAAGCCAGATGAAAGTTTAAGCACTTCAAATATCCTAGGGACTTCAGTTGCTCTAATAAAATGGAAATGCTTCCAGACATATGCTTAGAGAGATTATTTCAGGCTTTATATAGATGTAAAACGTTTTAGTTGTAGAGGCAAGAATGGAAGCCTAGGCTGGGCGCAGTGGCTCCTATGTGTAATCCCAGCACTTTGGGAGGCCAAGGTGAGCAGATCACCTGAGGTCAGGAGTTCAAGACCAGCCTGGCCAACATGGTGAAACCCATCTCTACTAAAAATACAAAAAATTAGCTGGGAGTGGTGGTGGGCACCTGTAACCCCAGCTACTCGGGAGGCTGAGGCAGGATAATCACTTGAACCCAGGAGATGTAGGTTGCAATGAGCCAAGATCGCACCATCGCACTCAACCCTGGGGGACAAGAGCAAAACTCTGTCTCAAAACAAAAACAAAACAAACAAACAGAGAATGGAAGCCTAAAGCCGATGAGACTAATGGCTTCTGAAACTTCACACAGACACTAAAGATTTTTCACAAAAATATAAGGTAAGCCCTGTGGTTCTGCACTGAAGAGAGACATAGCTGTTTGGGTACTTGGAAGGTGGAACAAGCCATTAAAAGGAGAAGGCACTGCCAGCAGGCACTGTTACGGTCTTCAGAACATCTTTGGAAACAAGAACGTATCTCCATTATGGTCCATTGCACTAACTCTTCCAGAGAAGTGCCACCTTGGAAAATCACCCGCATGGTAGACTTTACAACAAAAGCTAGAGACTTTTAAACTTTATAACTTTATTGGAAGTAAATTTTAAACAATTAGAGATGCATGATTCTTCGGTCAAGGAATATGTTAACGTATTTTAGAAACCTATTTATCTGGCCAAACATCAGCCTGAGTTTGCCAAGAGGCAGGAAGATCTGTCAGACAGGGTGAAGTTAGGTGTTTCAGCTTTGATCTGGTCTAGGGAGAGTCTGAGCTGCCTCTATTCAATCTACACAAGTACAGACCTCAGAGGCTTTCCCTACTACATCATTACTATCTGTCTAGGTGTCCGGAGACCTTCTGTCTCCAAAGGGGTTGAGTTTCCTGCGATACTAAAAGATGGGTTGTTCATATAAGAAGGAAGACACTGTCTCAATCCATAGATGGGGGAATCACTATGATTGAATGTGATTCTACTGTCAAAGAATGGTGGGAGAGCCTTCTTTAATGGCCATGGAAACTGTGTTTAACTTGTCATCTCGGTACAAGCAATCACTTTTCCTCTAATGGAAACGTATGTGATGGTTTATGGGTTATTTCTTGGTTTCCGTGTAGTTTTCAGCACTGTGGAGACTGATTGCTCAGGTACAGACAGTACCTGGATGCTGATGCCCCTTCTATCATTCAGATCTGCTTCTCTAGGACTAGATCACTGATCCCTGCTCACAACATGCTCTTCTGTCTTTTGTCTTCTTTCCCTAAACTCTTCATTTAGAAGACTATGGTCGAGATAGCCAGGATCTTCAGCTATTCTTCAAGAGCCATTTTTTTTTTTCTCTTTTTTTTTTTTTAGAAGGAGTCTCGTTCTGTTGCCTGGGCTGGAGTGCAGTGGCGTGATCTCGGCTCACTGCAAGCTCCACCTCCTGGGTTCACACCATTCTCCTGCCTCAGCCTCCTGGGTAGCTGGGACCACAGGCGCCCGCTACCATGCCTGGCTAATTGTTTTTGTAGTTTTCAGTAGAGACGGGGTTTCACTGTGCCAGTCAGGATGGTCTCGATCTCCTGACCTTGTGATCTGCCAGCCTCGGTCTCCCAAAGTGCTGGAACTACAGGTGTGAGCGTCCACGCCCAGCCCAAGAGCCACGCTTTTTGTCCCAACCTAGATATTAAGTCTAAATGGCAACAATTTTTTTTGATTTTTTATTTCTCCTACTTTTTTTCACTAAGGCAATAGCTATAGGATATGGAATTTGTGGAACGGAATTGGACCTGGAAGTTCACAGGAAACAGAAAAATACATGGACTGGAAGCACAATCGCTAGTGTATTAAATTTGTACTCTGCCTCATATTCATTTTAAGAATTTGAGGCTATTTTTTTGTGATTAAAACTTAAGGAAAATTGCAGACTACAGACTTGCCCGGTTTATATTTGAGCTTTTAAGAGACTATACTTCAAAAGTAGCGTGGACTAATAGTAATGCTTCAAACCCATAAACATCCTCATTTGAACACTATGTCAGAGAGGGTTGGATGGAACTTGTTCTGTCACATGGTTGTTGTTAGAATAAAGCAGAGAGAGAAGAGAGAGTTCCACAGTCTGGATGCATTGTGTTTTGAAAAGAAAAAGGAAGGTTACCTGCAGTAGGCCTTCCCACCAAAGAGCAATCGCAATGTCCAGTTGGTTCTCATGCCTTTGATCGTTCTTGACTATATCTAGCTCTCCTGCTGAGTTCTTGTCTCAGGCTCACAGATGCACATTAACTCAGGCTGCAGTGAGGCAGATTTCTCTTACTGAGAGGGAGCTGTTTTGATCTGTGCACTTTATCTTTAAAAGGTTTCCTGAAAGCCTATCTTGCAGCATTTCCCAAATCGTGTTCCACAGGATCCTGGTATCCAGTGAGATGTAAAAAGGTGTTGCATAGATAAAAGGGATCTGTAGTCAAACTATTCAGTGATATTCTGCAAACTTTACCTCTTATCATAAAGATTCAGAATTCAATTAACATATAAAAGGTTCAGAGAAAATCTACATAAAAGAAACCTGTCTAACTTTGATAAACCCCGGTATTTCCCAAATTTTGCAAACACAATCTTAGTTTTATTCATCTAGTATCAATAAATATCACATGAACCACATTTTGCAAAAGGCTGCTGTATATATATGACATAATTTATTCAGATATTTGATTCCACATACCCCTTTCAATAAAGATAGCAAGTATTTCTATGTAGGACAAAAATCATAAAATATTCAGAAGCATGAAAATATTTTTTACTTGTGGAAACTTTTCTACACACTAACTTCAGAACTTTAAGTGGTCCTTGAACAACCTGGACTGCTAATGTTTAAAGGCTGTGACACCATTAAAATGTATTTGTATTGACATCACCTTCATTATAAAAGCCATCGACCCTCTTTAATATAAGGGGCTCAAGTAAGAGGTAGATTCAGCTAAGTCAGGGGCAGATGAACCACATAGAATTGTGCTGCATGGTACCCTACGCTCAGAGTGAGATTATGAGGATTGCGAAGATTGAAGCCCGAGGGTAAGGCAAGCTGGCAGACAAACTAAGCAGGCAGTAAGGAGCCAGTGGAGTTCAGCCACAGGAAAGCAAGTTAAAGCAACAGATCAAATTCTAGGATCCTGGAAAAATGCAAACAAACACTAGAACAGAAGGTTAGGCAAGGTGGGGAGGGGGGCAGATACACAGAAACATGGGTGCAGGAACACAGGCAGGCTGAAGAGCAGGCACGTGCACTAACAAAAAAGACCTAGCAGCACATGTCTGCTACAATAAACAACTTTCAAAGGAAAGCCTTCCTCTCAGGACAGTTGATGATGGCAGGCAGGGCTATTCCAAAGTCGGAGGGCTGCGGCTGTTAAGTAGCTTATCTGGATAAGGAGGGAAAAAGACAAGCACAACAATTATATGATAAGGCAGAAATCAACCGAATGTTTACTTGTGTTTAGAGGAAGCAGGATTTGGTTACTTTTATGGGTGACTCATCATTTTAATTATCATTTATAATATAATTCCAGTTTTACATTTTTTATGTACAAAATTATAACAAGTTATAGGATGAAAATACCCATATCAATGAACAGGCTAAGCATGCCCATCATATATGTGTCCTTTATGAGAGATGACAAATTAATATTAAAATGTTAACCAATGCCGATATCAACAAAAGCCAATATCAACAAATGCAAATGTCAATGCGAAGAGTCAGACTTAGAGTGGACATCACTGTGCACAAGAATTGCATATAAAATGTTAAGCATTTTTCATATACATAATTGTAATACAATTTATTTGAATGAATTGAGTGGTGTCTTATGGTTTTTAAGTTTTTATTTTTATTTTTATGAAGTTTATTTTTAATTTAGTAAAACATTTGATTCGAACCCATAGGTCATTATTTTTTTTTTTTTTTTTTGAGACGGAGTCTCGCTCTGTCGCCCAGGCTGGAGTGCAGTGGCCGGATCTCAGCTCACTGCAAGCTCCGCCTCCCGGGTTTACGCCATTCTCCCGCCTCAGCCTCCCGAGTAGCTGGGACTACAGGCGCCCGCCACCTCGCCCGGCTAGTTTTTTGTATTTTTTTAGTAGAGACGGGGTTTCATGGTGTTAGCCAGGATGGTCTCGATCTCCTGACCTCGTGATCCGCCCGTCTCGGCCTCCCAAAGTGCTGGGATTACAGGCTTGAGCCACCGCGCCCGGCCACCCATAGGTCATTATTAATACAAATTGTGTGATATTCACCATGTTACTCTTTTGAGGGATGTGCAAGCTGTACAAAACAGTAATAACAATGGTTTTGCCATTAGTCTGGTTAGGAGAGGCACTAGGGTCAATCCCTGCCAAATACTACTCAGTACATCCTTACATCGTTGGTCCTGCAACGATGACCATGTCCTACTCCCTAGAACCTGTGCGTATGTTAGGTTATGTGGCACAGGGGAATTAGGTTGCAGAAGGAATTAGGTTGCTAATGAGGTAAACTTGAGATGAAATCATCTTGAATTATCCTGGATTATTTGGGTAGGCCAATTGTAATCATGGAGCTCTTCAAAGTGAAAGTTGGAGGCAGGAGACACAGAGAGAGAACTAGAGGGGGAAGCAGAGAATGGGTAGCGTGGGAAGAACACAGCCTGATTTTGCTGGTGTTAAGACGGACAAAGATGTCACAAACCCGAATGGGGCACTGTCTAGAACCCAGAAAGGACAGAGAAACAACTTCTGGAGTCTCAAGAAGGAACCCGGCCTTCCCGACACGTGGATTTTAGCCCAGTGTGACCCGTTTCGGAATTCCAACCTCCAGAATAGTAAAGAATAAATTGTTGTTTTAAGCCACTGTGTTTGGGATGATTTGTTCTGGTGATTATGGTGCCATAGAATCCTCTTATGCCACCAGAGTTTCATTATCTTCCTGCTGATGGCAGAAGTGCAAAAGAGTGAGGAGAAGGCCCCAACGCTCTTAAAGCCTCAGCCCAGGCCTGTCACCTCTACTTAGCTTACTATCAGTGGGGTGAGGAAATACACATCACCTTCTGTGGAAAGAACGTCAAAGTCATACAGCTAAAGACGTGGAGACAGGGAAGGGTAAAGTCTTGGACACAGTAAAACAGCTTACTGCAGGGGACATCTTACTGCGGTAACATCTTACTGCAGTCACATCTTACTGCAGTCACGCATTCATAACTCTTATGAATGGAGATTAACTACTAAATGTTCCCCATCTTAAATTAGAATTCAGGCATTCCTTCCTTTAAAATGAGCACCATGCTGCACTCATTATATTGGAAAATCGTGAAACTTCAACAATTTTACTGCTACACGGGAAGGGTGAAAACGATTTGTTTGCGGGGCATTTGCACTGGTACAGCCATTCCAAAGAGCAATCTAGTGACACTTATTGAAATTAATAATGTATTTTATATATTCTGTCTCCCAGCAAGGCCTGTCTGTCCATCCCTCAGGAAAATTGAAAAAGTTGTACAACAAAACAGACACAGGCGAGGGGAAATGTATTGAAGTGTGGCTAAATGTTGCAAAGAGTACCCCACTGGTAGGAGAACCAAGTACAAGATGTGACAGAGGCATATTATGGCTTATGTCATATACTATGTGGCAGTGAAGAGTAATGAGTGAGATGCACATACAGAAACATGTATAGATTGCAGAAACATATGTTGAGTGGGAAAACAGAGAGAGACAGGGAAATCTCACAGCATAATACCATCTATGCATAATTAGGTGCCCACATAGCACTGTGTAGTTTTCAAGCATCTGTAATTATCTAAATAAATATGTAGCAGGTGGATTGCAACAAAATATATTAAATACACAAATAGGTGCCTATGTGGGGGTTTGGAAATGGGATTGAAAAAAACAGGAAACTCAAAAGATTCTTAAAAGAGAGGCCCTGACAAATGGATGATGGCAATAGTAACTCATAAACTAAGTACTGGCTAAAGCAAATTCGGCACACCTGATCCTTAAAAGCGTGGGAGGGAGAGAGGAAGAAAGGGAAAGACAGAACCTAAGGGAAGACTCCAGGAAAGAAGTAGAGGAGGTATTTGGCAGTCAGGTAACAGCTTCATAAAGCAGCTAAGTTTCTACATCACGGTTCTTATTTTCTATTAATTTTTTTATTTGGGAGGAGATGTCAATGCTTTCTAGCCTTCCTTAATAGCACTGTGTGTGTGTTTGTGTGTGTGTGTGTGTGTGTGTGTGTAGCAGCACTCATATATATATATATATATACACATATATACACACATATATATGAAACGTCTCTGTGAAATTTCTCTATAGCTATTTCATTTCAACTGTTCTTAGTAAGTAGTTTCTGAGAGCTATTTGACTTCAAGGGTTAATTTTTAAACCTACATTTCAAGGTTTTCCTTTTCAAAATGCATCTTTCTTGTGAATAAATATGGCAGAATGAGGCAGCTGAAGTGATCAGTTACCCTGGGTGTGTCCTCAATCATGGAAACTTTTCTCTGCAAGATGGAAATTGCTTTCATCTTTCAAAGTAAAGCCATGGAGAGAAGGCTGGACCAACCAGGCTGTTGAGAAATTAGAGAAAATCTCAGTCTTTCAATGAGAGGGACAATTGAAGAAGCTTCCCAGGCTGCAGCTACTGTGATGCCATTGTGTTGGCTTCAGAAGTTAGCTACACCTCATGCTGCTGCCGTCCATGCTGACTGCAGTCCCCTGGGCATGTTTACGTTTTGTCTGAGTTCTTAGCACTCATTTTTTCTGGCATTCAGGTTTCCCATCTGTAACCACTCTTGCCAGAGGTAGAGGCTTTGTCAAGATTGAGGACTATGCTGGACACACAGTAATTCCATTATCACCAGATAAATTAGTAATGAATGAACACATGATGCTCTGCGCTCTCTCTCTTTCTCTCTCTCTGTACACACACACACACATACATCATACCTATATTTCCCCTGGAGATCTATTCTGTCATTTCTCTTACTACCATTCACTCCCTTCCCATTTCTGCTGGAATCCTGCATCACCAGCCTGCCTCTCTCACTCTTGCCAAAGCTCCACCGCCTGTGGGTCTCCACCGGCCTCTCTCTTCAGCTTGCTCAAGACCAAGATGCAGGAGCTGCAGCATTCAGGTAAATCATGTAGGGGAAGGGTAGGATATGATGGGAAACCAAAGCAGAGACCCTTTTCTCCTAGAATATCCTGGCCTGGATTACCAATATTTTTGGCATTTAGGCACTCACTGGACTGGCAGGGCAGGGTATAAACGGGGCTGGCTGCTTGCCAAGCTGTTATCTCCCTTAACCAGTCTGTCAGCAGTTCTCAGGGAAAACACAAAATCTTTCCCACAAAGGTGCAGAGAAGGCACTCTGATTGTATTTCATCATTTTAAAAGAAAAGACGATTACTTCAAAGAGGTAACTATGCTGCTGATGGGATTTCAGGCTTTAGTAGACACAATATTTTAAAAATCCAGAGCATTTCCACACATAAGAAAACAGACAGATGTACCCAAACATTGCCTCTCTTTCAACCCATTTCAAATGAGGAGCAGGATTAGCACTTCTCAGAGTTCAGGGTAAGTAATCCACTCATCAAGGTGTCCGTAAACAATGTGCAGGAGGAGGAGGAAGGGTTTCATGTTACCCAGTGGATCGCATTTTACTTCAAAATTTCACCTCTGATTCTACCCTCAATCCTCCACAAATGTACCTTGGTCTCTTCTCCCAATCTCCAAACTTGCCACTGGCACCCCTCTGGCCTAACAACAAGGCTTTCCAAATACCTGGGCTCCCCCTCCTCAGAAGACAAGGAGAGTTTTCTGTCACACATAAAACAGGTCAGGCTGTGAGATAAGAACTGGAAAGTTGGGCTTTTCTTCTTTGTGTATGTAAATTCTTAGTTGAATATGCATGTAATGTTAAAAAAGACTCTTCGTGGATATTTACCAGTTCAAATGCTTTTTCCAGATTGTTTTCCAGCATGAGAAAAAAAAAAAAAAAAGCAATTGGAACCAGCCTTAAATTAGAATTAAAACCAGATACTTTTAAAAAGTGTATGTAAAAAAGCTCTAGGTTACTGAGGTTCTTTAATCACGACAACTTTAAAATGTGCCATCTGTGGGCAGCAATAGGGTTCTCATCAGTTGAAAGGTGAAGGTTAATCGTAAGCCACTGAAGAGCTGACTCCAAGCTTAGCTCTGAGTGGAGAATGTATTACATAGTCATGCTCTTATTTAGCATGCAGGGTAAATCGCCTCATTAGGAATATAATGTGAAGGAGATTCACAACTTTTCCAACAGGGTCAGAGGGGTCAACCAAGGAAAAGAAGGGGGGCAGTCATGGAAATAAGACTTTGGCTCGCCGTGGGTGTATGCTTGTCTTGTCTAGTGCCTATAAACTTACTCATTTTAAGAATGATATCTGACGAGAAAGGAGAAAAGACCCCATGAGAAGGTGAAGACCCAGAAAAACCTTTCAGAGGTTTGTTCCAGAGGTCATAGGTATGAAATGCAGTCACAGACAGCCAGTTGAGGGAGTATGAAAGGTAAGGGTGAGAAAGGGTAGTAAGAGGTAACAATCGCTTCAATTAACAGTAGCTTTCATTAACCTTGAGCTGGCCCTCAGCACAGGTGGGAGGAAAGGAAAGGTGGTTTTCTTTCGTCCAGTTTTCTTTCTTTATCCTGTAGGAAATATTTTCCTTTACTCATGGCCCAGAATAATTTCTACCCTGAATGGCCCAAATCCAAACTTTCAGCACAGTAATCTTTATGAAACTCCTCTGATGGCTTAGGGCTCATTTTGGGTATGATCTTGACCTTTCCATCTTTCCCAAGGTTGCCTGCTTCCTCTAGGGCAGTCACGGCTTATCCTTTCTGGCTCCTCTTTTACCACCTTCTACTGGAATTTACCTGACCTCCTCTTCTCACAGCTTGGCAGGCTCTAGAGAGACTGACCTCTGCAGATGGTTTAAAGGGAGAAGCACGAGGCTTCACAGTTCACAGGGCTGCCAATCAGGCCTGTGCAGGTAAGAAATGCATTCTAGCAGTGGTCTCCTGGAGGCTGCACTTCCTGTTGCTTTCTCCCACAAAACAATGACTTTTTTTTCTTTCTTTTTTTTTTTGAAACAGGGTCTCTCTCTGTCACCCAGGCTGGAGTGCAGCGTGTGATCTCGTCTCACTGCAACCCGCCACCTCCCGGGCTCCCGTGATCCTTCTGCCTCACCTTCCTGAGTAGCTAGGATTATAGACAGGTGCTACCAGGCACGCCCAGCTAATTTTTGTATTTTTAGTAGTAGTAGAGATGGGGTTTCACCATTTTTCCTAGGCTGGTCTCAAACTCCTGACCTCAAGTGAGCCGCCCACCTCAGCCTCCCAAAGTGCTGGGATTACAGGCATGAGCCACTGTGCCTAGCCTTAAAAGAATGGTTTTAATAGACATTTCAGAGATGCTGGGTTCCATTTAGGTACAAGGGACAAAAGGTAATACTCTTGGCATTAGGTAAAAAGGATAATGAAGAAGCAGTTTTTCTAGGCTTGGAACTATTTTTCTAAGACATGGAAGAGACAAGGTTTTAAGGGTTCCTAAAATACCAATAGATATTAAAGAGAGTAATGCCTTTTCCATCATCATGTCCCTCAGAAAGGAGTATCCAATGACTTAGGAGGTAAATCGCTAATGTTTTAATATTGAGAATTGATAGTGTTAACTTATCAAGCAATCAAATTTCTTACATAATAATGGCATTTGAAGATGCTGGGAAACTTTCAGGAACTACTTAATTTTACTCAACTCTATCTGTGACTCTGGCAAAATAACTTTGCTAATTTTAAAAAGAGGTAAAAATGATCTCACATGTACGTAACATTAACCACTATAATAGGGTAAGAATGAAGTTAGGGAACTTGAAGATTGCAGAGTACTTGCAATGAAGTTAGGGAACTTGAAGATTGCTTTGCGTGTAGACAGGGAACTATAAAAATGTCACCACTGAGTAAAAATGACCGAGACTTTAGTTCCAACTCCTCTGTGGAAGCTTGTCATTTTAATTTCAGTGTCCTGATTTTTAAAAGAGAGTAAACTACAGGGTCTTAAGATTTAATCCATTTTGTCATTTTTAGTCATTCGATAAGTTATACTGTGGCATTTGAATAATGTGTTCCTGGCATGTGATGAGCAAAATGTGTAATATACACAGAAATAAAAATAAGGCAAGTAGGTCTCTATAGAGCAGCCATTGGCCATTTCAGAGTCTAAGGTCTTTACCAGTAAAGAAAATTGTTTGGTTTCCATTGTAGCCTGGTGGCTGGCAGATAATCCCTGCCTTATTCTGTGAGAAAGAAAAAAAAATCAGAGGGTTAAGAATGCGATAATAAGGAGATATTATAAAATTATTTTCTGACTCTGGTACTAAACATCCTAATCACAACTGTAAAGATCATTGTTGGTAGCCAATGTAACTTTTATTCCATAGAAAACTCAACAGTCTAAAAGAATATAGGGAGACAGAACCCAACCTGGAAGAAATGGACAAATTCCCAGACACATCAAGGAATTCCTAGACAACCTATCAAAATTGAATCATGATTAGATAGAAAATCTGAACAGACCAATATAAGTAAAGAGATTAAAGCAGTAATAATACAAAAATTAGCCAGGCGTGGTGGTGCATTTCTGTAATCCCAGCTACTCAGGAGACTGAGGCAGAAGAATTGCTTGAACCCTGGAAGTAGAGATTCCAGTGAGCCAAGATTGCACCACTGCTCTCCAGCCTGGGTAACAGAATGAGAGTCTGTCAGAAGAAGGAGAAGGAGAAGGAGAAGGAGAAGAGAAGGAGAAGGAGAAGAAGGAGAAGAAGGAGAGGAAGAGGAAGAGGAAGAGGACTCCAGCAAAAAAAGCTGTTGGAATTAATAAATGAATTCAGTAAAGTTACAGGATATATAATTGACAGGGTTTGAATTTTTGTCCCCACCCAAATCCCATGTTGAATTGTAATCCTGAACACTGGAGGAGGGGCCTGGTGGGAGGTGATTGAATCTTGGGGGCAGATTTCCTCCTTGCTGTTCTCCTGATAGTGAGTGAGTTCTCACGAGATCAAGTTTTTTTTAAAAGTGTGTAGCACCTCTCCCTTTGCTCTCTTCCTCTTTTTCTGGCCATATAAGATGTGCCTGCTTCCCCTTCACCTTCTGCCAAAATTGTAAGTTTCCTGAGGCCTCCCCAGTCATGCTTCCTGTACAGCTTGTGGAACTGTGAGTCAATTAAACTTCTTTTCTTTATAAATTACCCAGTCTCAGGTAGTTCTTCATAGCAATGTGAGAACAGACTAATACAATAATCAATACACAAAAATTAGTAGCATTTCCATACACTAATAGCAAACTATCTGAAACAGAAATCAAGAAAAACATCTCATTTTTAATAGCTACAAAAAGTAAAAATAAAATACTTTGGAATGAATTTAACCAGGGAAGTAAAAGACTTACAGACTGATTAAAACAAACAAAGAATTTACTAGGCATGGAGGCACATGCAAGTAGTCCTAGCTACTCAGGAGGCTGAGACAGGAGAATTGCAGGAGCCTAGGAGTTCAAGACTGCACTGAGCTTGTTCACATCATTGCACTCTTACCTGCAGGCAGAGTGAGACCCCTGTCTCTTAAAAAGTAAAACAACAACAACAAAAAACAAAACTCAATCTGTACTTCACTATTTTCCCGCCCAAACTTTTTCCCTCTATCAGCATTCAGACCAGGTAGAAACGTGGCAGGCTATGGTACAGATGATATATTTTGAAGTAGCCCCATGACTGCCCAATCCTATTACCTTCACCTCCTTCTTGCTGTATACATTATTAGTTCATTCTATGTTCCTGTATCTACTCATGGATCAAAATGCCCAGAAATTGCAAGGCAAGAAGAAACAGGAGGTCACGCATCTACTCTTAAGAAGTGTATTCTGAACAAGAAAAATGCCTCAGTTAATGCTAGAAATTTTAAAACGTGTGGTGGCAATGAATGTTAGAGATTAAAAATGTGTTTGATTAGTTCAAATGATCAGGAAAGCGATGCATACGAGATGTAAAAGATCCTACCTCAATTCAGACAGAGATATACTACATGAAAACCTTCCAGGCACTCAAATCACTCCTGAGTGACCCCTTCCATAACTTCATTCATCACCGTATCTGACACAAAGTTCCCATTTTCTGATTGCTTCCTCTTAAACAATTAGTGGTAGCATTCCAGGTAGGAAAGTGGATTTTGGATCACTGGACTTACTGCAACTATTAGAATGTCATGCTCTTCTTTTAGAGTATTGTTTATAAATTCTCATCATTTCCAAAATCCCAAATTTGAGCATTATAATATCTCCCAACTGGTTCAAACTAAAATTGACCCTGACCACAAGAAGAAAGACAAAATGTAGATAATAAGCTGTCCTTATTTGGATAAACTACAAAAGTCTGTAAGTTTCCTGTTCTGTAAAATGGGAATAATGATACTTTTACAGAGCCACATGATAATAAAATGAAATGAAGCATATAGTGTACCACTTAAAAGAGAATAAAATCTAAATAAAGTTGCATTTATTCTTACTAAAAGAAAATAAACTAAGAAATAATCATTTGATAGTATTCAAAGCAGTATTCAAATCACAGTATACGGCCTTAAACATGTTTTAGTATTTAACAATATGGAATGGAAATAAACTAAGCATTAACCTAGAGAAGTTAGAAAAATATATTAACCACAAAAAGTCAGAAAAGTATTCATAGAAATTATTGCATAAAAAGAAAAACTGTAAAATTAATATAGTTTCCATGCTAATACTTTGAAACATCTCATTAAGTGCAGAAAGTATTTTCCAGTTTCATCAATCAAACGCAGAAAACTCAAATCTACATTAGCATATAAAAAGCATACAAACTCGGATTCTGAGGAAATTAATTATGGGAATAGAATAATATTTAATATTAAATTATAAAATATCATTAATAATTTTCCTAGAAAATATTACAAGACTGTAACTGACACAAGAAGCGGAAAACTTGACTAATCCAATAACTGCTCCAAAGTCCACCTGGTTCTGTCAATTTCTACCATTGCTCCTCCAGTCCATGGGTTGGTAAACTTTTTCTGTAAAAGGTCAGATAGTAAATATTTTAGGCCTTGCAAGTCATACAGTCTCTGTTGCAACTACTCGGTTTCATCATTGTAACTAACATGAAAGCAGCCACGGACACTAAGTGAATGAGCTGGGTTGTGTTCCTATAAAACTTTATTTATAAAACAAGTGAGAGTCCAGATTTGGTCTGGGAGCCACGGCTTGCAGACTCTTGATCTAGTCCTAGTTACTACCATCACGCCACTTAGATTATGTCCATAATCTTCCAAATAGTTTGCTTACATCCACTCTGCGAAGCAGCACCCCTAACCAATCTGTTCTTCACAGTGCAGAAAGGCAAAACTAAGTAACAACACCCTGTTTCACTTTTAACATCTTTTCATATATTTGCTCTTAGGATAAAGGAAGAAATGCATAAGAAAGCCCAGCCCTCATCTGTTCCATACTCTGTTTCCTTTCCATTGCTTCTGCCTCTTTGCTCTCTTCCACCACAGGACTTCTCTATATGCTTGTTTGTCCATCTGGATGTTTCTACCTCTCCTCTTCCCTAATCAACTCCTCATAAGTTATACCTCAGCTCATGCATCACTTTCTCAGCCAATCATTCTCTGATTTATCTGCCAAATTCAAAACCCCTGGCTTTTCCTGGCAGTATTTGTTTGGACTGCAATTTCATACATATTTGTTATTTTTGGATCATTATGTATCTCTCCACTAGATTATATACCCTAGGATGGCAGAAGGTATTCTTCGTCTGTTTACCATTTTGACCTCGGTCCTAACATCATGTCTTTTATGTGACAGAGGCTCAATTAGTTGAATGAGCAAACTAAAGAATGAGTAAGAAAATAAGTGAACCATGGAACAAATGTAAAACTCATCAAATAAATATCTCTATGAAAGATTCCAAGGTCAATTATACAATGATTTGTTTCAACTTTTTTAGTTCCCAGGCTTTACTAAAAATTCTAAAGCATAAAATATTTCAAAAGTCTACCCAATTTATTTCATAAAACTAACATAGACATATTAAAACATAAGAAGAAGAAGACCTGGACATTGTCTTTTCACAATATTCTTTCTTGACCTACTTGATCCAATCAGCTGTATCTTTTCCTCTTCTCAGACGATTTCACTGTGCACCCAAGGCTGAAACTCACACATTTAGGCAGCTTCACCTGGGTAGGGTGGGGGGCTCTGAAGGGATGGGAGGGGAGAAGGTGGATGGTTTATGAGAATAGCAGGTCATTGATGTCAAATGCTGATGTTATGAGAATAGCAGGTCATTGATGTCAAATGCTGATGTCTCCAATTCAGTAAACCTCTAGTCATGTACTTGTATTATTAAACGTGTATTTATAAATAAAGTAATACTGAGATTATCAGACTAGAATAGATTTTTATCTCTCCAATTATTTTGAGAACAATAACAGACTGATGTAAGAATAGATAGACAGAACAATAGAACAAAGGAGCCCTGAGCTTTATATTGACCTACATAAGAATTCATTTTTAAATGAAAGGGATTTAACAAATCTGTGACAAAATAAATAAGTATTCAATAATTAGTGTTGGATAATTGATACCCTACTAAGAAGAAAGTAGGAATTTCTAATTTGCACAATAATCCAAGTAAATTCTAGTTAAATATAAACGATGAAATTATAAAACAACCTGCAGATTTTAAAATGGTAAATATTTCATTCACATCAAGTTAAAACTTCCTAAAGTATAAAAGTACTGATAGAAATAGCAAGTTAAAATGTCAATGGCATTGTCTATATAAAAATATCCATGTACATACATATATATGTGCATGTGTATATAAATGTGTATATACACATACATAATAGATTAAAAGATAAAACAAAAAGTGAGACAAGAATTTTTAACAAATACTGTATGGCAAAGGGTTAATTTACTTAATATGCAAAGAGATCTTAAATTATTTAAACTTAGGGGAAAAGAGGCAAAGAGCACCATCCAATAATTGATGAATAAAAGAAGAAATTTAAAAGTTGCTGACACACAGTAAAAATAAATGTTCAATCTCACTAATGTGATAAAAACAGTCAATTTAAACAGTAATGAGAGATCATTTTCAGATAGAAGATTGACATCTTTTTTCTTTTCTTAATGACGATTCTCAGTGCTGATGAGAGTGAAGTGCAATGTTTACTTCCATTTATGGTTAGTGCTAGTGTAAGTTGATAAGCATTCAAGAAAGCAAATTAGGAACTAAAAGCCCTTAACATCATACTACCTTTTCTAGAAATTTATTAATGTCCAATGATATTTATTGCAGGGTTATTTGTAATAGTGAAATTTTGGAACGGCCTAGATAATATTAATTTGATAATGATTAAATTAAATCATGTGTTCCCTATGACAAAAATATGCATCCATTCCAATTCACGCTAGTGAAATCTACTTCAATGTCATAGGAAAATGTTCATGATTGAATCAGGGTACAACAGTGCATGAGCTAATCAGTATTAAAACTTTACGTGTCGTGTATTTGTTGCAGCACTATTTACAATAGTAAAGGCTTGGAACCAACCCAAATGCCCATCAATGATAGACTGGATAAAGAAATTGTGGCACATATACACCATGGAATACTATGCCGCCATAAAAAAAGAATGAGATCCTGTCCTTTGCAGGGACATGGATGAAGCTGGAAGCCATCATTCTCATCAAACTAACACAGGAACAGAAAACCAAACACTGCATGTTCTCAATCATAAATGGGAGTTGAACAATGAGAACGCATGGACACAGAAAGGTGAATATCACACACCAGGGCCTGTCGGGGAGTGGGGGTCACGGGGAGAGCATTAGGACAAACACCTAATGCATGCAGGACTTAAAACCTAGATAACGGGTTGATAGGTGCAGCAAACCACCATGGCACATGTATACGTATGTTACAAACCTGCATGTTCTGCACATGTATCCCAGAACTTAGGGTAAAGTTAAATAAATAAATAAATGAATGAATAAATAAATAAATAAAACTCTGTGTGTGTGTATGTGCATGTGCGCGCCTGTTCATTGTGGAAAGAGAGTGACTGAAAGGAAATACACTAACACGCCAACAACACATCATTCTGGATGATAAAAATAAATTTTTTTTTATAGATTGATTTTCCACATTTTATTAAGGGTTATGTTTTATAATCAGAAAAACATGTATTTTAAAATTACAGAAAAATGGAACTTCATAATATATTTTCAGACATAGGTTGCCTTTCCTCTTTTTACTCCCTTTTCGGCTAGTATAAATTAGTCCATAAAAGAGAGCAAATAACTAGTGAATTCAGATAATGATCTATTTCTGATGTTTGTATCATAATCCTTTTTCTTTTTTTTTTTTTTTAACATCGAGTTCATGCTTTTGCAGTTATGCTTGGAAAAGAGACTCTATCATGAATCATGCATGTGTGATACTGGTCTTTATCAGACGACAATATTTAACCATTATCTTTTCAGATCCAATTGAAAAAATGTCACATCTCCACAAAATATATATTTTGCTTCACACAATAGAAAGCCATGCCAAGGTTATCAGGAAGAAGCAGCAGTTTGGGCAGATAAGGTTTTGGTGCACATTGGTGGGTAAATATACCAGTGACAATTAAGAATCTATACTGTGAATGAAGAACTAAATCTCTATTGGTTTCTTTAATTCTCATCTCAGGATAGTCCAGAATGCTCAATTTACTGCAAAATAAAACAAACTTCCCAAGTATCCCAAAGCCTTTGCGTTTCAAGACAAGTTTGAATCTGAGCTCTAGAAAAATCTGAAGAAGTGGGGATGTTGTTGTGTCACTTAACTGAATTAACTCTATATTTGAAATCTTCTGACATACAGTCTTTGCAGCATAGTACTGGACCTCAGTCTTACCATTGCCTTTCAGATTATATTTCTATTTATTAACATTTCCCAGATTTGATTTTGATTTAAATGTCAAAAGAAAAACAGAACTTCTCAACTTGTATCCCCACAACCTCCAGTATCCATAGAAGATACGTTTAACAACAAATGCCTATTACTGTCTTGCAGTGCTGTTATATTGCTTGGCACATTGGCATTCTTTCCTTGATACCTAAAGCCCTTCACAGAATAATTCAGCTTTCTGGATGAAACTCATGCAGAGAGGAAAGAAACCCCATGCTTTGGAACCATCCTTTCAATCTAGACCTGACAGGAACACAGACTAAAAGAACATCACTGTGGTTAGAGAATGTGACCCTGTAACTTCTTTTAACCCAGATGAGCCTCTTGCTCTGATAAAGATCATTTTCCTCCAGAACAGCTGATGGGAGACTCCAGTTGATTGGAGACCCCAGCTAATCCTAGTCCCTGGAAATAAGAATAAGCAACAATGACCGATGTTGACTGAGCATTTGTCCTAGGCTAGACAAATTTCTCACAATAATGTATGCATCACAATTCATTTAATCTCACAAAAACCCTAAGGGTTTGTTGGTATTATTATCTCCATTTCATATGTGGGGAAACAGAGGCATGGACACAGAGACAGCCATACTACAGCTTGAATTCATTTAATGACAAAAATTAATTGTATTTCTATATTGTAGAAAAAAATGGAAAATAAGACCATTTTTAAATATTTAAACATTTATATGTATTATTAAACAAAATATTAGGGAATATTTTAATAAAAACATGCAAGTCTTCTAGAATGAAAGATTAAACTATTGCTAAGAAAAATTAAAGAGGACCTGAATAAATAGAGAGATATACCGTGTTTGTGGCTTCAAAGACTTAGTATTTTCTTTACTTTTTTTTTAACCTTTAAGTTCAGGGATACATGTGCAGGTTTGTTACACAGGCAGACTTGTGTCATGGAGGTTGTTGTACAGATTATTTCATCCCCCAGGTATTAAGCCCAGTACCCATTAGTTATTTTTCCTGATCCTTTCACTCCTTCCACCATCCGTCTTGCAATAGGTCCCAGTGTGTGTTATTCCACTCTATGTGTCCATGTGTTGTCATCCTTTAGCTCTCACTTATGAGAACATGTGGTATTTGGTTTTCTATTCCTGTGTTAGTTTGCTAAGGATAATGTCTTCCAGCTCCATCCATGTCCCTGCAAAGGACATGATCTTGTTCTTTTTTATGGCTGCATAGCATTCCATGGTATATATGTACTACATTTTCTTTATCTAGTCTACCATTGATGGGCATTTAGGCTGATTCCATGTCTTTCTTATTGTGAATAGTGTTGCAATGAACATACGCATATATATGTCGTTATAATAAAGTGATTTATATTCTTTTGGGTATATACCCAGTAATGGGATTGCTGAATCAAATGGTATCTCTGTCTTTGGGTCTTCCAGTATTTTCAAGATGTCAATTTTAAAAATTGGTCTATGAATTGAAATTTATCGTGATACCAGCAGGATATTTTTGTAGAAATTAAAACTTTAATTCTAAAATGTATATCGAAATGCAAAGGTCTAGAGTCTCCAAATAATCTTGTGAAAACTCAAGTTGGAGAACTAATATTCTCTGATTGCAAAGTTTACTGCAAACCTACAGTAATCAAGACAGTGTTGTATTAGTATAAGAACAGACCAATCAGTCAATGAAACAGATGGAAATATCGAAGAGAAACTTACAGTTACACAGCCAATTGTTGTCTACAAAAGCACCAATGTAACTCATTAGACAAACATGAAGCTATAGGATAATGTCTACTCTTGTGGTTGCAGCTATGGCTAAAGCAGAACTCACTGTATCAGCTTTTGAGGTAGGAAGGCACCAGCAACTCTCTGGGAATGATGCAGATTTAGCTCAGTTTAGAACCCAGGTCTTTACCACTGTGGTCGACTATATCCTATGTTTGAATTGCAATACGGGGGCATTATTTAATCAAAATATTCTAGACTAAAATCAAGGAAATAACTTTTGGTTTTTTATTTCAGTTAGTAAAATATTTAATAACTGCTGTCATTCTTTATCACAAAACAAAAGCCACAATAGCATGAAAAAATGCTGGAATATCTGGGAAGTGATATTGCTCATTATCCTCTACATGTGACAAGAGCATGCAGATAAATACGCTCAACTTTCCTAGGTACTCAGTTCCACACTACATATTCTTCAAGTTGTAAACAGGGTCTCACTTGTACAATTTTATACTAGCAGATGTGCAAATCAGAGTTTTCTCTATTCTTTTTTTGTTCTGTTTCATTTATTTATTTTAAAAACAATGCAGAGCTATAATGTGCACAATGACATATTTCTGAAAATTCAAATACCTGCACAGATGACAACTTAATTTTTTGCCTGCATGAAAGAAATCTCCCTATCAAGACTAGGTAATAACTTGGTTGTCTCCAACATGCTAACTTTTGGTATGGAGCATATTTGAGTATGCATGTTGTTTGGTGTCATACTTTTTTGTGTGTACTTGTTTTCAATTAAAATTTTGTTTTGGGATAATTGTAGATTCACATGCAGTCATAAGAAATAGTACAAAGAGACTCTATGTACCCTTTACTCAGTATTCTCCAACAATAACATGTTGCAAAACTAGAGTGCAATATCACAATCAGGATATTGACACAAAGACAAAAATAATTCCATCACTACAAGAATTCCTCATGTTATCATTTTATAGGCACACGCACTTCTCTTCCACCCCATCCTCTCTAAAACCCTTGATGCACAGTAAACTGCTCTCCATTACAAGAATGTCATATAAATGGAATGAGATTGCCATTTTTTTTAACCAGTATAATTCATTCAGGTTGTTGGGTCTATGAATACTTTGTTCTTCTTACTGATGAGTAATATTCCATAATATGGATGCACCACAGTTTGTTTAACCCATTGAAGGATATCTGGGTTATTTCCAGTTTTTGGTTATTGTGAAAAATGTGCCATGAACATTAATGTACAGGTTTTGTGAGAACATATGTTTTCATTTCTCTAAAATACATGTCCAAAAGTATAATTGCTGGTCTCCATATAAGAACATGTTAATTTTTAAAAATAAATTGCCATGCTCTTTTAGAGTGGCTATACCATTTCATATTCCCACTAGTAATATATAAATGATCCTACTTCTCCTTATCCTAACCAGCATTTGATGATATCAGTCCTTCTGATAGGTATGTAATGATACCTCATTGTGTCCACCGAAGACTTGTACACAGAATAACTTGCGTTTCCCTAATGGCTGATAGTGTCAAAATTCCTTTCATGTGTTATTTGCCATCTCTATATTCTCTTCAATGGACTGCCTCTTTATGTCTTTTGTCCATTTTCTAATTGGATTTTTGTTGTTATTTTTACTCTTTAATTTGAGAATTCTTTTACATTTTAGATACTAGTCTCTCAAATATATGGTTTCAGATACTTTCCTTTCAGTCTATAAGCTTTTATTTACACCCACTTAACAGAAACTTTCTCAGAGCAGTTTTAATTTGAGGAGGTAAAATTGATCAGTTTTTCCTGTTAAGAATGATACTTTCAGTATCAGGTCTGAGAGCTCCTTGCCTAGTCTTAGCTCTGGAAGCTCTTATGTATTTATTTATTTTTTTACTAAAGAAGTTATCGTTTTACATTTTACTTTTAAATCCGTGGTTAATTTTGAATTAGTTTTTTACCTATGAATGTCAATTGCTCCAGAACCAATAGTTGAAAAGGCTATTCTTATCCCATTGAATTTTTATTTTTATTTTTGCATTTCTATAAAAATCAATTAGGAGATTGGGGAGCTAGCTGTTGGTCAAAGGACACAAAATTTTAGTTAGGCACAAGGAATATGTTCAAGAGAGCTATCGTACATCATGGTGACTATACTTAATAACAATAACTATGTTGTATACTTGAAAATGATTAAGAGACTATATTTTAAGAGTTCTCACCACAAAAAAGGGGGGATAAGTATGAAAGGTAAAGCATATGTTAGTTTGATTTAGCCATTTCACAAGGTATACACGTCATGTTGTACACCATAAACACATGTAACTTTTTTGTCAATTAAAAATAAATTTTTAAAATGTCACCATTGGCAGGGCACAGTGGCTCACGCCTGTAATCCCAGCACTGTGGGGGACCGAAGCGAGTGGATCGCCAAGGTCAGGAGCTTGAGACCAGTTTGGCCAACATGGTGAAACCCTGTCTCTACTAAAGATATAAAAATTAGCCGAGCATGGTGGTGCTCGTCTGTAATCCCAGCTACTTGGGAGGCTGAGGCAGGAGAATCGCTTGAACTCGGGAGGCGGAGGTTGCAGTGAACCGAAATTGTGCCACTATACTCCAGCCTGGGAGACAGAGTGAGACTCCGTTTAGGAAAAAAAAAAAAAAAAAAAGTCACCATTGAGAAAACGAAAAAGCAAGTCACAGAAAAAACTTTGGCAATATGTGTATCTGACAAAAGATTAGAATATTTAAAGAGCTCCTGCAACTCAATAATAAAACAACCTAATACATAAAACAAAAAATCAGGGGAATTTTTGTGTGGGTCTCTTTCTGGATTCTCTTTTCTGTTTCATTGGTCTATGTGTCTGTTCCTTCAGCAATGTCATACTCCACTGATAACATAAGTCTTACAATTGATTACATTGATTCCTCCTACTTTATTCTTGTCATTCTAACTTTTTTTAGTTCTTCTATGCCTTTGCCTTCCAATATTTTAATAGATTTTCAGATAAGCTTATCTATGACTATAAAAAATTTTGCTGGGATAGGAATTGCATTAACAGATAAACCAGGATCAACAGGGATTAACTAACATCTTCATAAAGATGAGTCTTCCAATTTGTGAACACAGTACATCTTGCCGTTTATTTGCTTCTTTCGTACTTTTCACCAGCATCTTGTCATTTCTAGGAAACACATAATGCATGTGTTTTGGCACATTTATGCATATGTATTTCATTTGCTTTGGAGTAATTGTAAGTGGTATTGTGCTTCTAATTTCAGGTTCCACATGTTCTTTGTTAGCATATAGAAATGTGATTGACGTTTTGTGTGTGTTGATCTTATCTCTGTGACATGTTTGCATTAACTAATTAGTTTTAGTAGATTTCTTTTTTTTTTTTGGTCGATTATTTGGGATTTCTTACACAGACAACCATGACATCTGCAAACAGGGAGTGTTGTATTTCTTCCTGTTCAATCTGGCTGTTTTTATTTACTTTTGCCTTATTGTTCTGGCTGAGATTTCTAGTAAGATGTTGAATAAGCTTGGTGAGAGTGAATGTCTGCTTTGTTTCTCATCACAGGGAGAAAGCATTCAGTCTTTTGCCACTAACTCTGATGTTAGCTGTAGGTTACTAGTGATGTTCTTTACCAAGTTGAGAAAGGTTTCCTAAACTCCTAGTTTACTGAGAAATTTTTATTATGAAAGCATGTTGAATTTTGTTGCTTACTTTTCTGCTGATAATTGATATGATCATATGATATTTCTTCTTTAGCCTGTTAATACAGTGGATTGCATTAATTGATTTTTAAATATTGAATCAGACCTGCATCCTTGGAATGACCCCTTCTTGGTCATGCTACATAGTTCTGGTTTTTTTTATATTGCTGAATTCTATTTGCTAATATTTTGTTAAGGATGTCTGTGCCTATATTCATGAGGGATATTGGCCTTTAATATCTCCTCCTTTTCTCTTTTAAACAAAAATCTCTTTGTCTGTTTTTGGTATCAGGTTAAGTGTTTACGCCTCTTCTGTTTTCTGAAAAAGATTGGGTAGAATTTGTGTTAGCTCATTTTTAAATGTTTGCTAGAATTCTCCAGTGAAACCATCTGAGCCTAAAGGTTTCTTTTTTGGGAAGATTTTAAAGAACAAATTCAATTTCCTAAATGGTATATGACTATATAATCTTTCTTCATTGAGTGGTAGCAATGTGTGTTTTCTGAGGAGCTGATCCCTTTCATCTGCATTGTAAAATTCGTTTATGTACAGCTGTCCATACCATTCTTTATTACTCTTTTTATCTTTGCAAGGTTTGTAGTGATATCTCCTGTATTTCTAATATTGGTGATTTTTGTCTTCTTTCTTTTTTCCTTTATCAGTCTTACTAGAGGTTTATCAACTTTATGCATCTTTTCAAAGAACCAACTTTTTGCTTTATTGTTTTTCTCTGTTGTTTCTGTTTATAATTTCAAGATTTCTATTATTATTTTTATTTTTGCTCTGCTCATTTTGGATTTATTTTGCTTTTCTTTATCAAGATTCTTGGGGTGGCATCTTAGATAATTTATTTAAGACTTTTTCTCTGTTCTAATACACACATTTAATGCTATATATTTTCTTCTCATCACCACTTTTGCTGTGTCCCACAATTTTGATATGCTGTATTTTCATTTTCACTCAGTCCAATTTTTTTAAAATTTCCCCTTGAAACGTTCTCTTTGACTCATAGGTTATTTATGTGTAGTGCTTAATTTCCATGTGTTTGGAGATTTTCCCATTTTGTCTTATTTATTTATAGTTCTAGTCCATTACACTGCCAATTATTTTAAATTTGTTGAGGTCTGTTTTATGATTCAGGTGTGATCTATCTTAATATATGTTCTATAGGTGCTTGAAAAGAATGTATATCTGTTGTTATTGGGTGGGATGTTCTATAAATATCAATTAGATCCTGTTGGTTGATGGTGTTGTTTAATTCTTTTATATTCTTTCTAATTTGTCTAGTTGTTCTCTCAATATTGACAAAAGGAGAGAGAGAGAGATATCAAAGTCTCTAACTATAATTGTGGATTTGTCTGTGGCTCCTCGGTTCTATCAATTTTCGCTTCACATATTTTGCGACTGTTGTTTGGTGTGTACACATTTAGAATTGCATGTGTTCTTGAAGGATTGTTCCTTTTATCATTATATAGTGTCTTTCTGTGTCTCTGGCAATTCTCTTTGCTCTGAAGCCTACTTTTTCTATTATTAAAATACTCACTTCTGCTTTCCTTTGATTAATATTTGCGTGTTATATCCTTTTTTATTCTTCTACTTACAATCTGCCTGTATGGTTGTATTTGAAGTCAGTTTCTTATAGATACTATACAGTTAGTCCATGTTTTCTAATGCACTCTTCCAGCTTCTGTTTTTTAATCTATTTAGATTATTTGCACTTAATGTGATTGTTTAAATATTAGTGATTAAGTCTGATATCTTGTATTTCATTTTCTGTTTGTTCTCTGTTTCTATTTTCTTTGAGTTTTTTGTTTTTGTTTTTGTTTTTGTTTTTGCCCTAACTTCTGGTGAGTTGCTTGTACCATTTAGAGAATTCCATTTTGATTTTTCTACAGTATTTTTGTGTATTTTTTAGTGGTTACTTTAGGTAATATTATGTGTTTGTCTGTGTGTATCAACACATAAAGTGCACAAGTGTCATCATTTTACCAACTCAAATGAAATGTAGAAACCGGATCTTTCTTTGTATGTTTAAACCTCCCTTATTTATGATATTGCCTTAAAACTAAAGAGAAAAAGGAAAAATGATTGTATTTTCACATAATTTTTGCTAACCATTTTGTTTCCTCTTAATGTTACAAAATTTCTTCATTTATTATTTTCTTTCTGTTGATGCAATATCTTTTAGCCATTCTTTTTGGGTAAGTCTACTAGTGACAAATTCTCTTAGTTTTTCTTCATTTGAGAATATCTATATTACCACTTCATTTCTGAAAGACATTTTTGCTTGATGTAGAAATCTGGGTTGACAGTTCCTTTTCTTTAGCACTTGAAGAATATGGTTCCAGGAGAGAAGTCCACTGTCAATAAAATTGGTTTTTTTCTTGGTAGATAGGGGGTCATTTCTCTCCCACTGCTGTCAAGAGACTTTTCCATGTCTTTACTTTTTAGAAATTTGACTGTGATGGGTCTTGGAGTAGGTCTCTTTGGGTTTGTGATGGAGTTTCTTTGAATCTGTGGGTTTATGTATTTTGCCACATTTTTAGCTGTTAGTTATATGAGCACTTTTTTGCCCCACCCTCTTTCTTTCTTCCTTTGGAGACTCTGATGATACAAAAGTCAGATCTTTTGTTGTTGTCCCATGGGTCCTCCAGTGTTTGTTCTTTTTTTTCCCCATCCTACTTTTTCTTTTTTGTTCAGATTCTGCAGCTATCTTCTAATACATTTTATTCCTATCTTTTATCTTCAAGTTCAGTAATTCTTTCCTCTGTCCATTCCATTCTGCTATTGAGCCCATCCATTGAGGGTTTTTTTTTATTGTGATTATTGTATTTTCAACTCTAAAATCTCCAGTTGGTTTCAAGTGTGTTTCGTACTTGCTCATAGAAGCATTTTTTATAATGGCTGTTTTGTCAGATAATTCTAACATCTCTGCAATCTTAGAATTATCTATTTATTGTCTTCATTCATTTCAAGGTCTTCATAGTTTGGGATATAAAAAATAATTTTCAACTGAAGGCTTAACATTTGGGATATTTTGTAGTAGGCCCCAGCTCTTATATCAATCTTCTGTTTTAGTGCTTCCTTAACACTGCTGCAGCACTGGAAGGACCGGGGGCAGCTTCTGCCTCATTACTGCCAGGTCAGAGGAGAAGTCCACTTTCCCCACTCTGCCTTCACTGATACCTGTGATGAGGTCTCCTCCTTACCTCCGGGCATACATGGGGGGATTCCCCCACATGGGGCCTGCACCAATGGAGAGCTGACTGGGAGGAGTAGGAGTGCTTTGCGACTTCCCCACGTACTTTCACGATGCCACAAGAGATGGTGGTGGCCTCATTCTAGGAGCAGTGGTGAAGCACTACTCTCCACCCAGCCTCGTCGGTCACTGCCCCAGTGGTGAAGGGACAAGGTCATCATTACTCCCAACTGGGGATGGAAACACAGACTTTCCACGTGGACTCTGCTGACACCATAGGGGATGGTCTCACTATCACCAATGGGTATGAAAGTCCTACTTTCCTGCGTGGCCCTCTGTGACCCCACCCCAGCAGGGTGTTTAGGTGCCTCATAACAGCCTTAGAGGACTGATGTCTATGCTCTTCACTTGGCCTTTGATGACCTGGACAGAGCAGGAACCAGTTTTCTTCTGTGGTGTCTGCTGGAGTATATCTGTTATTATCTAAACTTTTCTTTCTACTGAGGCTGCCCATTTCCTGGTCCTACAGGTAGGGAGAGCAAACTTTGAGAGCTTTTTGTATGTGCTTTTCTGGCATTTCCAGGTTGCCTGCTTCTTCTGCTCCAAGTATAGAATATATGAGAGAAAAGGGTATCCCAGGTAACTCACTACTATGTCATGGCTTGGGTCCTAGGTCCTGAGTCTGTCTACCTTCTCTGCCTCTCAGAGTCTTCTGTTTGTTTTAGGTATAATATTTGAGGGTTTTAGCTGTACTTAAAAGGTGGAATCCTTCCAGCTTTCTGGAAGGGTACTTCTGACGTCACTTGTTACAATAATCAAGCATAGATGTTTCAAAAAATAAAATCTAAATCAAATGTGGAAGGCTGGAGTCACTACTTTGAAATCCTAGCATTGTGAAGAAAAAGGTTTGAAGTCACTGCTTTAACCATGCAACAAATTTGAAAGGATTTTAAGAGCAGAAGTAACAGAGTCAGACTGCCCTCAGAGTGAGATACTGGGGCACTGTGGAAGATGCCCTGACCTGGAAGATACAGAGAAGCTGGGTCAGAGGCTCTTGTTAAAGTACAGGGTGAAACATTGAGGGTCTGAATGAAAGTGATAGCAGTCAGGACAAAAGGAAACCAATTGGGAGAAAAGAGAGTAGACTTAATAAAACCTGAGTAATAAATGGATAAAAGAAGGAAAGAGGTGAGTGTTGAAGTCCAATTGTGAGGTCAAAAGTGTTAAAATTCACTTATTCTGCAAGCATTCATTCATTGTCTATTCTGTACTCTGAGCTGAATTCTGGGAACACAACATGAATATAAAACATTCTTGCCGTTTAAAATATAATTGTGCCAGAGATATAAATGCAAATAACTGCAGTGTGTAAGTACTATCAGTTGTCTTGGCCTGATGTAAATATTGGTTGTTGGTTTTGTTGTTTTAATCTCTATTTGTAAAAGTTTAAAAGCTGATAATATGTCAGTAATCTCAGACATGAAGCCATTAATTAATCTCTAAGCCCAAAGGCTCTATAGTTTTGCAGAAAAGATTAGAACACGACTCATAATTCTGCAAACAAGCCAGAGTCCTCCTCTATAACCCAGATGTTTGGGACACTGAGCCTCATCAGCGCTGTTCAGCATGACAGATCCCACACAACCTGGTCCTTATTTTATGTACTGTAGGCAAAAACCTGTTCCTGTACAGCTTTCAATGAGAAAAATTTTCCTCTGACTATAGATTTAAATTATAAGGAAACTATGAATTATTTTCTGTGAATGTGGAAAGAGGAATGTTCTTGTTAAGCAAGTGCTCATGGAGATCAGTAACAAGACCTGGAAGATAACAGGAAACTCTGTCTTTTGTTTACAGAGTGAAACCATATCAATCATGAAGATGGGATTCTGTCTAACTCAACCCAGATTGTCCTAGTCATACTCCACATTGGGTATTGAAAAAGCGAATATCTCAGTAAACACTGATGTTAAAGAATAAAGCCTTTAAATTGTTGTTCTAGTAAGGGCCACAAGTGAAAATGCCATCCCTTCTCTGAATGAACCTTATAATAGCACTGTCAGTCACCTTGGGAAGATGCTAAACATGAACATGAAGTAAGGCCGTGGCCTAGAGGAAGGGAGAATTTGCAGGAACTGAACCTGAAATCTGAGCCACAAGCACGCATAGAAGTTGCTCATTTGTAAAGGGGCCTGGCCTCAGCCCTAGAGATATTCCTGGAGCCAGGCATAGGGGAGCACCACAGAGAAGCTTAAACATGGGTATGCATGGATATCCGGCTAGAGCCACATCTACTAATAGCAGGTGTAAGTTCTACTCACCTTCTGTTACTCCCAGTGTATGTTCTGGGTAATCTCGACTGTGGTCTTGATTCTACAGTGTTAGAAAATCAAGACGTACGCCAGATCAATCTTTGGGCAGAAAAAAAATAGGGTACAATCTCCAGTCACTCAAGGCCACAGTGCCACTTCATGACTAGTGTTGGTTTAGAACAACATAACCCTAAAGGAAATGGTCTAAGCATGACTGTGTGTAACATACCTCTAAACATGGAGGTGGGGGAGAGACTTATTGAATAGTTAACATGGAAGACAGAACTGGGAAACAATATTTGAGTCACATAGGTCTTGAAAAAGAATCATTAAGTATCTTTCAAATTTCATGTGATCATGGGGAAGAATTTTCTCTCTTCTTTTTTCTTTGACTCTCTTCATTTTCCTCTTCATCTTTAGCTTTAGTGGCTAAAGTTGAAGGCCGCTTTAATTTACTTTTCTCATATGTTCAATAGATTGTTAGAATCTTCAGAAAAATTGAAGAGTAACAAGAGGTTCAAAAGTAAAAGATACACCAGGGGAAGAAACCAAAATAGAAATATCTCAAAAGCTGTAACAAAGAAGCAATGGCAAATGTTAATCTCCCCAGATGATGAGTATTCTACCCGTTCATGGCAAATAATTCTTCTAGCCAGCAGTTTTTATAACTGTCCCTCATTGTAGAGAATGGCACATGATTTAGAGTCAAATTCTGCTTTTGAAAATATACAAGAGAACTGATTATTGTTCATCAAATTATAAAAAATAAAGCTACAGAGAACCTAATGACACTTAATGGCTCTTTTAGAATTTGACATTTGAGCTAGCTTTGTGTAGACTAAATAATTCCTGTCCGGGAAGAGGAAAAGGGACTTCTATGGATTCAAGCGATTGACAGTATTGTTAGAATTAAGAGTATAAACCATGTGGAGAAGGGGAGGGAGGATAAAAATAGAATGTAGAAGTCCCTGGCAGCAATTTTAATTTCGGAGTAAGGAAAATACAAAGGAAATTGTGGAAAGATGGATGCTTTATACTAATAATATACAAAATTGGTTAAATTTTTTAATGCATATGCTGTGTAAAATCACCACTGCACCATTTATATGGTGTCTAGAATTTGCTTGTAAATCTCTCAAGACCTATGACAAGATTCTCTGCTTTTGCATATGCTGTATCATATACCTAGAATATTATTTCCCTGCCACTTTATCTGGCTGAGGACTACTCATGTGTTGAGAAGTGTTTCCAGTTTCTTCTTTCAACACAACATCTGAGAGGCTAAATACAGAAATAGACAATGGCTAGTTTGAATGGACAATTGCCATATATGAATACAGAACTCTAACTCACAACCTCTGTATCACCTGTCCAGGAAATCAGACCACAATTTCTGCAGCCATGGGCCCAAAATAGGCCTTAGACAATAACTACCTGCCTTCCAATTCAGGATCAATAAGAGAAAATCAACTGTGTTCCCTAAACAATTGCATAGGGTGCCCCACTTCTAGTTAACCCACATCCAGCTCCCCATACTAACAGCTTCTTTCTTTCACTAAATAGTTTTCTCAATCTCCTGTCTACCTTTGAGTCTCCACCAAACAAGAATGATGATGTCTAACTTTCCTGCTATAACAAGTTCTGATTGACTAGCTTTTGTTTGTTCTCATTTAGGTGTTCATTTATTTCCATACATTCTGGTTTTTCGTCTTCCTAGCATCAGTATCAAAGGATTCCATTTTAAGTCACATTCACAAGTAAGGCTGACTTATGTTATGGAATCGTAATATTTCTCAATTTAATAAAGATTCAGCAGAAGTACAACTAACTGTGGAGCTGGTCTATATCTTCATCATATGTTTTTAGTTTTCAGCATAAGATTCTGTACATTTTTAAAATATCTATTTCAATTTTTGATGCTATTACACATAGTACTGTGTGTCAAACTTAAATTCCCAATTGTTCATTGTTAGCATACAGAAATATGATTGATTTATGTGCATTTACTTGTATTCTATGACCTTGGCAAACTCACTAATGATTTCAAAGTTTTTGTAAATTTCTTGACATTTTTATATTTGTCGCCTTAAAATACTACAGTAATTCAAACATTTTGAAGGTATCCTTACTGATTTTCAAGTCAAATGTGGGAGAAGCCCCTCTAGTCAATCAGTTTCAAACACTTGTAGAGGTACAAATATCTAATAAATTGCTATTTTTTTCCATTGTCTTTATTTTCTTTTAATCTTAACCTAGATTATCAAAGATATATACTGTGTTCATGGAATGGAAGATTTAATATCATTAAATATCATTTTATCCTGCATTGATCTATAGAACAAGCAATACAAATCAGAATCCTTGTAGATTATTTTGCAGCTATTAGCAAAGTTATTTTAAAATGTGGAATGGCAAATGAGTTAGAACAATTTTTTAAAAGAAGAAAAAATTTGTGGGATTCACCCTACCTGATTTAAGACTTACTACAGCAATCAAAATAGTATTATTGAAAGAATAGACTTATAAATCAATGGGATGTAGTGCAAAGTGCAAAAGTAGATCCATACAAATGGCCAGTTGATTTTGGCAAAAGTACAGAGGCAATTCAATGGTGCTTAACAATTGGGCATCTATGTGCAAAAAAAATGAAACTCATTCGTAGTTTATACCTTATATAAAGACTCACTCAAAAGGTATTATAACCTAAATAAAATTTAAAACTATACACCTTTTGGACAAATACATATGAGAAAAATCTTTGTGACCTTGGATTAGGGGAAGAATTCTTAGATGTGACACCAAAAGAATAATCCATAAAAGAAAAAAAATGATAAATTGACTGTTAAGAGGAGTAAGACTGTTAAGAAGAGTAAATGACAAATCATAGACTGGGAGGAAATATTTGCAGATCACTTATTTGGCAATGGACTTGTATCAGAATATAGAGAAACGTATAAATATAACAGTAAACAACCCAAGTTTTGAAATGGGCAAATAATTTGAATATTCACTTCACCAAAGAAAGGAGATTTATGGATACCAAATAAGCAAGTGAAGAGAAGTCTCATATAATTAGATGTTAGGGAATTGCAAGTTAAAAACAATACACATCTATTAATAAGACTAGCTAAATTTTTTTAAGAAAACTGGTGATATCAACTTCTTTCAAGGTTGAGCAACTGGTACTCTTACATGTTTTAGGTGGGAATGCAAGAGATCCAACTTTGGAAAATGGTATGTTAGTTTACTACAAAGTTAAATCTATACTTGACGTATGACCCAGAACCCAACCCATCAAGTAATTACTCAAGAGAAATGAAAACTAATGTTCACAGAAAAATCTGTCTGTGAATGTTTCAGCAGCTTTATTCATAATTGCAAAAAAACTAGAAACAATCCAAATGCCTTTCAGCTGCTGAAATAATTTTTTAAAATTGTGGTACATTCATGTAATGGAATACTACTCAGCAATAAAAAGTAACAAACCTCCAACAATGTGGATGAATCCAAATGTCTTATACTAAGTGAAGGAAATCAGACCCAAAAGGCTACAAATGCATTATTTCATTTATATGACATTCTGGAAAAGGCAAAACTACAGAAACAGGAAAGAAATCACTGGTTGCCATGGGTTAGTGATTGTGAAGAGATTGACTATGAGGAGAGGCAGAAGAGCATGCTTTGGGGGTTGATAAAATCATTCTGCCTCTTTGTCATGATGGTGGTTAGGTGACTGTGTGCATTTTTCAATTCTCATAAAATCATAAAACCAAAATGTGAATTCTACTTTATTTAAATTTAAAACTAATTAAAACTTAATTTTTTGTAAGCTATTAATGTGAATGTAGTATAAAGAGAGAGGGAGATGACATCGCTACAATGGGTTTTGGTCTTGGCTCTCACTTAAACCATTTGGTCCTAGATGCAATGCTTACGAGCCACAAACAAAGTGGGAAGTTTCAAGCAACAGTTCTCAGAATGTTGAGAATGGTCCCTCTTTTATGCTTCTTATGGGATATATTTCTACAACAGTTATATGCCACATAACGACATGTTGGTTAAAGGACTACAAATAAAAGGATGGTCCCATAAGATTATAATATCATATTTTTACAGTACCTTTTTTTTTTTAAAGATATGTTTAAATACACAAATACTTACCATTTGGTTACAATTGCCTATAGTATTCAGTGACAAACCATGCTATTCAGATTTGTAACCTAGGAGCAGTGGGCTACACTGTATAGCCTAGGTGTGTAGTAGGCCAAATCATGTAGGTTTGTGTAAGTTCACTCTATGTTTGCACAAAGACAAATTTAGCTAAGATCCCATTTGTCAGAATGTATCCCCAATATTAAGCAACACATGACTGTAATCATTTTTGGCAAAAGAAAGAATCTGTCATGAGAGATATGGTTCTCTGTCTCTGAAAGTGATCAAATAATCAGAAAAACCACTCTGAGGGAACTCTGGGGAGAGGGGCTTGATGATCTTAAAATTACTTCAAACCCCGAGATTCCAAAATTCAATTAAGAAAGATAGACGTAAACATCTGATATACGTAAAGGCAATAATTTCAAAAAGACGGTGGTGGGCTTGCCTAAAACTTTAAAAATTGAGCTTATTTGCCCGGGCATGGTGACTTATGCCTGTAATGCCAGCACTTTGGGAGGCCAAGGTGGGCAGATCATCTGAGGTCAAGAGTTCGAGACCAACCTGGCCAACATAATGAAACCCTGTCTCTACTAAAAATGCAAAAATTAGCCAGGTGTGGTGGCATGCACCTGTAGTCTCAGCTACTCAGGAGGTTGAGGCAAGAGAATTGCTTGAACCCGGGAGGCAGATGTTACAGTGAGACGAGATCATGCCACTGCACTCCAGCCTGGGAGAAAGAGAGAGACTCCATTTCAAAAAAAAAAAAAAAGATTGAGTGAATTCAAGTTTATAAAATATGTTTACATATAAAAATTTACATAAATTCTATTGAAATTTGCCATTAAATTATTGAAGTGTTTTGATATTGTCAAACTCATTTATGTCTGCTTCACATATTGTTATATCAATATTACTATTCAGTGGTATCATTCCACTTGATATTTAACATGGATATTATTGAATTTAGTTTTAACTTATTAAAATACATTAAAATAGTTTCATAGTTCTGTGTTTAAAAAATTCTATTTTAAAGAAGAAACTTAAACCTTTGTGGTTAATTTAACTATAAAGCTCAAAATAGCTGTTCAACTATGTTGGGTTACTGTATTATCCCCTCAGGATATACAGAAATGGATAGATTTTAAAACCTGTATTTTTTATTATTGCTTATTACTCTTTTATCTTTATTAAGGTAGAATTGATATGTAAACCTCCAGAACTGCATGAGAATAAATTTCTGTTGTTTCAAAACACCACATTTTTTATAATTTGTAGTGAAGGACTTAGGAAAGTAATACAGCCATGCAGGAAAACAATGGAAAAAGAGTGTGGGTTCGTTTTCATCATTGTACTTATATCTTTAATTTTTTAAATTGTTATCTATGTATCTTTTTTATATTGAATATCCAGAGGCCAAACTTCATAAACAGTTTCACTTTATTCTCATCTTTATTTTACTGAAAGGTTAATTTAGATTCACTTGAATTTCCCTTAACAAATTACCTTCATTTTTATTTGGCCAGAATGACCCAGCCCAATTCTAAGGTAGAACAATCAAGATAAGTGGATGGACCAATAGTTCAGAAGGAGAAAAATGCTCCCTACAAACACGGTTACTCTCTTTGTACTTTCCATTCCTAGACTGGGCAAAAAGATTTAATTCCTTTAGCATAAAATATATGAACATAAACACTTTGTCATTCTCCAAATGTCTTCCCCTTTATATTTAGTTTTTCTTTGACTTGCTAATGGATGCCATCTGTTGAATTCAGTAAATAACCATCTTACATTTGATTGATTAATTAAATCTTGACTCAGCAATTTGATTATCTTTTTCTCAAATATGTTTACTGGAAGAACTATCTCTTTTCAGGATAGAAAAGCTCCTAATATAAGAAAATGCTTCAAGTACGTAAGCAGTGTAAAAATCTTAAAAAACAGTTAATTGTAGCCTCCTATTTTTTTACATGGAGAAACTGAAGCACATCAATATTGGCACTTATTGTTCTGAATCTGCTCAGTAAAAAGATGCATGTACACACATTTAATATCTCTTCACAGTGTATTGATCTGTTTTCACATTGCTCATGAAGACATATCTGAGACTGGGCAATTTACAAAAGAATGAAGTTCAATGGACTTAGTTCTACGAGGCTGGGGAGGCCTCACGATCATGGTGGAAGGCAAGGAGGAGCAAGTCATGTCTTACATAGATGGCAGTAGGCAAAGAGAGAGAGCTTGTGCAGGGAAACTCTTGTTTTTAAAACCATCAGATCTCATGAGACTCGTTCACTATCATGACAACAGCACAGGAAAGACCTGCCCCCATAATTCAATCACCTCCCATAGGGTTACTCCCATGACATGTAGGAATTGTGGGAGTTACAATTCAAGATGAGATTTGGGTGGTGACACAGCCAAACCATATCACACCGGATTCACAGACACCTTGAAGGTCTATGTTAAGAATTCCTTTAAAAAGATAAAGGACATGGAGAAATAGGTCCTTTCATTTGACAGTTGTAGTTTTCCATGTAATAATTTGAAACTAAATAGTCCAGAGTAGATTCTCCCACACCTTATTTGAAAGTCAGTAAGGATACCATCAAATAGACTGAATCACTCTAGTATTTTCTGGTAATAAATAGTAGAAAGCAGATGGTTATAAAAGGACTTCTAAAGCAGAAATGTTGAGGACAGTTATTTCAAAGTTTCTTTTTGTCTGGGCAAGAGGCAACAGTCATATTTTGTAAGTTCACCACGGTCAGGCGTTTAGAATGATTCTTCCTGCTTAATCACTTCTCTGATTGCATGATTGTTGTTATTGTTTGCACTGCAATTTCTTTACTTCAACAAGTAAGATGTCATTTCCCTTCTTTATTTGTGTTGGCAAGGGCCTTCTGGAGTGGAATGCTGTCCTGGCACGCAGTAACCACTGCAGAACAGAGATATGTGGCATTTATAAAGCATTTCTCATGTGCAGGGTTACGTATCCAAATTGTGCACCATCTGGGTTAATACAAATAAAGTTGTAATAAATCATTCATCACATTATGAAATTTTGTATAAATTTATATGAATTCTTTTTTTTTACTTACCACATGGATGTTTCCCAACAGATCTATGACTCTATAAATGCAAGCAACTTTATTTGCTAATAATCCCATGATTATAGCTTCGTTTGTTAGTTGCTTTATGCCTCATGTAAAAATGTCATTTTTTTATCACTAGCAAGGGAACCTTGATTCAAAACCTTTTAATACATTGCCTTTTGTGCAGATGGATTCCATCCATCCACTGTGCTTCATCATGAATACATTTCAGGGTGATAGCATTTTAGCATGTCTAATGATTTTTTAAAAACTATGATGTTATATTTTAATTGAGTTTTACCTTTACCCTAGTGTGGCATATACATATCCCTTCTTCCTTCCTCTTACAATAAAGGAAGTGTCCTCCAGTTTCAAAAAAGGAGAGAGAAAACCAATGGCGATACCGTATACACAAAGGAAGTAAACAAGCAAAGACACGGGGGGTGTGGAGCAGTGGGAAGAGGACAAGTCATTTCCAACTCTGCTAAATTGGAAATGAATTAAAATAGACCTTCCTATTTAATGCCATTCTCTTCTAACCATCTCGACTTCACAGGAAGCCCCTCCTCACACAATTAAAGATTAAGAATCCTGATTTTTAATGGATTGAAAGTAAATTATGCTAAAAAAAAAAAAATCAATAATAGCACCTTAGTTTTTAAGAAACGAGGTCTTACTATGTTGCTCAGAGTCCTGGGCTCAAGTCATTCCCCTGCCTCAGTCTCCCAAGTAGCTGGGACTACAGACATGTACCACCATGTCTGGCTGAATAATAGCACACCTTAAAATGCTATTCATCTCTGGTCATTCCCCTACTCTTGTTATACATTGATGAAATTTCTTGCTTAATGTTGGTCTTTCCTTCTAGCTGGAAAACTTGGTGTCTTTGGAACACAGTGTGTTCATTTTAGAGGCCAACAACAATATAAAACTATTTAAATGAAGTTTAAAAGGAGGGAGATTTATTATAAAAGGAAACAGGGAATCTCAGAAAACCCTGTTATGAGCTGTGCCTTCCAGGAATCTCAAAGTTGTCACTCATGCACACACTCCCACTCCTCTTCCAACCCACATAGTGTCTCATCCTTGTTTTGTTTTTCTATCTGCTTAATTCTCTCAACCCTGGAAGGAAGTAGGGCAAGTATTATTACACGAGTTTACAAATGTCTAAAGTCAGATAACTGCCAAATTTAGAACTTAGATTTTCTTAATTGCAACTTTATGCTCCATTTTGACCCCATAGCAGTGTTCAAAATGTGATGGAGAATGCTTTAGGAATTGCTATCAGCCAAGAGTTAACTGTAGCAACGAAAAAAACAGTGGTTGTGAATGCTGAGAATTGCAATTCTAATTCTGCTGGCTGAGGGGTGTGTCTCTTAACCCCAACAAGCTTCAGTTTTCTCATCTGTGAAATTATGGAAAATAACACCTGCCTTCTCTACACCAAGGTTTGGCATTATCAACAAAATATAAAAATATTTTAAATTAATAAGTCTAGATAAATGTAAACTATTACCTATATGTACTCTGTTTTATAAAAGAGGTAACATTTCACAATCCTTTGCTATTATATCTTTCATTGGCTTTTTGAAATCTTGGTACCTTTCTTCATCCACTCACCCATCTCCCTATCCCAAATCCGGAGGAGAAAGAAAAAAACCTTTTCCGCATGTGTTTTCTACCTAACATGTTGTTATGGCTTAGCAGTAGTCCCACACTGTAATATTTGTAAAGAATAGATGATGAGAAGTGAATTGTGTTTCACTGAATTCTTGTCCATTCAAAGAATGGAATATTTAACTGATACTTTCACAAGTCTGTACTCTCGATGATTAACACCTTGGAGGTCAAGAGAGATAGTAATAATGGCTTTTTAACTATCTGCAGAATTTCAGAATGCCTAACTAAAATCATGCTTGCATGGCAAAACTATTACCATAGGCTAATTGTCAAATGTTATTGTTTATAAGGAATTATATTAAATGGTAACTGGTTAATTCCATGAGAAATTTAATTAATTGTGATTTATTCAATACACAATTTTTAAAAAGAACATGAGGCTGATGGTGCAGCGGGTGGGGTCGGGGCATGAAAGCATCCCTTAACAGGGCAAAGTTAGAGAAACTCTGCATTCTGGTTTAGAAAATAAAATTGTTCTTGGCTGAAGTGAGAGTATCCTGAGAGGAGGGAACTTACACTCAGAAACATGTCACTGTAGAGGTTCACACCCTGGAAGCAAACAAATAGTGAAATGTTACCCGCAAACTGCTTCTTCGGTAAAATGCTCATTGTATAAGGGCAAGAAATGGGAAGCTAAATGTGAATGCACCCCAAAACAAGGTGGGAATGAGTCCATGTTAAATAGTGACTCCCCCACCACCCAATTTATGTCTTCTCAGAACTCAGAATTCGACCTTGTTTGAAAGTAGAATATTTGCAGATGTAATCAGCAAACACAAGGTCATGATGAATTAGGGTGGGCCCTAAATCCAATGACTGACAGGAGAGAAATCTGGAGAGACGTAGAGGAGAAAGATATGTGAAGACCCAGGGAATAAGGCCATGTGACAATGGAGGTAGAGATTGGAGTTATGCATCTACAAGCCAAGGAATGACAAGGGTTTCTGGCAACCACCAGAAGCTGCCAAAAGACAGTAAAGGATTCTTCCTTAGAGCCTTCAGAGAGAGCATGGCCCTCCTGACACTTTTATTTCATACTTCCAGCCTCTATAATTTTGAGAGAATAAATTTTTATTGGTTTAAGCTACCCAGTTTGTGGTATTATGAAAGTCCTAGGAAACTAAAATAGAAGGTTGAAGGATTTTTCTAAGATAATTATGTCTACCTATTATAAAGCCTTATCTCCTTTACTGAGACCCATGAGTGCAGGGTAAATGTACTCCTCTGGAATCTTTGCTCACTGCCAGTCTTAAATTTTCCAGTCGAGCAGTGAATTACTAATTCAGCACATAAATTGAATTTAGTTGCCCAAACATGATAGTGCAATTTTCCAAAGTATTTAATTTACTTGGCTCCTTGATTTGTTTATACTCAGAGCATCTGAGTCATTTAGTTGTGTAAGTAAAGCGATGTATTTATACACAACTCTTTGTGTATATGCATAATTTGCACAGGAATATGATTTATTTTTTCCAGATTCAACACTATTCTAAGGCATTAGAGTCTCCAATAAGACAGCAACCATCAGTTATACAAGCCATTAAGCAGAGAAGAATTAACTTAAGCAAAAATTTACTGATGTGCAGAATACTTAAAAACATTATCTGTTGCATATATGCCATGACATAGTTCATGATTTCATGCTAGCCAAAAAAGGTTTTGGTGATAACTTGTTTATAAGAGAGGGAATAAGCCCTCATAAGATCATAAAGTTGTTAGACTGATTTTCACTTGTGAAGGAGAGAATTTTATAGCAAAACATCTTAGTATTTCACTATACTCTCTCTGAAGTCATCTACATTTATTGTGTAAGTTTACATTATAAGGAACTAACTTCTCTATATGTAATTTCATATTTGGTTCAGTAATATCATTTTTCTTCCTGAATACTGGTGAAAATGAGGATGTGACACATTTATCCAAATAATGAAAATACAGTTATTTCTTCTTTTTAAGAATACAATAAGATTGAGAAAATTTTAGAGCTTTATGAATCCATCATTATCAACAGGATAAAAAATAAAAATCATATGATCATATTAATGCAGGAAAACATTGGACAAAATCCAACACCCATTCATGATAAAAACTCTAAGAAAATAAGAATAGAGGAGAAATTCCTTAACTTAATAAATAGCACCTACAAAAAGCCAACAGACAATATCATGCTTAGTGAAAGGTATGAAAGATTGAATCTTTTTCCCCTAAGACTGAGAGCAAAACAAGTATATCCACACTCACCACTCTTATTCAACAAATGCTGGAAGTTCTACCTGGCACAATAAGTCAATAAAAGAAAACAAGAATGCCTAGATTAAAACAGAAGAAATAAAATTGTCCTTATTTGTAGATAACATGGTTGTCTACATAGAAAATCCCAACTAACTCAAAAAAACCTCTTAAAACTAGTAAGTATGTTCAGAAATGTCATAGGACACAAGATCAATACACATAAACAAAAATTAATCAGATTTTTCTATACCAAATATGAACATGTGGAAACAGAAATTTAAAATACCATACAAATTACAATTGCTTCAAATAAAATAATTAAGCAAAAACCTAATAAAACCTATGCAGGATCTATATCTTAAAAATTACAAGACACTGATGAAGGAAAGCCCAGGAAGATCTAAATAAATGGAGAGACTTACCATGTTCATGAATTGTAAGGCTCAACATTGTAAAGATGTCAATGCTACTTAAATGGATTTATAGGATTAATACAATTTCCATAAAAACCCTAATAAAACTTTGTAGAAATGGACAAACTTATTCTCATATGTATATGGAAAGGCACAAAGCCTAGAGCAGATAAAATAATTTTGAAAGCGCAGAATGAAATGGAATGAATGAATCTAATTGATTTCATGACTTATAAAGCTATAGTCATCAAGATAGTAGAAGTAGAAGTCATCAAGAGAAGGGATACAGATTTCACACAAGAGACACAGACTTATGAATCAAAGACTTAAATGCAAATAAGACATCAATAGGACAGAAAAAGCACATAGAATAGGTCCAACTGATTTTTGACAAAGGTGCAAAAGTGATTCAACAGAGGAAGGATAGTTTCTTCAACAATTGGTGCTGAAGCAATTGGACATCCATAGGCAAAAATTAACTCAAAATGAAGCACAGACCTAAATACAAAGTGTAAGACTACAAAACTCTTAAATATACATGTTATAACACAATCTTTGAGGAGCTAGGAACAGGCAAAATGTTTTTAAACTTGACATCAAGAGCATGACTCATAAGAGGAAAAATCATAAATTTGATCTCACTTTAAAAATTGTTTTACTTGGCAAAATACTCTGAGAAGAGGGTAAAAAAAGTTACAGATATGAAGAAAATATTGCAAACCATATATCTAACAAAAGACTAGTGTCTAGAATATATAAAACATTCTCATACTCAACACTTACAGATAAACCAATAATCCAATTAGAATATGGACAAGGGACATAAGACATTTCACCGAAGAAGATATATAGATGGCAAATAAGCACATGAAAAGATACTCAACACTGTTAGCCTTTAGGGAAATGCAAATTAAAAACATAAAGATATCACTACACACCTATCCTAATAGCTAAAATAAAAAATATGGATAATACCAAATGTTGGTGAGGATATGGAGAATCTGAATCACTCATATATTGCTAGTGGGAATGTAAAATTGTATAGCCACTCTGGAAAAGAGTCTGGAAGTTTCTAATAAAAAATAAACATGTTCTTCCTATATAATCCAGTAATTGCACTTGGGCATTTATCACAAAGCAATTAAAACTTATATTTTCATAAACATGTACACCGATGTTCATAACAGGATTATTCATAGTCATCCCAACTGGAAACAACTCAGTTGTCCTTCAATAGGTAAATGGTTACACAAACTGTGCTACTTCCATACCATGAAACACGATTAAGCAACAAAAAGGAATAAAGTATTGATACACACAGCAACTTGGATGGATCTCAATGGCATTATGCTGAGTGAAAAAAAGATAATGTCAAAAGGTTGCACACCACATGATTCCATTTACTATTTGTGAAATTGCAAAATTGTAGAGATAGAGAACAGATTACTGATTGCTAGCAATTTTGGAGTGAGGAGGGAGATACCTGAGGCTATAAAAGGGTAGCAAAAAGGACCCTTGTGACAGAGTAATTCTGTATCTTGACCTTGGTGGTGGTCACATGAATCTACAGATGTGATCAATTAAAACATATATAAACATATACACAAATAAATGAGTGTATAAAAACTGTTCAAATGTGAATGAAGTCCACGAATTGCACCAATTTCAATTTCGTGGTTGAGGTATTGTACTGAAGTTATGCAAGATTTTACCTTTGGGGGAAACTGAGTGAAGTGTATATGAGCTCTCTCTTTGTTATTTCTAAAACTACAATTAATCTATAATTACATCAAAATAGGAAATTTAGAAAAACAAAAGCAACTGTAAAAATTCATAATTTCTCAACCATTTATCACACTGATTTTGGACATCTACATGCAATAGAAGCCCATGTGGGCTCACTGTTTCTATAGATACCTTAGCCCAGCCTCCACAAGTTTTTATGCAGAAGGTCTGCAGTGGGGCCCAGAGGCTTTAAATTTTTTTAATTTTTATTTTTAAGTTCCGGGTTACATGTGCAGGATGTGCAGGTTTGTTACATAGGTAAACGTGTGCCATGGTGGTTTTTGCTGCACCTATCAACCCATCACCTAGGTATTAAGCTCAGCATGTATTAGATATTTTTCCTAATGCTTTTCCTCCCCCATCCCACCCTCCATAGGCCTCAGTGTGTGTTGTTCCCCTCCCTGTGTCTATGTGTTCTCATTGTTCAGCTCCCACTTATAAGTGAGAATATGCAGTGTTTGGTTGTCTGTTTCTACATTAATTTGCTGGGGATAACCTAAGTATAAGAATATATATAGAGATATATAATATATGTAATATTAATAATATATGATATGTAATATTAATAATGTATGATATATAATATTATTAGCATATTATATATATAAGAATCATGACTCCCATTATTATTAAGTAGGCTTTCAACAAGTTAGGTCCCCTAGAACCCTGCAGAGAATTTAGATGTAATTGGCAAAGACGTCAGAAGCTTTCGAATGCTTATGACAAAGCTCAAGTATGTGTGGCTCACTGGGTTAGGGAGGATCTCAAACTAATATTTAACATGAGTTGACTTTTCCTTCAAAAAGTATTCTTACATTTTTGATGTATTGATTGCTTAGTGCACAAATAATGCAAAAGTAAATAAATCATACTAAGCTAAAAACTTATATGCATAAATCCAGATCCCAAATCACAAGAGATATGCACTCTTACTGTATTTTGCCATCTGACCAAACATGAAAAGTTGTTTTTTCTAAACAGGAAAACTTTATAAACATATGTAAACAGAGGATCAGAGGGGTTAACTGGATTTTCATGTGGCTAGTAAGGAACAGATTTAGAACCTGCTGTAGTTGACACAAAGCTTGTGCTTTTCTACAGTATACTTGCTAAGCAAGTATATCATCAACAGAAATGGCTGATGGAGAAGATAGATGCATACATGTTTTCTAATACAATTAAGCCTAGTGGCAATGTGATGTCATATCAAGTTATTATTCTATCTCATATAATCAATGGCCTCCTAATAATTTTGATAGTCCTGTAATATAAGCAGAGAAGATATGATTGTTCTCCATTTCATAGATTAGAAAATGTTGATGCTTCTCAGACTAGTGCTCCTTATCCTGTGGTTTTTAACCTTTTATAAGTATTGTAATCACTGAAAGCTTATTCAAATACATATTTCCGTGCCCTCCTTCTAGAAGTCCTAAATCAGATGGTGTGGGATGCAAGCTGGGTGGTGAGATTTTTTTTTAGGCTCCCAGATGATGCTGATGCTGTTGGTTCACAGAACACACTTTGAGAACCACTGTTTAGTATCATTGTTTCTTCTTCTCATCCCATTTTTCACAGTGCAGTACATGGTATCATCCTGACATTCCCATCCAACACCCATCATGAGTTCAATTCTGCAGAGTTACTAGATAGTATGTTTTGCACGTGACCATTTAAAACTTAACCAATACAAAAATTTACAATCTACTCGTGAGAAGCAATTTGTAGGACTCTTGCTGACTCACCAGCACCTACATCGAAATGAAATTTTGACAGTGTCTTCTTCTTAACCATCTGTTTGGATAGCTGATCTGATAAAATGAACTTTTAAACTGTGGTTTTTTTGGAGGAACAAAATAATTTAATTTGATTGACAGCTGAATGATCTGTCCATTTATATTGGTCGATTCTCACTGGAAACAGATGACTCTATATGAAAGTGTGATTCAAGAGAAAACCAAAACTCTAAAAAGGATTTGAAAATTAAGAGTTTTCAGTGCTCTCAGGACACCTGCCTACAGCAGAGTTTCCCATCCTTGGGATCGTTAACTTTTTGGGTCAATAGTTCTTTGTTGTGAGGGCTGTCTTGCCCATGTAGAATGTTTAGCAGCATCCCTGGCCCCTGTCTAAGAGGTGTCAGTAGCAGCCGCTTAGTTCTGACAACCAAAAATGTCTCCACAAATTGCTAAATGACCTGGGGAAGTAAAATTATTCTGGATTGAGGACCACTGACCTAGAGAATGTCTACTGCCACTCATTCTCTTCCTCTTCCTTTCCTGAATAATTTAGCCCAAGAGGCATTTGGTGAGTCTCCATAAGGTATATGACTGTGTGTTAGAGGTGGATGAGGCGAGAGGGAAGAGCAGTAGCCCAGAGCAGTACATACAAGCGTTGGTCAGAAGGGCATCCACATAGGGTTTGGAAAAAAGAGTTCAACGTGTCTGAGTCTGTGATGAGTGAGGAGAAATTTTTGTGCAAGGGAGATAGTCTGGGACAGGCTTTCCCAGACTGAGTGGGATGAAGAATGTTTCAGTATATGAGAGTGGCCAAAACAGGATGTCAGAAAATAAGCAGGGTGAGGAGGCTGTCCATCTAGAAAGGAAGGCAGTGTGGGAGCATATGAAGATTGAAGAAAGCATCCATACAGTTGGGCAAGCTGGCTCCGGTTGTGACAGCCAGAGTGAGGAAAGCATGTAACCCCATTAGGGAGAAGAGGTAGATAGCAGTGATGGGAAATTGGACACACTCATGGGAATTGATCCCATAAGTAATCACATTAAGGATGATGGAAATCATATTTTTCACTATCAGAGAAAAGAGTTACAAATGAAAGGGGGGAAACCAGGTGTTGGATTAAAATTGGAAATTTTGATATAACTCATGACACATACATAAGAGGGCTATAGTAAGAGGTTTATTGAAAGGAATTAGCTTATGTGATCGTGGGGTCTATGTAGGTAAGAATGAAGTCTGTAGGGTAGGCCATCAAAAAGGACAGGTTGGCATTCTCAGGCACAGGCTGAAGCTGCTTTTCAGAAGTAAAACTTTTTCAAGAAAGGCTTAGTTCCACATTTGAGGTATTTTAATTGAGTCAGTCAGGGAAATTCAATATCTGGGATAATATGTGAATTATTTAAAGTCCATTCATTGTAAGCTTTAATTATTTCTACTATCTTCACAGCAACACCAAGACTAGTGTTTTTTGTTTATAATTTTTTAGTTTTTAGTTTTTGTGGGTGAACTAGTCTTTGAATAATTGGTTATTGTACCTTAGTCCTCTTCACACATCAAAAAGTCATCACAACACACATAAACACTAATGTATACCCTACTTATATCCCCAGAAAGGTGCTGGGAGTGATGATACCTCAGTAGCAACAAGCACACCTGATGCCCACATCTAAATGACAGTGTATATTGAAACAAGGGTTTCTTGGAGCCATGGATGGATCCAGGCTATGGCAGAAAAAAAGTACAAGGTGATTCTGGAACAGTTTATTGTACCGTAAGTTAAGTACTCACAGAATTATGGAGATACATCAAAAGGACACAGCAGCCAAAGTGAAGAGGCTCCTACTCATGAAATCCTAGACTATTTGAGCACCAAAGTAAATAGTAAAATATTATAGTGCATTGGCTATGCTAAGAGTGCATTTGTCTATAGTAATATAAAATAAATAGGCCGGGCATGGTGGCTCACCCCTGTAATCTCAGCACTTTGGGAGGCCAAGGCAGGTAGGTCACCTGAGGTCAGGAGTTTGCCACCAGCCTGGCCAACATGGCAAAACCCCGTCTCTACTAAAATTACAAAAAATTAACCGGGCATGGTGTCACGTGCCTGTAATCCCAGATACTCGGGAAACTGAGGAACAAGAGTCACTTGAACCAAGGAGGCGGAGGTTGCAGTGAGCTGAGATCACGCCACTATACTCCAGCCTGGGCAACAGAGTGAGACTCCATCTCAAAAAAATAATAAATAAATAAATAATAGATGACAGATAGTTTGATGAAAAATATATATTTATATATTCTCAAAGTACTTCCCCAAAAAATATTTATTAATTAACAGAAGAGGGTAATTTTACTGAGGAGAACCCTGATAGACACCACCATAATAAAGTCATCACATTTAACATGATCAAAAATGAGACATACAGAAACCATGTTCCACCTGATAGAATGCAGTAAGAAGAACACAGCATCACTTGTGTGATGTTCCTTTCAAATATGCAAACGTTGAATCTAATCATGAGAATATACGAAACAAACCCAATTTAAGGGACATCACACAAAATAGCTAGACCTGTAGTTATTTCAGAAAGTCAAGATAATGAAAGCCAAGGAAAGAGGAACAGATCTACAATGATGAAGACTAAGGAGGCGTGACAACTAAATGCAAAGCATAATTCTGGACTGGGGTCTTTTGCTGTAATGAACATTATTGGGATAATTGGAGAAATGTGAATTTGGTTTGGGCACTATATAGTAGTAATGTTACTTTCCTAATTTTCATCATTGGGCTATAGATTATGTTATATAAGAGAATGACCTAATTTGTCATCATTAGGGAGACAAAAGTATTTGTCTTTCTACAACAAATGAGAAGACATCATGTTGATAACTTCCCCTCAAATGGTTCAGGTAAAAACTTTCTACACTTGAAAGTTTTTGTGAATTTTGTATTTTTAAGAAAAAATAAAAACTATTATTTCTGAGAATACAGATAATGGTAAGTTGGATATTTTGCTTAGATACTCAAAATACATTGGCCTAGGATCTGGTCCTGAGTTCTGTAGACCAAATAAAGCAATTTGTAAATGTGTTCAGAAGTCATGTTTGTATGGAAAAGGCTAACTCATGTTAGTCAAATTCACAGGAGAGGGCAGTATAAATCCCAATATAAAATCGTTTAATAACAATTTTTAAATATATAATGTCCAAGGGAATCAACCATTCGAAATCATTGGGGGAATACTCTCTCCATGCAAGGAAAATATTTAATGTTAGTTCTAAGTAAATCAGAAAGGCATGTTTAGTAAACATGGAGCAAGAGTTGAAGGATGGTTAACAGCTAATGTTATTAAGCTAATTATATATATATATATATAAAATACATATATACACATGCATTATGTGAAAGCAGAGGGCTTTGAAATAAAAAAACACCTAGATTCAAATTCTGGCTCCAAACTTTATTTATGTGATCTTGAACAAATTAATTAAACTGTTTAGCTTCAATTTCTTCACTCAAGAAGTGGGAATAATAACTATGCGAGACTGATTTGAGGATTAAATACACTGACACAAGTAGCACACAGCTTACACTAAATAAATGATAGCTTGTGGTTTACTATTATTTTGCCAGAAGGTAGGCTAAAAGGTAGAAGCCCATTCTCCTCTAGACAGCCTTGGCAATGTACTGTTAAATTCTTATTCACTTTCTTAACATTTCTCGTCTCTCTGATAACTTTCTGCTGTGGGTTAACAGTATTTCTGCAGATTGGGTGCAATGCTATGGTAGGCTAGAACTTTAAAAAAGTAATACAACTGTTCTTTTATATGATGCCTAACCAAATGCTTGAGGCATATTGTGGGTTTAATGAATGATTAATGAATAACTACATGAATAGATAAGAGCTATAATTAGAATATGAGTAGCCTTCAATGTCTTCAGTCTCACAAATTATCCATGAGATAAATTATTTTTTATAATGGTTATCTAACCTTAGTCATCATAGAGATTTTTTTTTTCCTGATTTCATTCTCAAACTATAATCTTAGCTAAAAGTATTAGTGATACCTTTAAGGTGTGAGATACTTTTTGGAAAACCAGTGGTAAACTTAGCCAAAAGATATATATATATATATATATATATATATATATGTGCGCATATATTCTGGCAAATTCATTCTCTGATGATTCCAATGCATAAGTTGTTACTCAACTAAAATGTAAACTTAATGCATAAAACAACATTGCATATGCCTACAAACTGCTATTTCCAGTAATGCCCAAATTATTCCTTAGGTTGTTCATCACATGTACATTGCATTATCAATTTCATTTGGGGTGTAGTATCACGGCTAATTGAAGTTTATAGATTCTATTGTGACTAACGTGTATCCAAATAACAAAGAATAAAGAGAGCATTGTGATAAAGAAACAGGTCATATGCAAATGTCTGGGTGTTTTGGAAGAGTTAAAAGTTAAACTAGTTCACTTTTAAATACTTTAAAATATAGCTGATATCTATAGCAAATATGAGTTTAAACTACCATCTTTTATTCCTGTTTAAAAATGTCCCATTTTCCCTCTTGAGAAATTGGTGTCAGATCTCTAAGCTTCTCATGCTGTGCCTCAATCCTATTACTTTGTGAGCTAAAAGAAAAGAAGGCAAGAAGGTCATGTCAGAGAGTCCGTTGATGATGGCAAGTTTTCTGAGTGATTGGACATAGCTAATTTGTACTTCATTGTTCTTGGGGCCACACACTCAACAATGCAGTCTTTTAGAGTGTGCCCTGAAATCACCTCATCAGTGAGATGAGCAGTTTAGCACTAAAATTCTACACCTGGTAGGTTTAGTTCAGTCTCCCATCAAACCACTTTTCATTTCCTCAGAAATCCTAATGAGGCTTCTGGACTTAAAAGGAGTGTATCTTTTGCTTTCTAAATGACCACTTTTTTTAAGAGGGGAAAAAAATATCCCTTTTTCTCTCATACAAATAGGAACGTCTATAAATAGATGCCCAGTGTCTGACAAGAGAAATGATATCATAGTTCTTTTGACCCATTTTCAGCCACTTTACATCATGTAAATAGTAGTTGTTTATCACCTCATTGACACCCATACATGAAGCTTCGTGATGTTAATTAATATCACCACAGGCAACCCCTAAGCTCTGTGCTTTGCAATTAGTATTGGCTGGGGGCAGAAAAGCAACATCTGCCAGGCAATATTTATTTATTCAATAGGTTTTCTAGAAGCCATCACTATAATCCCTTCCCAAAAAAGTGAAAACTTCCAATAGCATAAATCATTTGCAGGTTGTGACACTAAATTGAACAATTGCTAGTACTCCCAAAATAGCAGTTGCCTTATTATTGGAATGGGCTTAAAGTGAAAAAGCAAAACATAGGCTCCCTCTTCTACTCCTGATGCATATCTTCTGCCAGAATACACACAAAACATCAAATCCCTTACAGTTTCAAACCATAAATCTAACATGGTCCAATTGTGATTTAGCCTAGCACACCCAACACTTGTCATTGGCCCAAAAGGTGTAGGCTTTAATTAATTATAAATAGGTAAATAAAATGCTATAAGCTGAATATTAACTAAATGATTCATTTTTCTTCAGTTTTTAGATATTTTATCCCCCCTGCAGTCTACTGCAATAATTTTCAGCTATGAATATTTCATGTCTTTTTCCAGTTAATTATTTATGTTGATGAAACATAGCACTTACTATGCCCTTCTAGAATTCCAGGTTGAACACAGTTCCCAGCTATTGCACAAAGAGGAAATAGAGCTCGCAGAAGGTTTTGGTTTGTGTAAAATATTTTAGAAGATTTTTTTAAAAAGTTAAATATTTCCCAGCCCACTGTATTCCTACAAAGTAATTCCATCTGTTACCTCCATTCCTGATTGCTGAATAGCGAATCATATATTCTTAACAATTTCTAGGCTGGGCATGGTGGCTTACACCTATAATCCCAACACTTTGAGAGTCTGAAGTGGGAGGATCCCTTGAGTCCCGGAGTTTGAGATCAGCCTGGGCAGCAAAGCGAGACCCTCGTCTCAATTAAAATAAAAAAAATTGCAACCTCTTGCAAAAGAGACTACCAGTCAAATTTCAGAAGTCAGGATAATGCTATAGCAACTTCCCAAATTATAATAAATGATGCAAAACTGAAAAAACTAAACATTCCAGAATCTTTTTGTTTTCAGTATCAAACTATTTTCAATCAGAATCTCTAATTGTCAGTCATAGTCCTACCAGAAGTAGTCTTCCTAAAATCCTGGACCAGCTTTAGGGAAAAGGAATCTAGTTCTTTACTTAGTGGGAGGAGGAAATCTGGGGTAAATAAGTTTAGAAGACTATTTTTTTCATGGCTTTTCTTCTTAGCGTATCTATTAACAAACAGCTAAATTGATTTCTGGAGAATCTGAGGCCTCATTTTCTGAAATAATACAATAAAGAAAGAAATCACTATGATTAGCTCCAATTTAAGAAGGGGGAAATAAACTAGAAGCATGAAGATTCCATTCATTGTAAACTGTTTCCAGATGTTATAGGAATTACTGATAGGGCAGATGGCTTGGGCGTCTCTTTAAGAAAAAGAACACAAAATTAGGAAGCTAATGTTACTTAGAATAGGAAAAATGCACAAGAAAGTATAAATTTCTAAAAATTGACAAATAAATAAACATTGCACAAAAACAACAATATAACATTTTATAAATTAATGACCTACTCTACTTCTTTCACGTTTTTGTTTCTCACATTTTTTGGCTACATGCTCTTTGATCACCTTTTTATACAACAATGATTTGTTAATAGATTGTTTTTCCTCTAACATGAGTAATGAATTTTTTAAATTATTGATCATTTGGAAATGTTTCTTTCAGATTCAAATTTGTTTTGGTACTTTTGATGTAAACTTTTATGATTGTCATCAAATTCAGGACAAATTCTAATAAGTATCATGTACACTCATTTTTTTCAAATCAGATATAGACATAGATATGCTATAAGATTTGGAAGATGGGTAAACTTCTGCTTTTGCTTCAGTTCATTTCAAACCTTGTTTCTCTTCTGTATTCATCAGGGTTCTCCAGAGAGACAGAACCAACAGGATATATACAGAGAGAGATGAGAAAGGATTTATTAGGGGAATTGGCTTATGTGATTATGGAGGCTGAGAAGTCCCAGGACAGGCCATCTGCAAGCTAGAGACCCAGGGAAGCTGGTAGCATGGCTCAGTCGAAGTCCAAAGCCCACAGAAACTGTGAAGCCAATGGTGTAAATTCAGTTCAAGGCCAGAGAGCCCAGGGGCCACTTGTGTAAGTCTTGGAGTCCAAAAGCCAGAGAGCCTGCAGTTCTGATGTCCAAGAATAAGAGAAAAGTGCACCCCAGCTCCAAAAAAAAGAGAAAAAAAATCACCTTTTGTTCTATTGAGGCCCCTAGCTGATTGAATAGTGCCTGCCTGCATTGAGGGCACATCTTCCCTACTCAGTCCACTGACTCACACTTCAATCCCCTCTGGAAATGCCCTCACAGATACACTCAGAAATAATTCTTTACCAATTCTCCAGGCAATCCTTAATCCAGTAAAACTGACACTGAAAATTGACCACCACATCTTCTGTTACCCAAATACTTCTGCTGCAGGGTATCTTCTGCTACATATTGGAGGGTAGGAGGACTATTATTATGAAAGTCTGTGAATCATCTAAATACATCCCATAAAAGGGTCCTCAACTCAACTTTTATTTAGCAAGACTTCATAAACGTCCATGATTACTACAATGACACTCCATTGAATGTAAAAGACTCTGAAGCTCCACTTCATTATTAGCTTTGGGATAAATGATGGTTCCCTTATTATTGCCTGGAAAAGAAAGAAAAATATCAACATAATCGAGTAATGACATAATATCAACAAAATGGAAACATGTTACTATGAGCATAACCTTCCAGAGGACAAATATAGGGGATGCTACTATATTCAATATTTGAAATCCAATCAATGATATGTAAATAATAGAAGATAAATAATATTTTAGATATATTATGTTAAGCCATAATTAAGAAACTGATGCCACATTGACTACTTTGGTATTTTCGAAAAGGTGACCTATCAATTTATTTAATCAACCTAAGGAATTGCCTAAATTATCTGATTAGGTTGATAAATGTGAGAAACAGAACAAGTTGACAAGCAATTTATTTTTGCAAGCAGTGAGAATGATGTTTCATCTCACACTATCTGTTTCTAATATGAGGGATAATTTTGAGAGAGCCTAGAGTTCCTAGAGGAACTCTCCCAGTATTTTTAAACTTAGTTCCTTTATACTCTAGATGGAGCACTTCACCTGCTTTCACTGTTTGTTTCATCAAGACTGAATTGCAGTCATGGAGCATTTTGAAAAGGCTTTCATTAGAAGGCTTTATTGGTGGTCTTCAAAAATAATGAAGAAATTTCAATGATTCCATACAAAATGGCTCCTCCTATCCATGCTGCCAAGCTTATGTATTTTAATGATTGCATTCCCAAAGCACATTTGACTTTTCGGTTCTGGTTCATAGCATAAGAAATGAGTGTGTTGCTTAGTTCCTCATTATTTAAGTGGTACAAGAACACTTCTTTTAAGAGATTGAAAAATACAACCAACAATTGAGATTGAAATTGGCAAGCCTTGTCATGATTAAACCATTCAGTTGGTGTACGCTTGTGCTTGTGGCAATGTCTACATTGGTACTAAATTTAATGTAAAAGCTGAATGTTCCAGGAACAATAGTTTTCAGTAGTTTTACAGTGTTTTCATTCATTTCTTTCTTTCTTTCTTTTAAATTGGATATAAGTATCCTGTAAATCCCCAGTGATAAGATAATACGGTTTCTTGTTTCCAGACACATTGAATTTTTTAAAAGTCAGAGCAGAATGTTCTCAATATCTTGAATTAGCAAGCAAACTAGCACCATAAAAACACACAGCTTTTTAAATTCAAAACTATAAAGACTCTATATAACTAATGACCCATTTTACTGGACAAAAATAGAATATCTTTTTTAAAAAAGAGGATTCCTATGGCCATACTATAAAGTAACCTAGGATTTATGGGACTTAAAAATAATTATTAATGCTTAGACTAAATTTGTCAGCTTTTTATGTGTTTTTTTGCTGAAAGAGTGATTTATTTCCTAAGTAAAAGTGAGATGGAAACTTTCCCTGGTGCATTTCTTTTGTGATCCAGGGGACAAGCTAGCTTCACATGCAGTAAATTACAGGGGTAAGTACTAGGATTTATTCGGCTCAGCTATATAAAATACACTAACACCTTTTTCCAAATGGACTGAGATGGAGGAAAATAGCCATAGTCAGTGCATTCTGCTGTTCCCCAAAATCAAATAGCCAAGAGATTGAAAAAGAAGCTTCTGTCTTCCAGCATTCAAAAAAGCCAGGTTTGCCCTGAGTGTTTTCTATAAGGCTATGAATGCATTTATCTGAAGTAATTCTTTGGCTGAGGTCAACTAGAATACAATGTCTTTTAAATAAATTTGTCAATACTAGAAAACCTGAATGCCTTCTGTGATGCCCAAGGCATTGAAACTCATCCTTTGCACTCCTTTTTTTTTTTTTTTTTTTTTTTTTTTTTTGAGACCGAGTCTCGCACTGTCATCCAGGCTGAAGTGCAATGGCTCGATCTTGGCTCACTGCAACCCCCGCCTCCTGGGTTCAAGCGATTCTCCTGCCTCTGCCTCCTGAGTAGCTGGGATTATAGGCACCCGCCACTGTGCCTGGCTAATCTTTTGTATTTTTAGTTGAAACGGGGTTTCACTCTGTTGGCCAGACTGGTCTTGAACTCCTCACAGCGTGATCCGTCTGCCTCGGCCTCCCAAAGTGCTGAGATTACAGGCCCAAGCATTTTCACGTCATAATACTTAATACTCAGTACAGGCATACCTCATTTTGTTGCATTTTGATTTATTGTGCTTCACAGATGTTAAACTTTTTACAAATTAAAGCTCTGTGACCACCCTGAATGGAGGAAGTCTATTGGTGCCACTTTTCCAACAACATGTTCTCAATTAGTGTCTCTGGGACACATTTTGATAATGTTAGCAGTACTTTAAACTTTTATTATTATATCTGTTATGGTGATCTGTGATCAGTAATCTTTGATGTTACTATTGTAATTGTTTTGTGGCACCATGAACAGTCCCCATATAAGACAGCGAACTTAATCAATAAATATTGTATGTGTTCTGATTCCTCCAATGACTTGCCTTTTTTCCATCTTTCTCCCTCTCCTTGGGCCTCCCTATTCTCTGATACACAACAATATTGAAATGAGGTTATTTAATAACCCAACGACGGCCTCTAAGTGTTCAAGTGAAAGGAAGAGTCGCACATTTCCCACTTCCAGTCAAAAGCATTTCTATGATTAAGCTTAGCATGTTGAAAGCTGAGATAGGCCAACAGCTAGGCCTCTTACGTTGAACAGCCCAGTTTTAAGTTGAAAGCAAAAGTTTTGAAGGAACTTAAAAGTGAATACTTGGATGATAAGAAAGTAAAGCAGCCTTACTGTTGATAGGGAGAAAGTTTGAATGGTCTGGAGAGAAGATCAAACTAGCCACAAAGCCTAAGCCTCAAGCCAAAGCCTAATCCAGAAGCCTTAAGCCAAAGCCTAATCCAGAGCAAGGCCCAAGCTCTCTTCGAGTCTATGAAAGCCGAGAGAGGTGAGCAAATTCGCAGAGGCTGGTTCATGAAGTTTAAGGAAAGAAACTATCTCTAGAACATAAAAGTGCAAAACGAAGCAGCAAGTGCTGGTGTACAAGCTTCAGCAAATTATCCAGAAGATCTGGCTATGATCACTGAGGAAAGTGGCCCACTAAACAACAGATTTTCAATGTAGACAAAACAGTCTTCTATTGAAAGAAGATGCCAGATAGGACTTTCATAGATAAAGAGGAGAAGTCATGCCTGGTTTCAAAGCTTCAGAGGACAAGTTGACTCTCTTGTTAAGGACTAGTGCATGTAATGACTTTAAGTTGAAGCCAGTGCTCATTTATCATTCCAAAAATCCTTAAAACGTTCAGGCTATTAAAAATTATGATAAATATACTCTGCCTGTACTCTATAAATGGAACAACAAAGCCTGGATAGCAACACATCTGCTTAAAGTGTGGTTTACTGAATACTTTAAGCCCATGGTTGAGACCTACTGCTCAGAAAAACAGATTCCTTTAAAAATATTACTACTCATTAACAATGCACCTAGTCACCCAAGAGCTCTGATGGAGATGTACAAGGAGATTAATGTAGTTTTCATGCCTGATAACACAACACCCATTCTGTAGCTGATGGATCAAGGAGTTATTTCAACTTTTGAGTCTTACTAATTAAAAAATAAATTTTGTAAAGTTACAACTGCCATAGACAGTGATTTCCCTGGGCAAAGTAAATTTAAAACCTCTTGGAAAAGATTCACCTTTCTAGATACCATTAAAAGCATTCATGATTCATGGGAGGAGGTAAAAGTACCAACACGAACAGGAGTTTTGAAGAAGTTGATTCCAACCCTCATGGATGACTTTGAGAAATTTGAGACTTCAGTGGAGGAAGCAACTGCAGATGTAGTAGAAATAGCAAGAGAATTATATTTCAAAATAGAGCCTAAAAATGTGACTGAATTGCTGCAAACTCATGATAAACTTGAAAGGATGAAGAATTACTTTTTATGGATGAGCAAATAAAGTGGTTTCTTGAGCTAGAATCTACTTCTGGTAAAGATACTGTGAACGTTGCTGAAATGACAACAAAGAATTTAAAATATTACATAAACAGTTAATAAAGCATCAGCAGGATTTCAGAGGGTTGACTTCAATTTTGAAAGAAGCTCTACTGTAGGTAATTGCTATCAGACAGCATTGCAGGCTACATGGAAATTTTTTGTGAAAGGAAGAGTCGATTGATGCTGCAAATTTTACTGTCTTATTTTAAGGAATTGCCACCACAACCCCAAACTTAAGCAGCCACCACCCTGATCAGTCAGCAGGTATCAACATCGAGGCAAGGCCCTCCACCAGCAAAGACTACTACTTGCTGAAGGCTCAGATGATCGTTAGCAATTTTTAGCAAGAAAGCATTTTCAATTAAGGAATATATATATTGTTTTCAGACACGATGCTACTGCACACTTAATAGACTACAGTATAATGTAAACATTACTTTTATATGTTCTGGGAAACCAAAAATTTGTGCAGTTTCTTTCATTGAGATACTTGCTTTGTTGCATTGGTCTGGAACTGAACTTGCAGTATCTCTGAGTTATGCCTGTGTTGTAATTGCCCTTTTACCTGTCTGTCTCTCACTGGTCCCACTATAGAGATCATCGAAAGCAGATAATGTGTCTTGTTCATCTTTATTTCACCACTGCAAATCCTGTGGAAGGCACTCATTAAATATGTATTGAATGGGTGGATGGATAAAGAACAGAGGGATGAATAAAAGTAGAACCATCCAGAGATAGTCTAGGTTTCAAAACCAAGTAATAGTCATCTTTTTACAGACATAGATGCACATATATTTAAACTGTGATAAACAACTCCCAAAGTGCTTAAAAACCTGTATCTAAAACCAACAAGAAATTTCTGAAGTTTCTACTGCCAGAAAAGATCACTTTGAGAAAAGGCAATACAAAACAATAGTTATAAATTCTACTACAAATAACAACTAGGTAAATTCTACTAAACCCACAACAGTTGTGGGTCTCCCATTGTTATTACTAATAATAATGTATTATTAATTTTCTCATACATTTATTTTTCACAACTCATATCCTTATTTACTAATGGGACAACTGAGGCTACAGAAAGATTCTATAACTTTCTAAGGTCACAGAGTAAGTGGAAGAGCTAGGGCTTAAATTCAGACACTATGACAAGAGTTTATATGCTTAATCACTAGACAATATTATTCTCTTTAGGTAGAGAGACTAAAAAAGAAATACCATCAAATTTGACTCACAAAGTATTTTCTGCCTGGGAGCCCGAATTACTGACAATAAAAGGAAAATTATTTTAGAAAAATTAAAAAGCATCAGTTTCAATTATTTTCCTTCATTGAAAAATGAACTTGTTGAAATACTGTGATATCACTTGATATTACTTTATAGCAAAACATGGAATAGATTTGTCCAACAGAAGTTACAGATTGTAATTGCTGTGCAAAGAGAGGACATTTTAGGCCAAGGATGAAAAATAAGTTCCAACATTTGTGCCAATATGGTAACTTCTAGAGATGATCACTAAAGACTAATCTGGAAAAAACCCACAGTCAATTAGCACTGCCTGCTGTGAATACACAAACCCTGCTGCTGGGCAAGCACCAGCCACATGCTCTCCTTCTCTCAGAAGTATTGCGGGGATACATTCCTAGCACACTAGTTCTTCAATCAGATTGTACATCAGAATAACCCATGGAGCTTTCATAAAATACATGTAACAGGGAAAGACAATCTTTGATTTCTGTAAGCTTACAGTACTGAGAGGTAAAGCAATAGAAGCATCTTGTAGTGCACAGCTGAAAACAAAAATAAATCTTCCCCTGTCTTCACGAATTAGGCAGTCTTAATCTATTTGTGCTGCTGTAACAAAATACCCAAGACTGGGTAATTTATAAAGGACAGAAATGTATTTGTCACAGTTCTCAAAGCCAGGAAGTCCAAGATCAAGGCACCAGCAGATTTGATGTCTGATGTGGGCCCCTTCCATCCATTGTGTTTTCTCTCAGCAGCATCCTTACATGGTGAAAGAGGGAAGGACAAAAAGGGGTGAATGCAGGGTGAAGCCTTTCTTATATGGCAGTAATCCCATACAGGAGAGAGGAGTCCATAGGATGTTATCACCTCACTTCAGCCCACCTCTTAATACTAGCACTTGGTGATTGAGTTTAAAAATATGAATTTAGGGAGACACATTCAGACCATAGCACACCTCTGGAGTAAAGAATAAAAATATTTCTACCTGAAGTCATATATGCCTATGCAATTAAATATTTTACCTCCTTCAAGCAACAATGCAGCATGTAATTTGACAGAAACATAAACATAGGGAGTGTAATACATGTTGTACACAAGAATTTAATTATTAGAAGATATTATTTTAATATATAAGTTATTAGCAAGTAGAAAGTAAAATCAAGATGAGAAAAAAGCAAAGTAGGATATATGGTCCTTTACGGTGGCCAGTTATGTTCTCAGATATCTTTCTGAAGTTCAGTTGTTGGGATAAAGCAATGCAGTGAAAAGAGTAAACTCCACTTTACATTTCCATTTCCATTTCAAATGGCAAAAACTCAGTATTTTCCCTAGTGAAACATTATGAATCAAAGCTCTTTCAATAACTACAGAAGCACTGAAAGAATTTTAGTTACATGAAAGATGCTTTTGAGAATAAGAAAAGAGAAGAATACTGAAGACTCTTGAAAGTTACTTTTCCTTTACCACTCCACCAAAATAATAGATTTCTGAAATATCAGCATGTGAAGGGTAATCTCTGAGACCTTTTGCCACCTCCTAAAATGAAGAAAGGTTGCATACATATTTTTTTCTTGCTGCTATGAATAATAAGAAGCCATGGGATTCCTTGTAGCAGTCCTGGAATAATTATGAAATAGCTGATTAAGTTCAAAGTTAGTATGGAAATCTGTTCCCTTAAAAGTCTTTCATAATCTATCTCTGGAGAGAGATAATTCTATCAAATTTGAATTAATCCATAGATAATGGCAAGACTATTGCCCACCATTATGTGTCTGTATATGTGAAATGAATACTGCATGGATCCTCAGATTTACCATCAAAATAACTCAGGGCCAGATTACAGAAGGGATTAATTGTAAACAGTAAGAGTTATGGCAATCACCTCAAGAAAAGGATTAATCAACTTCAAACACATAACTTGACCTAACAATCATAGCCTAACCACAGTAATTCTTTGGAGAGTAGATTTTTTGTAATGCAGGTCACACAATGATCCTTTCATAGATCTAATAAAACATTTTAAAAATTACCTTACCTGGTGTCATTATAAAGTATAATCAGGTCCTGTATTATCATCACTACTGAAGCCTATAGTAAAATTAATTGTTCTTCATTTCAAGTCAAAAATAGGCTTTTTATCAGGCAACCTAAATTAAAGCTTTCTAAGAAGGTCCCATTTTGTATAGTTAAGCACATTGTTAATTGTGGGGATGTAAGCACTTATTCACTTTATCTTTTGTTGCTGGCCAATTCTTTCTTTGAGTTTTGAATTCATACGTGTACCATATACACAGCCAAAGCTGCACAACATAAATGGGGTTTTCTGTGTATTAGGATACACAGTGTTCAAAGGCTAGGAAAAATTGATAATAAAATAGATTTATACTTTATATAGAATAACTGAATTAAGTGGGACAGTTAATGGGCACGAAAATATAGTTACATAAAATGAGTAAGATCTAGTATTTGCACAACAGTGTGAGTATAGTTAACAATAATTTACTGTATAGTTTTAAATAACTAAAAGAGTGGAATTAAAATATTTTTTCTAACACGAGGAAATGATAAATGTTTGAGGTGATGGATACCTCAATTACTCTGATTTGATTATTACATTATTGCCTGTATTGAAACATCACAGACACCCCATAAATATATAAACTTATTATGTACCCCTAATGATTAAAAACAAACTTTAAAAAACCGAGTTAAATTGTTTTACCTCTTTTTAAACTGTGGTAAAATATACATGAAATTCACCAATGTAATCATTTTTAAATGTACATTTCAGTAGCATTAAGTACATTCACACAATTATGGAGCCAATTTCCAAAACTATTTTCATCTTGTTAAACTGAAACTCTGTATCCATTAAACAACAACTCCCCATTCTCCCCTCCTCCTATTCCCTAGAAGTAACTCCTCTACTTTCTGTCCCTATGAATTTAACTATTCTAGGTACCTCACATAAGTAAAATAATACAGTATGTGTCTTTTTTTGTGACTGACTTATTTCACTTAGCATAATGGCCTCAAAATTCATCCATGTTGTGCCACATGTCAGAACTGCCTTCCTTTTTGAGACAGAATAATATTTCGTTGTATGTATACACCACATTTTGTTCATTTATTCATGAAGGAATACTGAGTTGCTTCCTCCTTTTGGCCGTTATAAATAATGTAGCTATGAACATGGGTGTAAAAATACTTCTTTGAGACCCTACTCGCAATTATTTTGTGTGTATACCCAGAAATGGAAATGCTGGATCATATATGGTTGTTCTATTTTAATTATTTGAGGAATCTCCATATCGTTTTCCACAGCAGCTGCACCATTTTACATTTCTGCGAATAATGAGACTGCACAAGTTTCCAGTTTCTCCACATCATCACCAACACTTGTTACTTTCTGTTTTTTAAAAACTATGAATTAAGATTTTTAACTAGCAACCTTAAAGTTTCTAAATTAGGAAATCTCCAATTATAATTTTTCAAATGGTCTATCTAATATACTTGTTGGGGGTGAAATCTGAGCTTTTACCTTTCTAGAGAAGGTTGTTAAGGGTGAAGGTAAAGAGAATAAAACTTTTCTAACAATGTGGATGACAGGCATGCCCTCCCAGTCTCACCTGGGACCGCCAAATACCTAATATAATGCTTTTCACAAAGTATGTACTTGGAAAATATTTTTTTTTAAATAAGAGAGATAAAGAGTTTCAACTCACAGTTTTAAAATTCAAAGTGAATTTCAAGTTTCTTCAGGATGAAGGACATACACTTTTAGGTTTTTATTCTACCTTCATTGAAATAATGAACGTTACCTCATTTGCTCGTTGTGGGGATTAAATAAATGATCCATGTAATGCACCTAGAACTGTCCATTATAAATGTAATAAGTGTTAACTGTTTACATTTATATGAGAAGTTTTATCATGATTTAGATATTATAAAAGTTAATCAATAAGCAAGTATTCTAAAATGCCTAACAATGTCCTTAGCAGTACCTTCAGCACAGTGTTGAACATTGTTACACTGTTAAAGTAACAATAACAACTGTCGCTGGTTGTTATTGTTACTTTGACAATGTTAAATAGATAAACATATTAACAATGTTAAATAGATTAAATAAAAATAGAAACATATTTTTATTTTAGAGGAAAACAGATAAGCCCAAGACATATAAAATATAATGCAAGACAGGACTAAAATCCCCCCCTTTTGAAAGTCCCTTTCTTTAGTATCCTGATTTTGTAGAATTCTTGCTCTCTTAATATTTCTTCCTCATATTTCCCCACCCCCCATTCAGAGATGGTTTTGGTCTGAGTCCTCTAGTCTTCTCTTTTTACATGTTCTCTCCCTTGGTGATTTTGGCTACTTTCATTTCACCATCTCGAGGATGATTGCGTTCTGGATCACATCATCTTTCTCAATATTGCTTATTCAATGGCCTGATGAACAATGAACTAGCAGTGCCATTTTGAAAGCAATCTAAAACTCAAGTGCCTGTTTAGTTGTTGTTATTGCTACTGCTTAATAAAATGCTGTAAAATCCTTTAATTATTCTCCCTTATCTGCAGAACAAAACCTGGAAACCTTAGTCAGTGAGTTTACTTTTTAAAGTTTTTTTTAAGTTTCTAAATCTTCAAAAGTTTTTCAGTTTTATCTTCCCTACATATACTCCAAACTAATAAAAGCAAGCTATATGTAACTGTCCTTAAAGAACATGCCATTTTTTCCTTATGCCTTGTTGTATTATTTCATCTCTGAATTGCTCTTTCTTCATCTCCACCTGTTGAAATCCTATTCTGACACCAAGATCTAGCTCAAACTCAGCTTTCTACGCCCCAACCTGAAGGAATGTCTTTCCTTCCTGGGCTGCAGAGTACCCACTGTATAATAGACATATACTTTGAGGTATCATGTTTCTAGCTATATGCATATATGCACTAGACTGCCAGTCCCTGACAATGACTTCTTTGCCTTTGATTCTCCAAAATAAATGAATAGCTGAGTGATTAATTGAATAAATGAATACAAGTAAATGTATATGTTTTAAAGGAAAATTAATTTTGTAGCAGAATGGATACAGGAGAATCCACATTTAGGAAGTCACTGTGAAGACTGTTACATTACATACATAAAATCCAAGCTGGAACTGCCATAGCAGAATGGATAAACAAGTGATTTAAACTACTTAAAAGACATTTTTTACTGTAATGTTGATGTCTCACATGGTACTTTTATTTTACTCAACTAACTGCACATTTTGTTTCAAAACTTAGATATAGGATGGGTATCTTAGTCTGCTCAGGCTGCCATAACAAATTACCATAAACTGGGTGTTTTAACTAACAGAAATGGATTTTCCCATCATTCTGGAGGTTGGAAAATCCAAGAGTGAGGTCCTGCAGGGTTCAGTTCCTGATGAGGCTCTCTTCCTGGCCTATAGACCACCACCTTCTTATGTTCTCTCATGGCAGAGAGAGAGAAAAGAAAGCAAGCTTTCTGATGTCTCTTCTTAAAAGGCCACTAATTCCATCATGAAAACCCCATTCATGACCTCATGTAACTCTACCCCAAAAAGGCCCCACCTCCAAATATCACCACACTGGGGATTAGTGCTACCACATATGAAACGGGGAGGGGGGCGGGCAGGACACAATTTAGTCCATAGCAGTTGAATAAGTGAGGAGATATTTTACCCAAACACAGAGGCATTTGGCCTGAGAATGTCAGAACAAGTTACCCCTTTTTTATTCAAATTTCTATAACTTTACTTGTACATCTATAGGAATATATAGGTATATATACACACACACACACATATATATGAATATATCCGTACACATACATCCATATAGAAATAGAAACACATGCCTGTATTTCTAGGAAGGAAGAAAATAGAGACCTAGGGATCACGTCTTCCATGACTCTTGTACAACACACAGTCTCTACCAGTGACCCTGGATACTCTGAAAGAGCTAATCCTAAGTAAAAAGTTATGACATCCTTACTGGCATAATTTGAGGTTCATACAGTTCTAGATTTATGAAATTCCCACTGTAAGTTAATACTTCAGCTACTACATGTTGAAACTTCCTGTTAAAATTTAATTTTTAATTATTTATTTATTTATTTATTTGAGATGGAGTCTCACACTGTTGCCCAGGCTGAAATGCTGTGGCGCGATCTCGGTTCACTGCAAGCCTCCGCCTCCCAGGTTCAAGCGATTCTCCTGCCTCAGCCTCCCAAGTAGCTGGGATTACAGGCGCACACAACCATGCCCAGCTAATTTTTGTCTTTTTAATAGAGACAGGGTTTTGCCATGTTGGCTAGACTGGTCTCGAACTCCTGTCCTCAAGTGATCTGTCCTGCCTTGGCCTCCCTAAATGCTGGGATTACAGGCGTAAGCCACTGCACCCAGCCCAAAATTTAAATTCTTACCCAAGGGCAGAAACAGGTTTATTATGGAGCTAAAGATACTTTTGCTAAATGTTCCTTCATTTTCATGGGTTACTAGGAGGAGTATTAGAAATGTGATAACATGATCTGCTTTTATGAATGTTCAAAAAATGAGATTTTTGAGAAATTATTTTACTTAAGGATAGCCCCTAAAATATATAAGTCTGAAGTGTCAAATCATCTTGATGAACCTCTGCTTGGGAAGTGTCAAATAACTACAAAAAATAGAAGCAGATGAACTAAACATCAGAAGATGCTCTGAGATGGCAAAGCTACCTTGTGAGGCTACCAACAGCAAACACCCAGAAGAGACTGCTGTCACACAGGCCCTTCAAAGCTCCACCTTGCTCATCTGATCCCGGGCACTGTGGATGCTCTGTTCTGACATTTTATTTTGTCCCTAAGGATGTATTTGCTCACGGATACTTACTCAGATCTGGTTTCCTAATCAGTGCCCTGCTTCTAAATCCCAATCCCTGGTTTCCTCATTTATAGAATGAGAATGGAGACAATGCCTATTTCATGGTGCTATTATAAACATAAAATGATATAATGTACATATAAATGCTTTGTTAGCTGTTTATTCTATACCTATTTAAGGCCCTCCATGAACCGGTCCCATATGAATTTTCCAGTCCTATATTCCATTAGACCCTCTTATGTATGGTATGTTCTAGCCAAACTTAGCTACTCTTCCATCTCTGAACCAATTTGCAATTTTTGTTAGATCAGGAACCATAGCAGAATAATATGCTCTGTAAGGATTACTTCAAACAAACAAAAAAACCTCGGGATTAGATTAATTTGCCTACTAATTATGTTAAAATCTTAAGTAACAAATTTTTTTTTTGCTTTCTGAATAGTTAACATCATTTTTTAAATCTTTTAAGAGACACCAATTTATTAAATGAAGCTGGCAAGACCAGAACACAAAAGTACGTCAAAGTCTTGTTAAAATAAAAACAAACAGCTGAAAATTTTTTGTTAGGTTAATTTCACTTTTTATGTTACTACAACAATAACAAAAATACCAATACCATTGAATACAGTTAGGAGGTTTACTTAAATCATGTTCCTCAAAATTTGGTGTGCATCACCACATGTGTTAGAATCATGGAAGTGAGGGCAGAGGGTTACTTCTAAATATTCAAACTCTCGGCCTCTCCCAGACCGACTGAATCAGAATTTCTAAGAATGTTGCCATAGTATCTGCATTTTAGCATTTCTTTCCAGGTGATTTTTATGCAAACCAAAATAAAAAGCACTGCATTGACATTTTCTGTCCCAGTTTTCTGAAGACTGAAAGTTAACAGCAGGGTTGGGGTGGGCTGGGGTGGGACAAGGTCATGGGAAGTGGCAGCCCAGGAAGCATCAGCACTGTCATCCTCATTGAGGTTTGGATGAAGTACCTTTTCAACAAGCTCTTCTGTATCTCTTGATAAACAGTTACGTGGTAATGAAACTTTTCAAGGTTATTTCCTTGAGAATACAGCTAAGGCAGCTTCTTGTGTCTCTCCAGGCAGAATATTCTGATGTTATTATTAATCTTTATCTTGTCTTGCTCTGAAAACAATTTGAGCTATCTTACAAAATTCATAGTCTATATTAGTTTAAGAAGTAAATGAGAAAATAAGCCCAGGAAAATAAAACTATGGGTAAGTGTATGTGTGTGTGTGTGTGTGTGTGTGTGTGTGTGTGTGTATGAAACAGAGACAGAGAGAAGAATGAGAGAGAGAAAGTAACTCTGAGATTAGTAAATACTTTAAAAAATAGGAGTTATATGTATTTGAGTTTTTAATTCAACCTAAACCTTCTCTCTGTAAGGTTTCACAATTTTAAAAAAGTATGTCTTTTAATTTGACAAAATGCAAACATATATCTCTACTAGTGGAGAAGGTAGTGAAAAGCTTCTCTTGAGAAAAGTGAATGGACAAATAAAGATTTCTCATTTCAGACAAAAGAAAATAACCTAGGAATAGAACAAGAAGATTCCAAGGAGAGAGATGGAAAATAATGCCAAGAGGCAAACACATAAAAAAGATTTACAGATCTGACTAATTAAAAATTTAAAAGTCGTATTTGTCAAAAACATCATAAACAACCCAAATGTTTTAGATAGAGGACAGGCTGAAACAGTCTAACTGTATTTGCTGTGTAGGTGAGAATTTGCTGAGCTAGGGCTGTCTCTGGCTGACGAAGGTTAAGGATCCAGTTCAAGGTTACCCAGCTATTAACTGGTAGAGACAAGATATGAGCTAACATTTCTTAGCCCCACTGTACATGCTCCTAACCATCATTTCCTGTTTTTTAGATTTACTTGGGATTTCTCTATTTCATTCTCTTTTAAAGCTTTATTATTTATATTCTGTATTATTTCTATAGTTTTTGTTTTGCTTTTATATTCAATATATTATTCAGTTGTTCAATGATTTTGTTGCTATTTCATTGTTTATGGAATAAATAAATGAAGATTCAAACGGGTGATTTTGGTAAATAGACTTCTTTGATGTTTCAAAGCTATGTTATATTCTTACTTCCTGAGATTTTTGTATGTTCTCTTGGATTTTTAATGAACCGAATAATAGTTTTGGGAAACAAATATGTTTCCCTTTTTCCAAGAATTAAGCTTCCTTTTTGCATCCCATTTCTTAATGTCTACACCAGAACTTTAGAACAACATTAAGTCATAGAGGAGATTTTTGATACCCTTGTTTAGTCCATTAACAAAAATGCTGCTAATGTTTTTCTGTAAAAATGTGCTAATGTTATTATTTTTTTCTGTTTAAAAATGCTGCATTAAAGGGTTTATTCTCTATCATTTTGAGCATGCATCCTTTTATTCTAGATTTTACGATTTTTAAAAACAGGAATAGTTGAATTTTATAGACTGCATTTTAGCATGTATCTTGTAGATTTTTCCCTCTTTTTGTGTGGGGGTGTTATTGAAGTAAATGTTTACATCATCAGATGTCTTGATGTTAACCATTTCTTGCATTTTTGGTTGCTACAAACACTAAATGATTGCAAACAGATGTCAATACAATATTTTTTAATTTGGTTTTAAGACTCACGACAATCCCATGAGGCAGGAAACCAGCCCCGGAAGGTTAAATGACTTGCCTAATGCCACATTGCTCATAAGTGACAGAGCTGGAACCTGAAACCACAACTGATTCCAAAATTTGCGCTCTTATTGATTCCCAACCTTTTTCTGCAAGTATTTTTTTTGGGCATTAGCACAGGGTCTGGTATCTGAGCACTTAATTCCTGCTGGTTAATACATTCACCACCTGTGGCCCAAAAAAAATGGGCTCCAAAAATTTGTGCTCTTATTGATTCATGACCTTTTGCTGCAAGTATTTTTTAATAGGGATAGAGAGGCAGGAAGTTGAGGGAGTCGCGTCTAAAAGTCTCAACGGTGTCTATAGAAGTCACTGGCTGTGGAACAGGGAAGTAGCCTCAAAGAACAGGTACAAATTTGGAATATGTGCAGTGGGGATGGAGAAAAGTTGGCCGGTCTCACCGACGACATTCATGGATGCAGTGGACTGCATGCCAGTGAAAGCACCACGTACTTGCAGTGTACTTAGACCCCAGTGTCAGATTTAGCTCAGCTTAAGAGTTTACTCAGCTCAGGATAAGGCACCTGAGCCAGAACAGATGGGTGTTCTCGACTGAGCTCCCTCAGGTCCTTGGAGACCTGCTGGTTGTTGCAGATCCTTGGAAAAGCCTGAACAGGTCTGAGTAAGCCAAAAGCTCTGAATATTTCCCACCACCAAATGCGGTTGCATATGCCCTCCTACTGTGCAAGGCTCAGGGCGACTCTAACAAGACCCTTCAGGTAACAGGATGCACATTCATACAAACAATACATAATTACAACTTATATTTCCACTTTCCTTACACCTCAGGATCACTGTGTTATGGTACCAGCAGCAGTCCAAGTTTTCCTGCACATGAACTCTGCTATTCTAAGAACACACAGAAATAGTGGCTAAGAATTGTACCAATGACCATAGGAATAGTAACAAACTGAAAACTTCACATTCTTCTAGCAAAATGTCTACCAAAATGTCAACTTTAAAGGCATAGAATTGAAGAATTATGAATAAATGATTGCCTTGCATAAGAAAGAGAAAGAATGTGAATGCTTAAAAGACCATAAAAGTTAGTCTCAAACAGAACTTTAACATGAGTGACTTCATGCCAGCATGTGAATCTTAAAACTGAAAACTCAGATACAGAGCTTAGCCAGAGTCTGGTACCTGAGCACTTAATACCTGCTGGCTAATACATTCACCACCTGCGGCAGCAGCATCTGTCCATATAATCTCACCCCTCCTGAATCAGATAACAAGATGCCTGTGGTCAGCGTTCTTCCCTCTCTATGTGCCTGGAGCCAGTCCTTTCCCTCATGTAGTCAGTGATCCCCTATGGCTCATCATGCGCATCAGCTTCCTTCTCTGCGTGACCCCTCTCCTTTGGGCTTACAAACTTGTGCTAGACTCTTCATCAGTGAACAAATACATAAATCAAGCCAGCAACAAAATATTTCTTTGGCACTTTCTCTAGTCTTGGTCTGCTTTCTCCTACCCTTTATAGCCAAGCCACTTGAAACAACTGGGCAAGTATGCACCACGGTCTCTATTTTCTTAACTTTTATTTCCTTCCAACCCAATCTGCCTTCTGCTGTCACCACTCCACTACAGTCATCCTGTTACCTAGAAAGGTCACAGTTAACTAACCTACTAACACTACAAAGGTTAGTCTGGTAAACTGGCTAGTTACCAAATTCGTTGTTTTCAGTCATTACTGGACCTGTTTTTTTCTGTGGCACTTGCGACAGTCCTTTGAGATGTTCTGTTCCTCTGCTGTGCTTCCAGCCTGGTTTTCCTCTTCTCTCTTGACCACCTCCCCCTTTGTTTTCGCAACCCTTAGGCCCCTTCCTCTCTACATAGCCCTTAAATGTTACACTGGTCCAGCCCTGATCTCACATCCTATCTCACTTTTCACGTACTTCCTGTGTGATCTCACCTACACACATATCACCAAACCACTGAACAGTAAAGTGCCCAAATTTTGTTTAGATGGATTTTCCTAATGACCAAGCAATGTTTGCAGTTATGCAATGCACGTATACATATGGATGTCTATGGTCCCTCAACATCCCATAGCATCTGTCTTGAATGTGCTTCCCTTCCTCAAGTCTCCCTTGCTGCATGACACACCATCACTTAAAAAGAGCCCCACCCCGAGTAAGTTCTACTCATCCATTCCTCAGATCTCAGCTCCAGCGTCACTTCCTCCATAAAGCCTTTTCTGACTACAAGTCTAACTCAAATTCCTTATGCTCTCATTTTAAAAAGGTAGAAATGAAAATGTTTCTTTCTTCAGTTGCAACTTACATTATATAGGGTGGTTATTTAATTAATAAAAATCTCAGTTATAAAATTGATGATAAAAATCATGTATATTTTCACCAAACATTGTAGTCCAATGACTTAACATGGTGATCAGCATATTTCAGCAGCTGCATATGCAATGAGTAAATGATTCAATCCAGGGATCCTAGAGTTATCCTAGACTCAAGTATCATGCTCCCTCCTGATATCCTATTAGCTACAATGTCCTACTGACATAATGTATATGCCCTAAATATTACTCAATACCTTTCTTATTTTTCCTATTTTATTTTATTTTCAAATATTTTCAAATATTTATTTTTTTCTTAAGTTCATATTGTTTTGCATCAATTATTCAATAGCCCCTTCATAATATAATAGCGTTGCATTTAATTCCATGATGTAATTCTACATCCAGAGTGCCAGCTTTTATTGTTATTACCATTTCTCCTCCTGGGGTTGCCATCTCCAGAATAACCTCAACAGGATACTGGAAACCCCAGAATATGCCAATAGTGGACCTGAACGTTCTTCGAAGGCTACCCATAACCTGAGAATGAGCTTATATGTCGAGGGCCATGAAGAATCTGGCCCATGCTTACTTCTCTAGACTGTTCTTGTTACACTTTTCGGGCTTATACATCTATGTTTCAGCAGTATGGAACTATCTGAATCTTGAAACCTACATTTCAGCATTATGGAGTTACCTGAATTTTACCACATAGCCCATACTTTTAATATTTAGATACTTCTGGAATTATTATCTCATATCTGTCCATTTGTTAATGTGTACAACTTAAGTTTTAAAATTAGCTCAGGCATCTTCTCCTCGAAGCTGCCTGCCTCTATCTTGGTGAAATTTGGCATTCTTCCTCTCTACTGAAACCATTACTACACTGACAACAATTGTCTTGAGGTGATTTGCTGACTTGGATACACCCTTTACCAGCTGTGAATTCCTTGAGATCAGGAATGTATACATTCAGTTGTTCAGATTCTGAATATGCCTATATCATAAATAGCACTCAATAAATACTAAATGAATGAATCATTAAATGAATAACATTTCAAGTTGTACTAGGGAAATTGACTATATTATATACATGCTGTTTCCTACACTTATAACAGAAATAGTAGATGACCACCTCTTTAGGTCGGTGGACAGATTACCTACTTTTCATGTAAGGAGGTGGATGCAACCAGATCATCTGAACCTTTTAAAGTTTCTTTTGTTTTTCTCCTCTTTATATTCTAATTTTTCTTTTATTAAGAAAAAATAGGCCGGGCGCAGTGGCTCACGCCTGTAATCCCACCACTTTGGGAGGCCGAGACAGGCGGATCACAAGGTCAGGAGATCGAGACCATCCTGGCTAACACGATGAAACCCCGTCTCTACTAAAAAATACAAAAAAAAAAAAACTAGTCGGGCGAGGTGGCGGGCGCCTGTAGTCCCAGCTACTTGGGAGGCTGAGGCAGGAGAATGGCGTAAACCCGGGAGGCGGAGCTTGCCGTGAGCTGAGATCGAGCCACTGCACTCCAGCCCGGGCGACAGAGCGAGAATCCGTCTCAAAAAAAAAGAAAAAATAAGCAGAATTTCTCTCTCACACTGCATATCTCTATTTTCATTTACCGTGTCTCTCCTTCCTAGTCTGTCACTGATGTCTTCCATAGAGACGCTTCCCTGTCTGTCTCTGAGAAAGACAATGCAGTCTTCCATTCTTCCACATGGGCCTTTCCCAAATGTGTTCACCAACTTAGCCGTGGGTAACACAGAGTATCTCTGTAGGTTATCTCCAAGTGAATGCTTGGTGTTGGAGTCTGAGAGGAGAAGAAGCAAATTCACTTGAAAGTTGTTATCGCATACCAAATATCCTCATAAAAATGTACCCACTCCACAGCACATTTTTTCCTCACACAGCACATTCAATTCTCATATTTCCTTCAATTAAAATCTTGTAGTGCATTTTTATATTGCCTAATTATTTTTGGTGGTGATAAAATTTTAATGTATATTTATAATATTTTATGTCAAATTTATAATACTGTAAGTACCTTAACTATTTCAATATCCTCTGTATAAAACCATTGTCATCAAATCAGATAAATGCCCCAAAAGCTGAGGTAAGACAACTTTAACTCTCTGCTTTCAAACTGTAATAAGTTCTTTTAAACATTGTTTTAAAGGTTAGGCTGCACTAAGGAATATAGTCTCTAACTGTGACAGTTTTTAACATTGCAGTGTTACTAAAGAAAATTTAATGAAAAGCACTATCTTTGCAACAATAACAACATAAAGATACCCAGATTTGAGGGGATATTAAACTTATTATAAGAAAATAATAAATAGGTGAAAGAATAAGTAGTTTGGCCCCACAGAATCTTCTTCTGATTCAAAAAGATCATCATGAGTTTCTCTTTGGACAACCTAGGAGGAATGATTTCTTTTACTTTTTTTCTCTTTGAAACAGAGCAATCACATGCTAAAAATTAATTAGGGAGTTATGAAATTATGCTGTTTTTATATATTTATATTTTTATTTGGAGATATCTATTTCATTGATGTGTATCATTTAAATAGAGGTCTGCTTTAAAAATCATTTAACAGAAACAATATTCTGATTGTACCAGTAGGATAAAACACAACCTTTCCATTTTGTCATGTTGACAATAGCTTACGTACCAGAAATAGAACCATCTCCCCTCTCTGGGTAAGAGCTTACCTGAATGAAAACAAAGTAATAGCAAGGAAATAAGAATCCCCTTGTGTGTGAACTTAGAAATCTAACCTAAGAAGTGGTAACACTCAGAATTATTTATGTCCCTGATTTTCATCAATTTTCACTGCTCTTTCTCTTTCTTGCTTGCTTTTCAACAATGCTTTGCAGATTGAAGCAGTACATTAATGATTCCATTTGTCAGCCTCTATTGTTACTAATGCTTTTTATTCATTTTCATCTTTTCTGAGTTTTCAGTGCATTATTTTCATCTTGTTATATTGTTATATTTATTGATGCACTGCTTTCAATATTCCACCAAACGTTTCTTTTTATTTTTATTTTATTCACTTGATTTCTTTCTTATGGAATTGGAGTTTTTAAATTTAGAAGTTCTATACAGATTTTTAGGGCTCTTACTTGAACATAGCTCACAAACAGGAACTCCTTTAAGGAAATAAGGTGAAATGATAAATATGTGATCTATGGAATAAGACAGGCAGCAACAGATACTTAACTACTCTGAGCTTCAATTTTCTTACCTTTAAAATGTAGATAATAATACCTATATTACAGTCTTATTTTGAGAATTAAAATTCCAGAATGTCAACTGTCTCACATACAAAAAAATGGCAGCACTATTATTATTATTTTATCTACTATTTCTTTGCACTAGTAATGAAAAGATTCTATGTGGATCCAAATGTTAAAGGTAAAACCTACGGGCTTCTAAATGAAAGCAAAGGAGAGTATTTTCAGAATCTTGGATAGAAAACACAAGAAGCACTAACTTAAAAGACAAGATCAATGTATTAGACTTAATTAAAATTAAAAACTTTTATACAAAAAAAATTAAGAGCCTGAAACCATAAGGCTTACACCTACAACATATTAATATAATGTAATATGAATTTTTAACATTATTAAGAACTAATAGACACTAATAGAAAGATTGGCAAAAGACTTCATAGAGAGAATATACAAATGGTGAATAAGCATACAACAAAATGATCAACTTTATTAGCCATCAAGAAAATGCAAATTAAAGCCACAATGGGATATCATACCTACCAACCAGAATGACTCGAATTAAAAGACTGAGAGAGACAAGGGTTAAGTATGATGAACAACTGAAATTCCCATACTACTAATAGGAGTATAAATTAGTCCAATCACTTTGGGAAACCAGCAGTATCTATTAAAATTGAACATATATATCTCTAATGATCCATCAGCCTCACTCCTATATGGGAACTAAAAGATTCGTACAAGAATGTTCAAAGTTATGTTGTTTATAATATCCCAATACTAGAAAATCCTACATACTGAACAGTATTTGAATTGGGTAAAATAAAGTGTGGTGTATTTATACAATGAAATACCATTCAGAAATGGAAATGAATGAATTACTGCTGCATACCACATAAAAGGGTCTTCAAAACATTCATAGGAAATGCATATTATGAAAAAACCATGCATGGATTTCAAAAATTTGTTGCACCAAAATGAACTCACACTAACTTGCTATGACAGATCTAAACAGAGTCTAGTTTGAGACTCTAAGAAGGATAATCTATCAGTTTAAAATAACTCCTATCAGATCAACATAAATTCTGCTAAAATTAAAGCAAGAACAAACATCACATTTATGGTGAAGCTTGAGTAGAGGAATGGTAAGATTGCTAATGTTTTATGAAAAGTTTAGGGGGACAACGGACCAAAGCAATCCACCATGTAAATGGATAACTCATTTTAAGAAGGGACAAGATAAGGTTGAAGGTAAAGTACAAGCAGTAGTCCATACACATCAATTTGCAAGGAATAAATTAATCTTGTTCGTATCCAAATTGAAAAGAACTGACAATTAACAGCAGAACTAATAGCCCAAACCCTAAACATCTCAACTGGTTCAGCTTATACAATTCTAACTGAAAAATTAAAGCTGAGCAAGCTTTCCACTTGATGGATGCCAAAACTGTTGATCCCACATCATCTGTAGATAAGAGCAGAGCTTTCAATCGAAATGTTAAACAAGTAAGATCAAGATCCTGAAGACTTTCTTCAAAGAATTGTACCAGGAGAAGAAACAAGGCTTTACCAGTACAATCCTGAAGACAAAGCACAATCAAAGCAATGGCTACCAAGAGGTGGGAGTGGCCCAGTCAAAGCAAAAGTGGACCAGTCAAGAGCAAAGGTCATGGCAATAGTTTTTTGGGATGATCAAGGCATTTTGTTTGTTGACCTTCTGCAAGGCCAAAAACATGGCAAGATCTGCTTACTATAAGAGTGTCTGGAGAAAGCTAGTCACTTTGTTAGCAGAAAAATGCCCAGGATACTTCACCAGAGAGTCCTTTCCCACAACAACACTTTTGCTCATTTATCCCATCAGACAAGGATCATTTTGCAAAGGTTTGGATGGAAAATCACTAGGCTACCGTATAGTCTTGGTTTGGCTTCTTCTGACTTCTTTTTGTTTTCTAATCTTAAAAAAATATTTAAAATGCACTCACTTTTCTTCAGTTAGTCACATAAAAAAATACTGCATTGACATGTTTAAATTCCCAAGATATTCAGCTCTTTAATGATGGACTAAATTGCTGATATCATCACTTACAAAAGTATATTGAACTAGATGGAGCTTCTATTGAAAAATAAAGTTTATATATTTATTTTTATCTCTTAATTCCATTTTCCATGAACTGTTTGAAGTCCTCTTTATAACACTGAGTAGAATAAGCCAGCTACAAAAGCATACAAACTGTATCTTTTACAAAAAGTTCAAGAATAAGCAAAACTAGGCTATGTTATTTGACACTTAAAGTTATGATGGTAGTCACCTTTGCTTTGGAAGGAAATGGTGATTTGAATGGACATGGGGAGTCAGGTGTTAAGAACGTTCTATTGCTTGATGAGGACATTGTTGCCCATGTATACTCACTTTGTGATAGTTCTAATGAATACTCAGGATGTGTGCGCTTTTCTACATTGTTGCTCTTTTTCAATAAGCAAGTTCACCGTAACAATTTTTGCATTATTTAGGCAAAACTGTATGTTTTTGTTTGTCAAGGGGGTTGATTCATCAAGATTTCATCCCCAAAATAAGTTGTATTTTGACAGGAGTAAGAATAAGCTCAATTTTGGAACTGAAAATGGAAATTAATTCTGCTATCTTTTTTAAAAATAAATACTGCATTTGTTGATTTTACCAAGCTCCCCAAGTCTCCAAAGAGAGGAGTAGATGTCCAGAAAACAAAGCCCCAGCCCTAGAAAAGACATGAATTTTTATCAGCTAATCACCTTTATAAGCACTCTATAAGCAGAATCTAATTTATTCAAAAACATAAACAATCTGATGCATTTACTGAACATTGAATCAGTCGTATTGGGTCTCTGGGAGATGTAGAAACCTTCTTTATTTTTAAGTCATTCTTTTAGATAAGCCTCTTATCAGTTTCACTGACTTGTGCTTTAGTGTTATAAAGTCTGCCTTAATTAAGGAGTATATAAGGAACATGTAAGAATAACTATTTAGGTTAGTGCTAATGGCAAAACCACGATTACTTTTGGCACCTACCTAATGTTTAAAAACCTCTACTGGGTGTGCTGATGTCGATGTTGAGGCTACGGCTTATTAATTTGTTCAGGGTCCCCATAAAATGCTTCTGTGATAGAAATTTATTATAAAAATTAGTCCCAGGAAATCATTTAATCCCCCTGAAATGTGTTTTCTTCAATGTAAATTAGATGAATGACTAAATTTCCCTTTCCTTGGACTACCAGGATAAGCAGAGTAAAAAAAAATTATTTCCTTTGCATTTTAGTTTCTGAACTGTTCACTACTTTTCATTTTAAGTCATGTTTTTCTGTTTCTCATTTCATGTTTATTTTATTATTTTTATTTTCTGTAAGTTGCCTCCAAAATAGAAACAAGAAGATACAAAACTTATTTTCAAACAAATAAATATATAAATGTTTTTGTTATTTGCATTTGTTACCAAAAAAAAAAAAAATGTGTTGTATTGGCTGGTCACGGTGGCTGACGCCTGTAATCCTAGCACTTTGGGAGACCAAGGTGAGTGGATTGACTGAGCTCACGAGCTCGACACCAGCCTGGGCAACAGGGTAAAACTCTGTCTCTACTAAAATACAAAAAAAAGTAGCCGGGTGTGTCAGTGTGCACCTGTAGTCCCAGCTAGTTGGGAGGCTGAGGCAGGAGAATTGCTTGAACCCAGGAGGTGGAGGTTGCAGTGAACTGAGATCATGCCACTGCACTCCAGCCTGGGCCACAGAGAAAGACTCTATCTCCACTTAAAAAAAAAAAAAAAAAAAAGAAGGTTGCATTTATTAGAAAGTACTCTGCAATGAATACCCACATCAACAATAGACAGTAAATGTCAAATAAACGAAACAGACAATAAAAGCTGTTAGTTTAAAAAATGAAGACTTCACAAGTGCGATGAAGTTGTTGAAGAAATTTGACCTGAGATCTCAAGGGTTTCTATAAAGCAGATAAGCAAGAAAGATTCAATATTACACTGAATGAATGTATTACTTTTGCAGTTACACTTTAAATGTTAACCACAATTATTGAATGAAAGATATGAGATACTCTGTTTTATGTTGACAAACTGTAAGTTCAAATGAAACATTTAGGGAACAGCTTAGCACTACTGCAACTAAATAAATTTAAATAAATACTAGCTACTACTAAAACTGTGACAATTACAACTATTATTATAATCAGTAACTTGATAGGAAAAGTATTTGTAGTTAAGATAAACATCCTAATGCAACTAAAGTCACTCTTGCATGGACAGTTGCCTGTCCCACCAGTAACTTAGCACAGGATGAAAATACATTTTGTTTTTGTCTTTTCCAACTGCACTAAATCAGAATAGATAACTGGAAAATTGGTCAACACAATCGAGCTAAAGAGGAAAAAACAATAAATACGTTTGAATCAAATCAGTGCCACTTAAAATACAGTGATGTGGGACAAGTAAATCGTTTAAAATAAGACTATTAATTTCTGTCTTAGGATTTTGTAGAATAATTACAAATGATCATATAGATGAAAGTGCTAGTGAATGGATAGGAATCTCACTGGCCAATGTACCATAGTTAGATCTCAAACAGTCATTTACAAATTCCAAGACCAAGTAAATAAAACTGCTGCAAACATGAAGAGGCTAATAAAATAGTCCCTGATGAGACAGACCCTTTTCTGCTGAATTTAATGTTCCAAAACTCAATAACAATGGGTACGCCAGTTGAATTTTGATAATTTCTTACTTGACTCTTCTTGGTTTCTTTGATCTATTCTTTGACCTTTTTATTCACCCCAAATTTTGGCTCTCAGATTATGGATTTTACCTGCTGACTCTTTGAGGAAAGCTGGCATGGCCCTTTGTTTTTATTCACTCAACAAGCATTTATTATCTAGTATATGTCAGGCACTGTTCTAGACTCTGAGTTTATAGCAAAGAACAAAACAAAATCCTCCTCAGATAGAGTGTACATTCCAAAGGGTGTAATTTTAATGAGGAAAATATTTTGTTCACACAATGCCAAGGATGATTACAATAATAAAGCAATTTAAGAGATATGAATAAATAGCAAAACAATATTTGAATACAATTAGATTTAAAATAAGCAGATTCAATATAGCTGGATGTGGAGGAATAATTGGTTATTTCAATAGATGTGAAACATACCATCATAATGAAGTGTGGCGGATAATATCTTCTAAAGATGGCTGCATCAATATATATTTTATTCCTCATGAACTTCATATTTTTTTTTTTGAGACAGGGTCTCACTCTGTTGCCCAGGCTGGAGTGTAGTGGCACAATCATGGCTCACTGCAGCCTCAACCTCGAAGGCTCAATTAATCCTCCCACCTCAGCTTCCCAAGTAGCTGAAACTACAAACACATGCCACCACACTAAGTTAATTTTTTTATTTTTTGTAGAGATGGGTTTCTTCATGTTGCCCAGGCAAGTCCTGAACTCCTGGGCTCAAGCAATCTGCCCACCTTAGTCTCCCAAACTGCTGAGATTACAGGCGTGAGCCACCACGCCTGACCCCATGTACTTCTTTTCTTTTTAATTTTTTATTTCCATACGTTGTTGGGGAACAGGTGGTGTTTGGTTACGTGAGTAAGTCCTTTAGTGGTGATTTGTGAGATTTTGGTGCATCCATCACACAAGCAGTATACACCAGACCCAATGTGTAGTCTTTTATCCTTCACCCTCCTCCCACTCCTTCCCCAAGTCCCTAAAGTCCGTTGTGTCATTCTTGTGCCCTTGCATCCTCATAGGATAGCTCCCACTTATGAGTGAGAACATATGCTTGGTTTTACATTCCTGAGTTAATTCACTTAGAATAATAGTCTCCAGTCTCATCCAGGTCACTGCAAATGCCATTAATTCATTCCTTTTTATGACAGAGTAGTATTCCATGATATATATATGCACACATATATATACATATATATGTGTATATATATTACACTGAGTGAATTTCAGTATGTGTAATATATATATTACCCAGAATGAATATGTGTATATGTGTGTGTGTGTGGGATTGGATGCATTAATTTTCTGGTAGTAGATATATATATATATCTACTGTGGTGTATATATATATATACACACCACAGTTTCTTAATCCACTCATTGACTGATAGGCATGTGGTTGGTTCCACATTTTTGCAATTGTGAATTGTGTTGCTGTAAACATGTGTGTGCAAAGTATCTTTTTTGTATAATGACTTATTTTCCTCTGGGTAGATACCCAGTAGTGGGATTGCTGGATAAAATGGTTCTTTAGGGAATCTCCATAGTCATTGTACTAGTTTACATTCCCACCAGCAGTGTAGAACTGTTCCTTGTTCACCGCATCCATGCCAACATGTATGTTTTTTTTATTTTTTGATTATAGCCCTCATGACCCATATACTTCTTATAATGACATTGATCCTCAAATCTGGAGGGACCTGTGTAACTGTCTTAATCAAAATAGCGTGATGAACGGGATGCTATGAGTCTTCCAATAGTTACAGGGGACAAAAGGCCAAAAAGCAACCTTCATTCCCAATTTCACAGCCCGATCTGTGCACAAACAAACATATGACCTGAAGTCATTATTCAGTCACTCTCTTGAGGATTTGTTGTTAAAGCTGATTTGGATCACCTTTACATTGGTTTGGTTAAGCCCCATGGGTAGCTTCACTGAGTAACTGTAGCCTTGATAATCACCTGTGGTACAACTTAAGACCACTCAGCATCAGGAGAATCATATAATCAGTCAGATTGAAACAGGTTGTGTTTGTAAATGTTGTGTTTGGAAGCTACTGTTGATGGCATCAGGCAGAGCAGAATAGGTCAAGGCCTGCCATGTTCACCTGAGTTGTGTTTCATTTTTATAGCATGGCAACAGATGACAAACTCAGCCTCAGTTTAGATTGTCAGATGAAGCTGTGGCTTGACTCAGGAAGCAGTATTGGATCTAGAAAATAGAGTGGGCTTATCATTTCTTTTCCCCTATACCTCTGGAATCTAAGTTCCCTCCCTAGTTGCTGGGTTTTTTTTTCTGTTCTTCTACTACCAGAAAATTAATGCATCCAATCCCAGAGCACTTACAACTTTATCTTTTCTCCAATGATCTTATACTCATATGTATATTTTTTTTCCTGATCATTACCTGGAAAGTTGTTGAAATGATATAATCCCTTTCTGGGAACAACCTCATTCACACTCTTACTGAGGTGTGTGGACCAGGAGGAGGTGAGGGAAGTAAAGTCAGAAGTTTTCCCAAGCTCAACAATACCCAAAATTTATAAATAGTAGGGGGCATGCAATGTCCATCCAATACTTTGGTCATTGTCCCATTACTGATAACCTTTGTGACAAAAAGAACATTACTCTCAGATCATAGAAGGTTCAAAAAGCAAAAAACATGGCACAGATTAGTTTCAATGGCCCAAGTATTATGGACTGGACCACAATACCGTAACCTGAAAAAGTGTCAAAAGTACTGAGGCGTCATTGATAATCTTAAGGAAGTGAGGAAGATCCAAGGTAGTCAATCTGCCAAGAGAAGACAGGGTCACCGGTCCTTGTAGTGTGTCCTCCATCATCTTGAGACAAACAAGTATTAAAGTATTTACTGGCAGGGATCACAGATTCAGTATGCAGTGGTTGCTTCTGTATCAGACACAGAACCTCAAAGCCTGATGGTGATATATTTCCATATTTTGATGTGATGACAGATCCAGGAGGAGAGGCAGCATTTCAGCATCACAGGTGTGAGCAGCAGCTTGGCTTCAGTCAGTGAACAGAGCCTTCCTGTAGGCATTTAGGTTAAGTAATGTGAGGTCACATGGTCCATGTGAATGACCCAGACCACCATAGCAGCAGCCACAATTTGTTTCCAGTTTGTGGTCCTAAGGAGGAGTATCTTTACTCTGCCCATCTGTGGCCTTTCAAGTGACGATACAAATGGCTAGACCAGCACAAGAGTCAGTAAAAATATCAAAGGACGTATTGGCCAGAGCTATGAAAACAATCTTTAGTTTTGCCTACTGAGTGGAGTCACCATGCCCATTTTCAGTTCTGTGTAGCTGGGGCTGAGGCTAAACAGCCACAGCAATCCTAGTGGACAACATTAAGTTTCGACTTCATTGAACCATCAGTGGACCAGGCCCAGGAATTGAGGGGAGCTTCTTTGAATTGGGGGCCCCACTGAATAGGAATTTTGCTTCAGGCAGCAGAGGGGGAGATAAGTTTTCCCTAAAGGAGTAGCTGCCACCCATTATAAAAAAATAATAATAATAATAAGATGAAGCTGAGTCCAGGTTAGCTGATTCCGTGAACACATTGTTTTCATTTGACAAGTAAGACTGTTTAGAGAGGCAAATGCTGTCTACAATATTTAAAGAATCCAATAAAGGGTTTGGCCTTTTTTTTTTTTTTTTGGTAATAGTGGGACCAAATAAGACAGCAGTTTTTGATCCATTGTTAGAAGAATTGAGCATTTTATTATAAACCCACTCACATAGTCCTAAGAAGCTGTTCTTGGAATGCAGTTCCAAAATTGTGCTGGGGTTTATTAACCACCTCTGCCAGATGAGGTATGATAGCATTACAGCCAGGCCAATTGAGACTGGAGCTTCTGATTTGCCAATCATCAGGACATCACCTATATAGGGAAAAATCTGGACATCAGAGGAGTGAGGCACTCCTGCTGAATGCTGACTACCCCATCAGTTGCAAATGGCAAGGTACTTTGTTGCTCTAGCGTGTTTTTTAAAGGCCTAAAACACATAATATCTTCTGATACTTCATGAACACTTACAGCACATGTTATATATTTTGATAACAATGTGTGTTGAGTTGACTCAGAGGGCTTCATTCGTAAGGTCACTTTAATGTTCTTTTTTTTTTCAACTGCACATTTTGCTCAAGCGCTATCATTTAAATTCAGTCACTTTCCCCCCCACACCATGGGAACACACATCAAGGACTTTAACAGCTATACTTTAGGGACAGCTACCAGGAGATAATGTCATTTCCTAGCAAGGAGCCTGGGGAGTGCAGAAGGATGGTGGAGACTGGTCTGTAGGGATGGCTGGAGTACACAAGGAAGCATTTTTTTCCCCTGGCTTCTTGCCTGAAGGTCAGTGCTCCATCCTCCCCTGTGCACCTCCAGCATCTGAGGCCTGCCAAAAACAGGGGCTCTTTCTTCTTGCACCCTCACATGTCACTGCAGCTTCTACCTGAAATGTTCAGCAGCATTCTGCCACCCTTGCACGTAGCATCCCCTATCCACACAGAGCCAGCCAGGGAGTGATTTGGATTTCCACATCCTATACCACCGTAAAAGTTTGAGTAACGTCCCTGTCTGAAGTTTTCTAGCACATTGGCTTTTAGTAAAGCAGCTGAGGATTTGGTAGAGGGCAAAAAAAGGCATCAGGAGCTGCCGGTGAAAGAACCTCTTAGTGCCAATAAGCAAGGCTTTGCATTTACTTTCAGCTTTGAGCAGCTGACTTCTCAGTTTCAACAACAACAACAACAACAAAAAGACCTCCAGATGTTTAAAGATAACCAAAACTCTATATCCTTGTTGCTAATGCCATGAGGGATCCTCTAGCAGCCATAATACCTTTTGGCTGAGGACCTACCTGAGGCTTACTGCCCCCATTGCCATGATAACATCCCTTCCTTCTCCTTCCCATTTAGTGGAAAATGAACCTAAGCACCATTCAGGAGACTGATTTCAATCTTACCTCTCACCATAAAGCCTCTGAACATCCATTAATAGGTAGAACATTGGGGAGATGCTTACTCCCACCACTCTACCACTGGGGCGAGAACATTCACTACCAGATCCTGGAGAGTGAGTTTTCCCATAACCCCTAACCCAGTCTATGGAAAACCTCATCCTTTCTATTCCAGAAATCCATGCCTCTGTTAGCACACCATACTCATTGCCAAAACTAAAAAACTGTACAGAGTTTAGTCTTGTTACCCTAATTTTAAATAACAAGTTATATTCTGTTTGAAGATTTACAATGCTGGAAGACAAAAGACTCCTGGATCAGAGACAAAGATCTGTATTATTCATGATAAAAACAGGAGCCAGGACATGAGATTGATTTGCATCAGTTTCCCAGAGGCAAACAAAAGGACTCATTATGGATTCCAGCACTTACAGTGGGTTGTGTTACAGGAAATAAAAAAGCAAAATAACTGAAATAAATAATTGACTAGAAGGGCTCAACAGCAGATTTGAGCTGACAGAAGAATCATTGAACTTGAAGAAAGGTCAATTGAGATTATCCAGTCTGAGGAATAGCAAGTAAAGAACAAGGAAAAAAGAACACAGTCTTAGAGATATGTGAGATACCATTAAGCAAATCAGTGTCCAAATAAATTGACAACCTAAAATGAGAGGAGATGAAAGATGGAGCAGGAAATATTTGAAGAAATTGTAACTGAGAACTTCCCCAAATTGAAGGAAAGCATTAATCAAATTTCAAGCAAAATAAGCTCAGAGAGATCCATAACTGAAAATTTCATGCTCAAACTGTCAAAAGACAAAGAGAGAGATCTTGAAAGAACCAAGACAAATATGACTCATCATAGAGAAGAGATCCTAAATAAGATTAGCATCTGACTTCTTATCAGAGACTGTGGATGCCAGAAGGCACTGGGATGCTGTTTTCAAGATGCAAAAAGAAACAATCAAAACTGTTGACCAAAACTATCCTCCAAAAATGTAAGAGATATAAATATGTTCCCAGATAAAAACTAAGTGAATTGTTTGATAGCAGACTTATTCTACAATAAATACTAAAAAGAGTCCTTCGAATTGAAATGAAAGAGCACTAAACGTAACTGAAATCCACATGAAAAAAATAAAGAACACTGGTAAAGCTAATTGCAAGGCTAAATATTAAGGAACGAATAACTGTATCTCTGCTCGTAACTAAATTTTGTTTCTGTTTTATCTAAACAATAACATCATAAAGCAAAAATTATAATAACAATAAACATCATAAAGCAATAATTGATGGACTTAAAATGTTAAAAGATGTAATTTGTATGTTTTATGACAGTAATAGAACAAGGGCAAGATAGGAAAGAATAATACTGTAGACAAGTTTCATATACTATTGAAATTAAATTCATATTAATTTGAAATACATTCTTTTAAAATGTTAATGTTAATTGGGAACTTCAGGGTCACAACTAAAAATATACTCAAAAACTACAGTAAAAGAACATGGTACATTTTAATCAAAATAGGACTAACAAAAATACCTATTTAACAACAACAGAAAAGAAAGTAATGGAGAAATAGAGTAACAAAATGACATAAGACATGGAGAAAGCAATAGCTAAATGGCAGATGTAAATTCTACCTTATAAGACATTCATTAAATACTGGTAATCAAACATTCTACTCAAAAGGCAGAAACTAACAGAACAGATTATTTGAATGACCCAATTATATGTCATCTATAAGGATATACTTTAGATTCAAAGACACAAATAGGTTGAAAGTAAGGGATGAAAAAAACATGATGCAAGTGGTAGCCAAAACAAAAAAACAAATAAAAACTGAAATGGTTATAGTAGTATAAGACAAAATAGACTTTAACACAAAAATTGTCACTAGATACAAAGAAGGGCATTTTATAATGATAGAAATGTCAAGCAAAAAGACATAATTAAAAATATGTATGCACCAAACAAAAGAGTTCCAGAATACATAAAGCAAAACAGACAGAATTGAAGGGAAAAACAGACAAATCAACATTAGAGTTGAAAACTTCAGTATCCCAATTTCAATAATGAATAGAGCAAGGCAGAAGAACAACAAAGAAATGGAAGGTTTAAAAATACTATAAATCAATTAGACTTAACAGACATGTACAGGAAAAAGTCACTCAACAACAGCAGAGTACACATTCTTTTCAAATGCACATGAATCATTCTCCAGGTAAGCCATATTAAACCAGAAAACGAGTCTCAATAAATTTAAAATGATGAAGCCGGGCAAAGTATATCCTCTGCTCACAATGAAATGAAACTAGAAATCAGTAATAAGAGAAAACTGAAAAATTAACAAATATGTAAAAATAAATGACACACTCCTAAATAATCAATGAATCAAGGTGAAAATCACAAAGACACTTATCAAATATTTTGAGATAAATGGAAATGAATACTGAATGTTATGTGATATATAACAAAACTCATGAGATGTAGATAAATCAGCATTTAGAGGGAAATACATACTATTAAACCCCAATAATTTAAAAAGAAATAAAATCCTGAAACAATAACCCAAACTTATACCCTAAGAAACTAGAAAGAAAAGAGCAAATAAAATCCAAAGCAGAAAATACAACATCTTTAACAGAAACATCCAGGTACATACATTAGGACTAATCAAGAAAACAACTGGACCAACTGAGAACAAAGAAAAGCAGGGCAGGATGACAGCCCAACCAGGTGTCACACGGAGCCAGGAGAACCTTCCTTGCCCAGGGAAGCAGTGAGTGAATGTGTAACCTGAGGAACCCACACTTCTTCTATGGATATTTGCAACCTTCAGGTCAGGAGATCCCCTTGAGAACCCACTCCACCAGGGCCTTCAGTCTGACATACAGAGCTACATGGAGCCTTGGCTGAGCAGCCACTCAGGCATATGTGAAGACCCAGGAGCCTTAGATACATTGACTTTCTGGGATTCCCAGCAAAAGCAGCTGCAAACTTCGGCAAAGCAGGAGGTTAGGCCCCCATACAAACCCCTAGGAAAGGGGTTGAATCCAAGGGGCTGAGCAGCAACAGTCTGCAGGCTCTGCTTTCACAGTGTCTCGCAGGATAATTGGCATGGAACTCAAGCTAGCCACAGGGAGCAGCATATACCTCCCTTAGATGGAGCTCCCAGCGGAAGGGGTGGGCTGCCTTCTTTGCTGTTTGGGCGACTTTGCTGTTCCGGCCTTTGGGCTGGAGGGAACCAGGGGCTGAAATGGACCCCCAGCACAGCTGTTCTACAAAAATGTGGCCAGATTGCTGTTTTAAGCAGGTCCCCAATCTTGTTTCTTCTCACTGGGTGGGACCTCCCAACTGGGGACTCCAGCTAGCACCGCCAGTGTTTTCCAGCCAACAGAGGTTTCAAGCCTCCCTGCAACAGAAAGAAGAAATTGTGAGGCAGGCCACCATCTCTGCTGTTTGGGCAACTTAGCCATTCTGCTTTTCAGGCTTTGGAGAGTCCAAGACAACCAGGGGCTGCAGTGAACCCCCAGAACACAACCACTCTACAAAAACATGGTCAGATGGCTTTTTTATGCAGGTTTCCCAATTCCATTCCTCCTCACTGGGCAGGACCTCTCAATTGGGATCTCCAGCCACCTCCTGCAGGTGTGTTCAGGCTGGCAACAGATCAGTATCTCCCTGGGATGGAGCCTGCGGAGGGAGAGGCAGGCCGCCATTTTTGCTGTTCTGCAGCCTTCACTGTTGATACCTCCAGGTACTGGAAAATTCATGGTGACTAGGGACTAGAGTGGATCCCCAGTATACTGCAGCAGCCCTACAGAAAAGTGATGCCTGTTCCCATATCTCCTCACCAGGCAGGTCCTCCAAGCATAGGTCTCCAGTCACCCCCACCAGAGCTATTGAGCCAGTAGTAGCTCTGCAACTCCCTGGACAGGGGCAACTGAAAGCCTTTCTGCCGCTGCCTCTGCAGTGGAACTGTCCTTGCTATCCCCAGACTATTGAAAGAGCAAAGACCCTAAGTGCTTCATTGACATCTCCAACAAGCTGCAGTCAACCCAAGGAGAGGAGGCCAGTCCATCTCCCATGGATACCTCCCCCATTCCCCACTCATCACCAGACAGAGAACCCCCAGCTTGGGCCCACAGTACACACCTTCCATTCCAGGCTGATTGCACTGAGCAATTGCTGATCTGCATCTCTCAGGAGTAGAGCCCCCAGGAAACAAGTAAAACACCCTTGGCCACAGCCACTACTAAAGTTCCTTCCTCTGCTGCCTTCAAGTTGAGGAAGGAACATAAACACACATGCACACCTATATTCACTCCAGCACTACTCACAATAGCAAAGATATGGAATCAACCTAAATGCCTGTTGATAGTAGACTGGATAAAGAACATGTGGTACACATATACCATGGAATACTATGTAGCCATTAAAAATAAAGATATTATGTTGTTTGCAGGAACATGGATGGAGCCAGAGGCTCCTTTATCCTTAGCAAACTAACACAGGAACAGAAAACCAAATACCACACGTTCTTACTTGTAAGTGGGAGCTACATGATGAGACCTCATGAACGCAAAGCGGGAAACAACAGACATTGGGGTCTACTTGAAGGTGAAGAGTGGGAGGAGGGAGAGGATCTGGAAAAATAACTAATGAGTACCAGGCTTAATGCCTGGAAGATGAAATACTCTGTACAACAAATTCCCATGACATGAGTTTACCTATATAACAAACCTTCACATATACCCCTGAACCTAAAATAAAAGGCTAAAGAAAAAAAATCCAAAGAAGCAGACAAATACAGTGGATATAAATGAAATAAGAATTAAAAATAACAGAGAAAATTAACACAATAAAAATTTGGTTCTTTGAAAAATCAGAAAAATTAGCAAGCATTTATTTAGACAGCTCACAAAAAAAGAGAGAACACTCAAATCACCTAAACCAGGAATGAAAGAAGACACAGCAATATCCACCCTGTAGAAATGAAAAGAATTATAAAGGAATACTACAAAAAAGTGTTTGCCAACAAATTAGATAACCTAGACAAAAGGAAAGAATCCTAGAAAAATATAAACTACCAAAACTGACTCATGGTAAAATCTGCATAGACTTCCTACGAAGAAAATCCCAAGATCAGATGGCTTCACTGATGAATTCTAAAACACATTTAATTAACAATTTGTCTGAAATTCTTCCAAAAAATGAAAGAGGAAGGAACACTCCTTAGTGTATTCTATGATACTAGTTTTACACTGAGGCCAAAATTAGCAGAAACATCACGAGTAAAGAAAATCACAGACAATGTTTCTTAAGAATAAAGATCAAATATCCTTAACAAAATAGTTATAAATCAAATCCAGGTACATATAAACAGGAGTATGCACCATGACAAAGTGCGTCATGGTGCATAATCCAAGGTTATTTAAACATCTGAAAATCAATGCAATATACTATAGCAATAGAATAAAGGAAGGACAAAAACCATATGATCATCTCAATAGATGCAGAAAAGACATTTGGGAAATCCACACTTTTATTATTAAAACCCCTCAATAAATTGGGAATTGAAAGAAACTGCTTCTAGATGCTAAACAGTTCCCATGAAAAATCCATAATTAACGTCATATTTAATAGTGAAAGACTGAATGCTTTCCCCTTAAAATTAGGAAGAAAACAAGTTATCCACTTCTTCCACTTCTATTCAACATTGCACTGGAGGTTTTACTCAACACAATGAGGAAAGAAAGGGAAATAAAAGACATCCAGACTGGAAAAGGAAGAGTAAAAATACTTCTATCTAAAGAAGATATAATTTTCAATATGGAAAATTCTAAGGAATACACAAACACACACACACACACAACCTATTAGAACTAATAAATCAGTTCAGCAATGTTGCAAGATATTAATATAAGATCAAAATATAAAACTCAAATGAAGTCTCACGAAACAGCAACGAACAATCCCAAAATGAAATTCATGAGACAATTCCATTTACAATGACATCAAAAACAATAAAATTATTGGGAACAAATTTAACAAAAGAAGTGCAAGATATGTACCCTGATAAATACAAAATACTCTTGAAAAATGTAGAGACAAACACACTATGTTCATAGACTGGAAGATAATGATGTTAAAATGGTAGTGCTCTCTGCCTTGATCTATAGGGTCAATACAGTCTCAAACTCCCAGATGCCTTTCTGCAGAAATTTAAAAACCAGCACTAAAATTCATATGGATGTGCAAGGCATCCATAATCGCCAAAACAATCTTGAAAAAGATGAACACAATGAGAAGACTCACGTTTCCTGATTTTAAAACTCACTACTGACCTACTGTAACCAGAACAGCATTGTACCCACGTAAAGATAAACATGTAGCCCAATGGAATAGAATTGACATCCCAGAAACCTTACAGTTATGGTCAATTGATTTTGACAATTCTGCCAAGGCAATTCAATGAGAGAAAAAAGTCTTTAACCACTTACAAATAAAAAGACAACTCATTTTAAAATTGGGCCAATAATTTGAATACTTTTCTAAAGAAGATAAACAAATGATCAGTAAGCTTATGAATAGATGGTCAACATCATTAGTTATTGGGGAAAGTGAACCAAAACCACAACGAAAGCAAAAAACAGAAACAGTATCCACTAGGATATTAAATAAAGAAGAAAATGAATAGTGGTTATATAGACAAATAGAAACCTTCATGTATTGTTGGTGAGAAAGTGGTGCAGCCACTTTGCAATACGGCTTAATCATTTCTCAAAACATTAAACACAGAGTTACTATATTACCCAGCAATTCCACTCCTAAATATGTGGGCTTGAAGGTGTCCACACAAACAACTTGTCCACAAATGCTTAAGCACCATTATTCCTAACAGCCAAAAAATGGAAACAACCCAATGTTCAGCAACTCATGAATAGATAAGTAAAATATTGTATATGCATACAATGAAATATTATTTGTGAATTAAAAGGAATGAAGTATTAATACATGCTACAGCATGGATGAACCTTGAAAACTTTATGCTAAATGAAAGAAGCCAGACACAAAGGTCACATATTATATGATTTCATTTATATGAAATTTCCAGAACAGGCAAGTCCAGGGAGGCAGTAAGTAAACTAGTAGTTTCCTGGTACTAGAGGAGTTGGGAAGAATGGGAGTTGACCGCGGGTGGGGTTTTATTTGGTGATGATGAAAATGTTCTAAAATCAGATGGCTGCAATGGTTGCACCACTCTATGAATAAACTAAAAAACACTGGATTGTAAGAGTGATTCTGTTGTGTAAGTTATATATATATTTTTTTTTTTTGAGACAGAGTCTTACTCTGTCGCCAGGCTGAAGTGCAGTGACACGATCTCAGCTCACTGCAACCTCCACCTCCTGAGTTCAAGCAATTCACATGTGTCAGCCTCCTGAGTAGCTGGGATTACAGGCACAAGACAGTACACCCAGCTAATTTTTTTGTATTTTTAGTAGAGATGGGTTTCACCATGTTGGCCATGATGTTCTGGATCTCCTGACCTCGTGATCTGCCGGCCTTTGCCTCTTAAAGTGCTGGCATTACAGGCATGAGCCACCGCACCTGGCATTAAATTATATCTTAATAAACTGTTGCAAAAACAAACAAACAAAAAACGAACCAGCTCCTGAAACACTACTAAACTATGATAGAAACAGCTTCGGCCCATTGGACAGCAGGTTACCATGGGGTCAGAAGTTACTCTGATGGCTATCAAGTAATAAGGTCAAATGAGCTCAGTAGCAATCCATAGCACCAAATATGGGCTGTACGGTATGTCGTAACTCTCATTCAGGCTAATCTAGCTACTGTTACAGCTGAATGTCTGACCTGCCAGCAACAGAGACCAAGGCTGAGCCTCCAAACCAGCCCATCCCTCAAGGAGACCACTTGGCCTCTTGGTGGCAGGTTGAGGATCTGTTTTGCACTCAAGTGATCAACTAGAATAGCTCCTGGTACTCCCGTATCCAGTTTTAACTAAATGGGTATGCACAGAAACCATAAGCTGATAAATCATGCTAAACTGGGCTTATGCTCCTCAGAGATGATGATCTGAGTCAACATACCGGACAATCCACCTAAGCCAGCAAATGTGCTCGCTGAGGGAAAGAGGATCTAGAATTGGTGAAGAAGCAGTGAAATGATGCATATAAGTTACTGAAGGGTTTCCCAATTTCAGCACTGTTGACCTTTGCACTGAGTAATTATTTGCTGTGGGGGCTGTCTTGTGCATTGCAGGACATAATGCCTGTAGCAACCTCCAGATATGGCAAACAAAAATTTCTCCAGACATTGGCAAATATCCCTTGGGGGGCAAAATCTTCTGTGATTAAAAACCACCGAGTTACAACCTCAGGAACAATGCAGTAGCAAGGGTTTCAGTTTGTCTGAGTAACCCTCTTCTTTTTTAAGTTTTCCCAAAATGTGTGACCAATCAAAATACTGGAGAAGTTGCACCAGGGTGGATGAACTTGGAGTGAGAAGCAAGTGGATCTGAATAATGCCAAGGATGGACTCTAGTGGGCACTGTTGGTGTCACATCTAGACCAGCTGACTAACAGGTGCACATCCCCTCTCCCCACCCAACACCCACTCACTCTCATGCTACTAGTTTTGTATGATAGCAACTCAAATCTACAACTTTCTCTTGAGAGTTGACCTCTGCCAAAAATGGGACCTCCCACACTGGAGAGGACACTCCTGCACACTCCTACCTCCCTTAAAATGGGACTGATGCTAATGCAATTTGAGCTGCAGAGCTTCCCCAGGAAATCAAACTGAAGCTAGTTTGCAGGGAAAACTCTGTAAGCTTATTTCCTCTGCCCACTCTCCTCCATCCCTCTCTCCTCCTAAAAGTACTTAACCATGAACCGCTTGACCACTAATCTTCATCATAGGCTCTGCTTCCTAGGACAAAAACAAGCACTTATTTAATGTCTGTTATACTCAAGCACTTACCTGAGATTTTTTCTTACCTGATCTCATTTAATCCTCTGGGTAAGAGGTAGATGTTATTAATCCCTATTTATCCTGTTTTGCGAACGAGGAAAGAGCCTCTAAGAAGTGAGAGGTGTCCAAAGTTCCACCCAAAAGTTGCACAGCCACCACTGGAATCCAGTTTGCATGACTTCTAACCAATACGCTAGCATCTCTTTTCAGTTGAAAGGTACTGAAGATTATATTTATAGTCCTTCTTAGAGGGACTGCTCCTCTTCTTGCCAGAGGATTTCCACAGTGTGTAAAAGACTGTTGCTTTCCATTTTATGACTCAGTTCTCACAAGTTTAGTGTTGGAAACATTCATTAAATGTTGAGAGCTCCATTTCTTAGTATCAAATGATATGTCCTCAGGCAAGAGAGTATTTCTCAATTCCTATAAGAGCTCATATGCTCTCTGGTTCTCAAGTGAGGACAGGGAGCTTGACATTCAGTATTAGCTTCTATTTTAAGGAACAGGGGGATGATAATATGTGAAATTGCTCTCAAATGACTCTTACAATCGAAAATAAAAATAAATAAATGATCGTAAATTGTGTCAACATCCGATATTACAATCTCTTTTACTTAATTATGTAAATAAGAACCTGAAAACACTATGCATTGTGCGTAAATCCTCTGGCAGTTGAGTGAGAGTCAAGTGAATTATAAACTTGAAAACATAAGTTCTATGAGATTATCTCTAGGCTATTTAGGTGTTTTGGTGTTGATGAATATAGTTATTTTAGGTAAAAAGTAATGTAACACACTTTTGCTTTAGTGAGAATGTGTGTCTTATTGTACATTTAAAGCAAAGACAGGCTAGTAAACATTATCATACTACTTTGGGGGTACCTTTGCATTTTGATTGAAATGCCACCAAGAGATACAGTTTCTTCAAGTAGAAGGATATTTTGTTATTGGTGGCAGAGTTCTGGATTATTTTTAACTCATTTCTGATGTGGTGACTATTTTTAGCATTAGATGCAATATAATTGGTAAGGAATTATAGAGCAGAAAATCAAGGTCAGTACAGATTTTCCCCAATTCTAAGACCAATTTGTTTTGAGGAAAATGTTTTTATTTTAGGAGTAGCAATTTTTCAGATTTTCACATATTTTCTTACTAGATAATAGGTACTTTTTCCATGGGCCACAGTACAGGCCTATGAGACCAAACATTGATGTAATATATGTGATATGGTTTGACTGTGTCTCCACCCAAACCTCATCTTGAATTGTAGCTCCCACAATTCCCACGTGTCATGGGAGGGACCCAGTGGGAGATAACTGAATCATGGGGGTGGGTCTTTCCTGTGCTGTTCTCGTGAGAGTGAATAAGTCCCACGAGATCTGATGGTTTTATAAGGGGGAGTTTCCCTGAACAAATTCTCTCTCTTGCCTGCCACCCATGTTAAGACACGCTTTTCACCTTCCACCATGATTGTGAGGTCTCCCCAGCCACGTGGAACTATGAGTCCATTAAACCTCTTTTTCTTTATAAATTACCCAGTCTTGGATATGTCTTTATCAGCAGTGTAAAAAATGGACTAATACAATATATAATCACAAGAGTGGAGGGAAAGGATTAATTTTAGGTAAAAAATAATTTTTAAACAGCCAATTTCTACTTGGCCGGAGGTTTCCCAATGTCCTTCCTCCTCCTCTTTCCCTCCTCCTCCCAGTTTACCACACATACTTCAGAGTTACTGCTACCAGACATCACAATGTTCAGTTAGTGTCTTCCTATCCCTGCTGGCTACAAGAATTTCCAAACCCTCATCCATGAAAAGTAGAAACCCCATCAACAGCCAACGAGACTTGAAAATATGAAAGGGTGACCTGTACTCCTTCCAGAATTCCTGATAATTTGAACAAAAAAGCAAAGAAATAATTTAGATCTGTAAACAATTAGCAACTTTTAGATTAATGCATTTTAAGGTATGGTTGTATGTAGAAAATGGAGGATGATAGAGTGGGAAAGAAAATACACAAAACTAGTTTAACTTGAGCAAGGTGGTCTAGGAGACTAGACACCTCGTCAAAACCACCTATTCCAACTTATTTCTCCTCATAATGTCTGACATTTTTACCAGCACCTCCCTTTTCCCAATGCCTGAACCTGAAACTGCATTAGTTAATTGGCACCAAGAGTATCTCAAAAAAAATTTGAGACTATTTATGATATCTTAAATCATGGCTCTGTAATTTACTAACTATATTCTTTGAGCAAAGTCTTTAAAGAATTTGCACTCCAATGTTCTTCTCCATAAAATAGTTTTTTGTAGAGATGTGAGATAATAGAACTAGTAAGCCTAACACAGTTCCAGACAAATTGTAGTTTCAACGAGTTTTGTCTGCCTGAAGTGCGTGTTTGCTTTAAATCATTCACACCTTACTGTGAATTAATTTAATCAGAATGCTTTCTTCTCTAATGTATATCTTTCCTGAATAAATAGGAGTTTGGGTGCATAAGGGGAAAGCTTAATGTGCCCAGAACAGCAAAGTATCAGTATCAGTATTTATGCCTGAAGGGTAGAGGAGAGTTGCCCATAGAGATAGGGAGGTAGGCAGAATGGAGTTACAGGGCAGCAACGGAAAATTACACTATTTTTGACTTTTGACACTAGAAAGGGAGAGCAAATACATTCCTTCTATTCTCTCCCCACTTAAAATCCTCCTGCAACCAGAATCTAATATTTGGACATCTCATTGGTATAATTCTTCAGATACATTATGAATTACACAACTTTTTCTGAGTAATTTCGTAATGACTTATCTGAAATGTTCTTTTGATAGAAAACAAAAGCATTCTTTCTTACAAATATCTGTTTCCCTAATGAAATTTTGATGCACAACCTGTTTGTAATTGGAGACTGTAATTAAATTAGCACCCGATTAATATCTGTAATCTCCAATGCTGATCCCATTTGGCGATATTCTCTGCCATGCACATTAATAGATTAGTTCTACTTTGAAAGAGTGCATACCTTCCATTGATCACTTTTGAGATTAGTTTTGACTTAGATTCACTAGAACTCATTTCTAAACCATGAAGATACTTGGTTACACTCAAGATATTTGGTTAGCTCAAGAACAGCTTCCTTCTGTTTTTGAAATTATTGACTCTGCCTTCAGAATCTGAGTGCTAGAAAGAGTGGTCCAAATATGACCACCAACATGTCTTCAGGAATACTCGAGAAAATTAAAACACACAAATTCACCACTCCTCATTTTTTCTAAGGCCAAAGCTGAAGAAAAAGGAGTAAGCAGATTCCATGTCTTTATAACTGCTTTATTTCTAGGGAGAACCTTTACTCCTTACATCATCCACCAACATGTTGAGAATAAGAGTTCAATATTTCAGGTCCACTGTCCATCCTCTCCATCACATATTATCATATGATAGGGTGTTATATGAAATCATCAGTATCTGACAACTCATTTCAATTTAGAGATGTCTTCTTTGAAATTCCTCCCTGCGTAAGGTTTTCCTCTTTGCTCCTTCTTTGTTTCTGTCAAGAATCCATTTATGTGAAGAATATTTGACAGTGTTCATGTAATGTTGCAAATTCATTTAGTAATGGCACAAATTTCATGGAAAAACTACCAGAAAAACAAGCAAAGTGCAATCATTTAGTGTCATTGCAGTGATAAGATCCATGGAGTGTAAAAAGGAAAAATAATCATTGCACCAAGCCCATCAGAACATTTAGTGAGACTCCCTGAGACTCTGCAGAGCAAGAGTACAATGATGGTCACAGTCATGGTCAATGGAAACATTCTCTTTCCCTGGGAATGACTGAACATGACATAAATTGGACATGCTATTTTTTCAAATATAAAATAAACTTGAAGAAACTTGGGTATTTTCATTGTTTTCTTAAGCACTAAAAACTGTGCAAAATAGGAACATCAGAGATTAGTATAGCAATTCTGATTTTTGAAAGGATTTTTAAAAGGATAGTCCATGGAATATACTAAAGAGAAAATGATACTGATGATATGAATTTATTTTTATTTTCCACAATAAACTATTTTAAACAGGATGCCTAGTAGCTTGGCATGCCGCCAATATTTGACAAAGTGACAAATCAAATGGCACTAATAGGTAGAAATTTCAGAATCTTATACTAGAGGAAAATAGCTCTGAAAAAAATAAGTCCCTGTAAGTGAAAAAAGGGGAACACGAACAAAAAATAAAGGAATCCTTAGAAAAACAAGTACTGGAAAATATAGGTATAAATCTTGCCAAAGCCCAAAGCAAACAGCCTCAATCTGAAAAAATAGCAGTTCAATACTTTAGAGCAGCATCAACAGGAAAAAGTTTGGTGTGGAGCACATTATTAACACTCAGATTCTAGTCTGTTGCCTCTTAGTTCTGCTTTGGTCCCCAACAAAACAGTTCTATTTGTTCATTCATTCATTTATTCAATTGTCATCTGTTTATATATCAGGCATTGTGTTAGGCACCAAGAATGCTGTTGTAAATAAGATAAAATACAACAGTGAAAGAGACAAATAGGGAGATGCAAGACTGGTCGCTCATGCTACACTGGGAATAAATATATGATGCTATGGTAGATCATAGAAGGAGTATAAACTCTAGGCTTGGGCTGTCAGAATGCTTTTTTAAAGAAAAATCAGAAAGAATAGTCCAAGCATATAAAAACACATGTGTAAAGGTCCAAAGGATGGAGACAGAGGTAGAGAGAGAGAGAGAGAGAGTTGGAGAGAGAGAGAGATGAAAGAAGTGTATAATGGCCAGGGTTTTACATTTCATAATAGTCACAGAAAAGGCAATAGAAACAAGCAGTGACAGGATAGTTTGGAATACTTTAATTGTAAATCTCAGAAACCAATTTCAAACCAACTTAAACAAGAAAGGAAAAAGAGGAATTATTGGAAGTATGTTGGTATATCTCATGCATAAATTGTACAATCATACTATGGGAAAAGAAGGAATATACCTGGGTCTCAAACAACTAAAAGGAGAATTAAATATTATCAAAACTATCTTTTGCTCTCATCGCTGCTTTTGCTGTCTGTTGGCTTCATTATTCTCATGGCTTTGGCCCAGTCACAGAAAACAGACACCAATAGCTCTTGAGTTTTATATCTAGGATTCAACTTTCAGGGAATGAAATAGATTATCTTTCTTAGTTTCAGCTTCAGAAATTTGAGGAAAGGGCTGGGCGCGGTGGCTCACACCTGTAATCCCAGCACTTTGGGAGGCTGAGGTGTGCAGATCACGAGGTCAAGAGATCAAGACCAGCCTGGCCAACATGGTGAAACCCCGTCTCTACTAAAAATACAAAAATCACCTGAGCGTGGTGGTGCATGCCTGTAATCCCAGGTCCTTGGGAGGCTGAGGAGGAGAATTGCTTGAACTGGGAGGCTGAGGTTGCAGTGAGCCAAGATGCTGCCACTGCATACCAGCCTGGGTGACAGAGTGAGACTCCATCTCAAAAAAAAAAAAAGAAAAGAAAAGAAAAGAAAAGAAATTTGAGGAAAGTACGCTAATACAATTATTATTTCTCTTCTTTAGTTCACTCTTCTATGTGCCAGGTATTGTGCTGGGTACATGTGATGAACAAGACAGGTAAACCCACGCTCTCACGGAGTCCACATTTTAGTGGGATAAAAGAGGCAGTAAACAAGCAAACAAATGAATACATGAACAACACAATTGTACTTAGTGCTAAGTGTCAATAAAGAAATAAAACAGAAAGGTGATAAAATGATTGTGTGGATAAGAGAGAGGAAAGTGATGGGTATCACCAAGGAGGTGATATTTGAAAGGAACTCCAGTCAGCTTGAGATAATATCAAGGTGCAGTGAGTTTTAGGGAAAGGAAGCAGCAAATGTTAAACTCTGAAAGAGAAAACAGATTTCACTTGTTCAAGAAACAAAAAGAGGGACAGTTAAGTCCAGTGAATGAAGAGAAGGGTGGTAGGATATTGGGCTGAGACAAAATCAGGAGCCAGAAGATGTACGATGTATGAGCCTTATAAAATCAATTTTATTTTAAGTGAACTAGAAAATCATAATAGGTGACAGGATGGAGAGAAAGAGTCAAAGCAGGGATATCAATTATAAAGCTCTGGGAGTGATTTCGGCAAAAGACATCGGGTGACTTGGACTATAATAACAGCAGTGGAGGTGGGGAGAAGTGGGATGGATTTGCAAAATATTTAGGGGATAAGACCGAAAGAGCTTGGTGATGGATTGGATGTAAGAAAGTAAAGAAGAGAGAAAATTCCCAGGGTTGAAGCTTAAGTAAGCAACTGGATGGTTAATGAGACCATTTACTAAGATGGAAAACTCCAGAACAGGGTAATGTTGAGAGAGTGGGCTGCATGAGCCGGCGTGAAGAGGCAGGAATTATTCTTGGCTATGTTAGGTTAGGTTTTAATACCCATTACACATTCAAGACAGTTATTAAAGATTCAGATAGATACACCCCTGGGAAATAACACCTGTAAGCATTCACATTTTCCTACTCTTCTTATGTCTCAATGGATAGTAACTATATCAATTAGGGTAAAGCAGGGCAATGATTTTCAGAAGAAGGATAGGAAGATGGCAGATAAACATGCCAAGTACAAATGTATACACACACATGCACGTGCGCGTGCGCACATATTGTGGCTATATAGCTATCTGTATCTATGCATATGTATATAAATTCAGTTTGGGCCATGGCAGGAAAATAGCTCACGGTGGAAGCAAAAGGAGAGGCTGCACGCACTAGAGTAAGGGAAGTGTGTGACTGGGTCATGCTACATGCCCCTTCTAATAGCATTGGAGTCAGCGATTCACCCTTAACTCAGAAGCTGTCAGCAGTAATGGGAGGAAGGGTTAGATGAAATAAATATGTATTGAACACATACTATGAGCTCAATTGGATGCATACCCTTACCCACACAACTACAGGTAACTGACTTTAAAAGTTCAGTCTTTTACTGAACTTTTAAAATATCTCCTCTCATCCAAAAAAAAAAAAAAAAAAAAAAACTTGCCAAAAAAGATGGTTACCATTTTAAATCCTGAGGACTTGTCAGGAAAGTCCTACACAGTCAACTCTTTCTGCCTCATCCACCAAGGACATTCATCATTCTGACAAGATGTCTCTGTCTTTCAGAACATCCCTGCAGGAGGTTGTCAACTTTTAAAAATGGTGCCCTAAATAGAAGGGGGGAAGGTAGCTAATGTGCTTGTTTTCATGGATTAGAGTTCATGGAAAAACTCTGGACTCCTCCCCAAACATCACTGAGAACTGGTGTGACATGCAATTCATCCTGGCCCCTGTTAGTTTCAAAAACATTGCTCTTCCTTAGAAATCTCTTTAATGAATGCTTGCTCCCTGGGCTGATTATCCTCTCCCCTGGCAATCCTTCTTGCATTTGTGTAATTTAGTTAAAGGACATATGTTAACTATCTACATTTGTGCTTAATACATAGTAGATGTTCAGCTGACAGTAGCAAATTGGGAAACTTGTGTGGTTAGTGTCATTTTCTTAGATTTTAAAATGTGAGTTTTATAAAAACTGATTCCCCAATTACATATCATATGCTCTATGCTATGTCATAATTGTTGGCAATTTATCCTTTCTGCCTATTTTGTTAATCACTTTTTCCAAAGCTTTCCTGAAACAACCCATGGTGGTAAGCCACATACATCTATTTTGCAGACATTAATCCCCACTGCCTCATTCAATACCATACCAGAGATGGTGCTGAAATTATCTTTTTACCTGAAAGGAGCCAGGAAAAAATTAGTTATTTCCTTTTACATTTTGTAAGAAGTGGCCAGGCATGGTGGCTCACGCCTATAATCCCAGCACTTTGGGAGGCTGAGGCAGGCGGATTGTGAGGTCAGGAGTTCAAGACCAGCCTGACCAACATGGTGAAACCCCTTCTCTACTAAAAATACAAAAATAAGCTGGGCATGGCGTCACATGCCTATAATCCCAGCTACTGAGGAGGCTGAGGCAGGAGAATTGCTTGAACCCAGGAGGTGGAGGTTGCAGTGAGCCAAGATCATGCATCTGCACTCCATCCTGGGTGACAGAGCAAGACTCTGTCTCAAAAAAAAAAAAAAAATTGTAAGAAGTATTTTTTTCTTATAGTAAGGATATGATTTCTAGTAATATTTTGGAATAGAATTCTGTCTTTTCCATTTACAGGAGCTTTTATCAGTCCACCATAAGAAAGACAGAAAACATAAAGCAGTAAAACCTGGAGTCCACTGCATATCAGTCCTCTTCTTTTTGAGGCGTGGAGCCCAGTTCTCCTGGCCCCTACCCTTAAGAGTGAGCAAACTCATCAAAGCGCCACAGGACATAGCATAGCCTGTCTTTTGACAGATGGGTGCCTGAGAAAGTTGTACTTTTAAAGCTGTATTTACATTACAAAGCCATAACTTGTATTTTGACAGCCAGGGTTTGTAGCAGTTCACTTTAGTTGTCACATTAAGAGTTCATTTTTGACCCGACAGTCTGTGCCAATATTTGCTTGTGTCAAGTTTGACTTGTCAAAGTGGAAACTATATCAAAACTCCATAACACAAGTGACAGCAATTAACCCAACTAAAAAAAAAATTTCAACTTGTAATGCATTTTGCTCATATAAATGTGTATAAATAAAATATCCTTTGAAAAAATAGTCAGACAATAATGAATAAAATGGGATTTAGCAAGATTCAGGCATAGAAAGGATGAACCGGTTATATTATGTAAATGTTTTTCCAAAATAAGAATTCCTTGAATAAGTTAAGTGGCTAGCTGATTGAAGGATATTTTAAAGAATTTTGCTACTTGGATTTGTGCACATTTATAATAATAAACACATTTAATTTGTGTGAATTCCATGCATCTAGACTTATGGCAAATCTACATCAAAAGTTTGCATTCCACCACAAAAAACAAACAACTGAGAAATCTATAGTCATAGTTGCAGACATGTTTTAAGGAAGCAGTAATAAGATATTTAACTTTTCACTTTAAATATTTCACTTTAAAAATTTCATTCTGCAACATTTGAATTAGGTGCTTCTGCTGATAAGTGGCTTCTCTTACAGGGAATGAAAATGAAATGAGGTTTGGAACCAACCATGATTCATAACCATGATTTGCTCACAGATAAGCAAAAACAACCAAGTTGCTTTTATAATTAGGCCACTAGGTAAGACAGTATTTGAGGATTAAGACTGAAAGCTCATAGAAGGAGCCAGGTCTCCTTCCTTTAGAGAATGAATTTGAATGAGTAGTTAACAAATACATAAATGCTATGTAGAGGTGCTGTTTTTCTTGTTTTTGTTTTCTCTAGATAGCTTTCATTCTTAGATGAGCATGGATAACAATAACTTCCTAAATTTTCCTTGACCAACCATTACAGTTCTTCACCAAGGACACAAAGAGGAAAATTAACTCAAAGAATGTTAATTAAATTTGGTCATTCAGAATTTATGCATCAAAAACAGACAATCAATATGCCAAAAAACAGGAATGGAATCACAAATTATAGGAGTGCAGCAATTGAGAATTGACATAACTGTGAGAGAGGCTAATTATCAGCAGAAGCAGCTAATTCAAATACTGCAGAATGACACTTTTCCTGTAGTTTATAGACTGGCACATTTATGTTACAAGTCACCAAAAAATAACATGTTTATTAAAGTAAAAAGTTAAATATATTATTACAGATTCTTTAGTATAATGGTTTGGTAACTATGGCTTACATATTTTTATGGCTTGGATATAAAGAAAAAAGAGAATACATTTTATATATTTCTGTAGGAAAAACTGTTAAAATAATTAGAATTAAGTGTAAAAAAGATAAGGAATAGTCTAAGAGAAAAATATCATTTTAGAAGTCTATTCAATTATATAGAATTATATTCTATTTTATGACATATATGTATTCTATTACAATCACATTTTATATAAGTGGTTTTCAAAACATGCCATAAGTTTTTCTCTTGTGTTATAGAATGAATATACTCCAGTGTGAGATACACAGTATCCCAACACACACTTTCTCTAGGCCCTGGGTCATATTGTGTTGCATCTGAGTGTGCTTTGAAATTATACAGTTTGAGTCCAAATCCTGATTCTGTTACTTATCTTGTACAACTTTGGACAATGTCCTTAAAACTCTCTGTACTTGATTTTTTTAATCTGTAAAAGGGGAATAATAATATTACATACCTCACAGCATTGTTGGAGAGGTTAAATAATTAATGCATTAAAGAGTTTAGAACTATTTGAACATTAAGTACTCAATGGTGCCATTATCTTACAGAAATAACTGGGTGTTATTTTCATAGAATAAAGGAATGACTAAAAATTTTAACGTACATGTAATGCCTAGAAACACAGCTTATGTCACAATCCTTTTGGTAATATTTGGTCAGTTTTTTTATGGTAGTTTCACACTGTAACTCTTTCATTAGACACTGTAGAATGCAATATTTGACTGGTTATTTCTGCCTATGGTTTTTAGAGTCCTAAGCATAAAAGTGTCCTGCAGAAATTCCTCCTTTGTTTAATAGAGATATCAGTAGAAAGGAAAAAGTCCCTGTGTCAAAACACAATTAATAATCCTTTAAGAGATACACGGGTCATACTGGTCACAAAATAATTCTAAAGTGTCGGGTTCAGAAATCAGATGGAACCCCTTAATTTTATAAGTGAGGAAAAAGAAGTAGAGAGATTAAATAGCCTGCCCAGAGTCACTCAGCTGGTTAGTAGGAGGCAGTGTGTCACAGTTTATTAGGAACGTTTTATCACTAACTGGGTGACCTCCAGCAAATTATTCAACTTCTCTGAGTCCCCTTGTCTTCATTGGTATAATGAGTAAAACCAACCAATATGGTTGTTGGAAAGATTAGAATAATACACTGCACAGGTAACATTCGAGCAAGCTTCCATGCAGCCCCATGCCCTCTTGTGATCCAGAGTGGAAAAGAGGAGTGTCCTCTGCCAGATAGATAAATAAATGAGCGCACATTACCGTAATTGCAGAAAAGGAATGCTGCAAGCTGTCAGTGAAGAACTGGGAGGTAGAGTTGCTCTAGTGGTTTAGAGATCACCAAAAAACGAGAACTTTTTGTAGCCTTTCAACAGATGTTTACTGGGCACTCACTTCCAGGTGCCAGCTACTGTTCTAGGCACTGGCAATACAGCAGTGAAGAAAACAAAAATTCTGCCCTATGGAGCTTGCCCTTTAGTAGGGGAGGAGATAGAGATCGTAAGCAAATAGCTAAATAATGTGTTGAATTGTGGTAAGTGCTCTATAAAAACAAGGTAAAGAAAGGGGTAAAAAGTTACTGTGTATAGAGAGGAGGGTGTGATGACTTCTAAATGAGATGGTCAAGGATGAGTGAGGAACATAAAGTTTCTTGAGTAAACCACTTTAGAAGTCATTGCTTCACAATGTAGGGAAAATATCTCAGGAAGATGTAAAAAGCTCTGATTTCTCATGTATTTAGAGTTTTATCTATAAAGATGTTTATCCAAGCTTTGTTTTATGATAGCAAGACAATGTAAATAATGTAAAGCCGCAAATAAAGAGTGTGATTCTTCATAACACCATGTTAATGTTTTTACATTATGTCATATTTAAATTACATATGTATCCTTTCTGTCTTATTGAAGGCATTTGGAAGAGTTTGGTTTCTGGAAATTTTTTTTTTTTTTTTTTTTTTTTTTTGAGACAGAGTCTTCTTTTGTAACCCAGGCTGGAGTGCAGTGGTGCAATCTCGGCTTAAGGGAGGAGACCACCCCTCATATCATCTTATGCCCAATTTCTGCTTCCAAAGAAAGAAGAAGCAAAAACTAAAAGGCAGAAATGAAATTCGCAGGCAGACAGCCTGGCGCCACACCCTGGGCCTGGTAGTTAAAGATCAAACCCTGATCTAATCGGTTCTGTTATCTGTAGCTTACAGACATTGTATAGAAATGCACTGTGAAAATCCCTATCTTGTTTTATTCCGATCTAATTACCGGTGCATGCAGCCCCCAGTCACGTACCCCCTGTTTGCTCAATCACGACCCTCTCATGAGCACCCCCTTAGAGTTGTGAGCCCTTAAAAGGGACAGGAATTGCTCTCTTGGGGAGCTGGGCTCTTGAGACAGGAGTCTTGCCGATGCTCCCCAGTCAAATAAACCCCTTTCTTCTTTAACTCAGTGTCTGAGGAGTTTTGTCTGCCGCTCGTCCTGCTACAGGCTCACTACAACCTCTGTCTCCCGAGTTCAAGCAATTATCCTGCCTCAACCTACCCGAGTAGCTGGGATTACAGGCACCCACCACCACACCTGGCTAATTTTTGTATTTTTGGTAGAGATGGTGTTTCACCATGTTGGCCAGGCTGATCTCAAACTCCTGACCTCAAGTGATCCACCTGCCTCAGCTTCCCACAGTACTGGGATTACAGGCGTGAGCTACCATGCCCAGCCTAGAACTTTTCAGTCTAATATTTTAAATATTTTAATTGTAATAACTTAACTTCAAAACAATACTTGTTTCTGGTAGAAAATGTAAGAAAATAACGCAAGTATTTTTAAACAATCAAAGTATGTATGAAAAAAATCACACAACCTTTTAATGTTCTGTGATGGAAAAATAACCCATGGTTATGTGCCACATCCATAGATTTGAAGCCATATGTAACTTACACTCCTGAGTTCCTAAGTACGTGTTTCTCATATTAGAAAAGAACAGAATGGTATTCCGTAAAATGTTGATAGCATTTCTGTTATGAAGGTGTGATAGAGATTTTTATTTTTTAAAAAAATCTTATCTTCTTAAACTTTTCTACGAGAAAGAAGTATTGTTTTGAGGTGAAAAAAAAACTTATTGCAATTAAAATTTTAAACTGAAAAGTTCCAGACACCAAAACCCTTCCAAATGCCTTGGATAAGACCTAAAACTGAATTATATCTAAACATGATATAACTTAAAAAGAACATTAGCCCAGTGTTATGAAGAATCGACAATTTAAAATTATGTTGACAGGCCAGAAGAAGGGCTAAAGATAGGCAGAAGAAGGGCTAAAGATATCAAGATGAATGTTATTAAAAATTAATGTAGGCTGGACGTAGTGGCTCACGCCTGTAATCCCAACACTTTGGAGGCTGAGGTGGGTGGACTGCCTGAGGTCAGGAGTTCGAGACCAGTCTGGCCAACATGGTGAAACCCTGTCTCGACTAAAAATACAAAAAAATTAGCTAGACATGGTGGCGTGCGCCTGTAATCCCAGCTACTCGGGAGACTGAGGCAGGGAATTGCTTGAACCAGGGAGGTGGAGGTTGCAATGAGCTGAGATTGTACCACTGCACTCCAGCCTGGGTAACAGAGCAAGACTCGGTCTCAAAATATATATATATATAAAAACATATATAACAAAATATATATATAACCTATATGTATATATAAAACCTCTATATATAATTTTATATATATACATATTTTAAAACCCCATTTGGATTTTTTAAAATATCAATTAAAGAATTACAAAGCTGAGGATTCCATCTTGACAACAGCACATGCAAAGAAAAACCTGAGGGTATTAACGACCACAAGCTCGATGTGAGTTTCTAGTAGACGCAGTTGCCTGGGAACTAATGAATACTTACATTCATTAATAGGATTCTGGGGCCAGCACGGGAGACATAACTGTCCTACTGTGGTGTATATCGGCCAGATAAAATTGGGTCCCCAAACAGGCGCAACACACTGCCTGTTGCTTTTCTCCTTCACAGCACTAGTCACAATTGCAAATCATTAATTTATACAACGGCTTGCTTAACATCTTTTCTCTCTGCAGGTCTGGAAGTTCCCTGAGGATAGGGACTGTGCCTTTATTGTTTACTGTTTTATCTCCAGTGTCTAGCATAGGCTGTCACAAAATATTGCAGCTTGTTGTTTTGAGTATTGTTCAGTTCCAGTAGCCTCATTTATTTATTCTATTTAACAACACTTAGATGGTGTTTATATGTGCCAAGCATGAGTCTAAGTCTTATAGATATTGACTCATTACTCTTCACTACAACTATGTGAGGGAGGTAGAAGAGAGCACTGCGATACAGAGAGATTAAAAACTGTATCCAAGCTGGTCAGCGGTGGAAGTAAAACTCTGAACCAGGCACCCCACACTCTGCTCATACTCCAAAATAAAACTTTAAAAATTAGATTCCACGTATATGAGGCTGACTAGAAAATGAAGATTGAGAAATATCATATTTGAAATGTTTGAAAGAAATGGACCTATTTGGCTAAAAGCAAATGAAAAACAGAGATAATATGGTCATTTGACTTCAAATTTAGAAGAACTTTCATGTAAAACAGAAATGACTAAAATTAATGAAGTCTCCTGTGTTCAGTCTGAACCTGCATCCTGATTGCTGAGTCAGTCCCAGTTTGTGCCTACTGTTCCAACACAATTGTTAATAGAACCCTCTTTCATTCATAAAAATGTTCTAATTTGGATAATTGATTATTATGTGGTCACCAAATTCATGGCTTAAAAGATAACACATTTTTAGCACATTTGACCATCACAAAAGTCCTGTGTAGTTGGTATTAATATTATTATACTATTCTCCATTCTTTAGCCTGAAAAAATATAGACTTGTTCCAAAATTCTCCCACCAATGAATGGCAGAGCTGTGACTTGAATCCTGATATGCTGGTCCAAACTATTCTCTGGCTACTCTGCTGGGAAATTTGACCAGTTCTGCCTTGCTACAGAGTGCCAAGCTAGGATAAATGGCTGGAAATTCCAGAGAGAAAGATTTATCCGCACATGAAGCACTGTATGTAATGAGTTTTTACATTTAAAAAATTGACTTAATGAGTGCGCTTGTCTGGCTAAAAATCCCCTGACCATTTTCTGGATGGACATGTGGCAAGGGTTTTACCCAGGGACCTCTTGCACCCATTGTTACTTGCATCACTATCTCTGAGCTTCTCAGAATGTGGAACATACATTGCTAATGGTAAACGAACTATAAGAGTGTCATGAAATGATTTTTAGAACTCCACGGATGCAGCATTCAAAATCACTGACCTTCCTAATGAGACTTTTCAATTCCCTTTTCAATTATAGTTTCACTCCTTCCATTACGGCCTAAGGGAAAGCCCCAGATTGGTGCTATAATACTTTTTAAACATGCTAACCTCCCTTTCAACCAAGAGAGCAGCAGGTTCTAGAATGCAGGGGGCAATAATATCCAGTTGGATACTATTGTTCTACTTTCAATGAATTTATTCTAATTTTAGTTTTCCATTTATAGCAATGATAAAAATTTCTGTAAAAAAGTCAACTTAAATAAAAATATTTCATACCTTATATTAGAAGATGTAGAAGGCGAAAATTGTTCCCCACCCCAAGATGTCCACATCCTAATCCCCAGATCCTGTGAATATGTTATCTTACATGACAAAAGGGATCTTGCAGATGTGATTAAGGTTAAGAACCTTTGACATGGGGAGATTATTTTGGATTACCTAAATGTGCCTATTGTGATCATATGAGTTCTGAAAAGTGGAAAACTGTCCTCAGCTGTAGTTAGAAAAACATGTGAGAACAGACGAGTCATCAAGATGCAATGTTGCTGGCTCTGAAGACGGAGAAAGAGGCTACCAGCCAAAGAATGTGGGTGGCTGGTAGAAGATAAGTCCAGGAAACCTATTCTCTCCTGTGGCCTCTAGAAAGAAACAAAGCCCTGCCAACACTGTGATTTTAGCCCATAAGATCCATGTCCAACTTTTGACTTATAGAATTACAAGACAATAATTCCATGTTGCCTAAGCTACCAAGTTTATGACAATTAGGCAGCAGTAGGAAACTAATGAAGAAGGGTATAGGCACTACCCAGTATATCCATGTAACAAAACTGCACTTGTAACCCGTAAATTTATACAAATGAAAAAAGACAGGTATAGAGATAGGTGAAGTTGTGAGAGTGGTGTTTAAATGACTGAAGTTTGGAAAATGATTGTTCTAGATGATTCATAATGTCCCTTCAAGTTTAGAGATGCTCTGATCATGTTCCATCGCCTGTCAGACCTCCCAATAGTTAGTTGTGTTTCTTGTACTTTCATGGATGTTCCAAAAAGTCATTTTAAAACAGTGAGACTTATCCACAAGAAACTTGATCTTGTTTGAAAAAGTAGATTTTTTTCAGGGATGCAGTGTTGGCAATGTATATGTGGCAGTCTTATTTCCAATTACACAATTTTTATGTAGATTCTCTTATGTTAGATTTATCTATTTGCCCCAGATTAGTGAGTTTTATTGTCCACACACACAATATTTGTTAAAAGTGCAAAACTATGCTCCTGGATTCTGGAGATTCTCAATTTCTAGGTTAATCTAAGAAATTTCTACTCTGTTTGAAAAGCAATCAAAGTATACCAATAAAATGGAAGTTGGATTTGATGGTGTTTAGTTTGTCAGCATTACATTGAAGGAGAAAAAAACAGGTTTAACCAAGTCTATTTTCTCCACATTGTTTGGGTCTGCCATTTTGAAAATTCACAGCCTACAAACTCATGTTGATTATGTTAATACCTGAGAACACCTGGGTTTATGTAAGAATTAACCATTCACCGTTCATCACTTTCTACTTTGATTTCATTACCCATGTTGAGAAATGTGAAAAGAAAGATTAATCAGTGAGAGGAAAATGTGTGCCCTCTACATTGTATGATTATACCTTACACATGTAATCTGTAGACCAATAAAGCAGAACACACAAATAGCCAGTGAATACATAATCAAATTCATTAAGAGAGAGCCTGTCATCTCATAATGTTAATATGTCAAATGCTATTCAACCAATTTGTCTCAAGCAGCTAGTGGGGTAAATTGTTGTTAGCTGATCTTGAATCTGAAGAGAGGCAATATTCTACAATTAAAGGGTTAAAATTTTTTTTGCCATCATCCTTACATTTAATTCATTTATCTTGAACAAATGTATTTTAATGCTAATGTCACTGAAATAATACCCAAAAGCAGATTTGAAAATGGCAAGCTGTAATTTATTGTGACTCTGGAGGGATGGAATGGCTGCAAGATCTCCAAAAATGCCTGCTAACAAATGGTCAGAAAAGTGTTGACTAGGATACCACACTGATTCATTGTGTTCAGAGCACTAAAGTGCCATACCTCACTCACACACCACAAATTGTAATAAGAATAGAAAATTGATCTTTTCCCCTGGAGGAAAAAACAACAAAAACAACAACAACAAACTTAATCAATGTTCACCTCAGTTTTAAGAAGAAAATGTCAGACTCCTTTAGTCAAGAGTGACTGGACTATATATTATCCTTGATCCATATTATTAGGAAATATATATTCTGGCTCTCTAACAACTGAACTATCCACATGATACAAGGCTAATTTTCAATTATCAGACTTTCACCACTGAGAAGAATGTAAAATACCCTTTTGCTTTTCTTTTTAATATGTGTTATTCCTGTCATAAGTAGTAATTCCTTTGAAACCATTTGGCATTTGTTTTAGAGCAGAGCTAATATTACCAGAATCCTGGGTTCTAGCATATCATTACTTAGTTGATAATTAATGTAGGATTTGTGGCAGTAATCTTACAGATTACTTCTAAATTATTTTTAATAAGTTGAACTTTATAAAATGTATTTTTATGGCCATTGCCTCTGCCTAACATATCCCCAGTTTCAGAGAGAACTAAGAGAAACTTAATACAATCACTTAACACTGCCCATCTTCACCAGGTTTATGTTGTGTTATAATATTAGATTTTCATTCCCAGGAAGCAAGAGCTTTCTGTTTAGACTTATATGACAGGGCTTGTGTTTCTTGTTTCACTGGATATCCTCAGTGGATAGTGTTAAAGAAACTATACACATACAGTTATATAGGCCTACTTTAAAAACACCTGAGAAAGCTGTCTATTTTATATTTAAAGAAAGAAAATGAGTTGACTTAAAAGTGAGCAGGTAAACATCTTCTCAAGACCACTGCTTTTGGCTCAAAAACTGAAAATCAGTTTGCCTAGACAGCGTCTTCTTCTCTGCATGTGTAAAACATCCTTAGTTCCAGGAGTTGTGCTGTATTAGTTGGTTTGAGGAAAAGCTGATCCAATTGTATTTGTGTCTTTAAACATGAAATTGAAAAATATCTTGAGGGTTGAGGTGCTCACTAGAGTCAGGGGACACTTTTATTAACTTCTAATTACTTTATGGTTCATACACTTGCCTAGATAATCAAGTTTTTTGATGAGAATACACAAATACTTAAACACATATATTATTTGATTTTTCTATTATGTCAGTTTGAAGTACTGGAAGCCTTTCCCAGAAAAAAAAAAAAAAATTCTCAAAGATGGTTCTTAGTAATATATTTGATAGAAACACCAGATAACTCCTATAAGCCTTAGAGATTTGTACTTATTTATGGTTTTTTAGTATAAATCAATAGTTATGTTTTCAGTGAGGATAAGATACTAGATGCATGCTATGTTTATAAACTATTAGCACTGTTCTAAAAAGGAAAGAAACTCACAGCTGCTTCCAAGACAGTATATAATTAGATGTTAATATTTAACTTAGTTTGCTCACCAGCATTGATTTGCTATTGCTGTTGTTATGACTGCTTCCAGGTGGTTGTCTACTTTAAAGAAATACATAATTAAATTAATTCAGGAATGATCTATGCCTAAATTATATTTGCACTTTTATTTTCATTTTGAAGTGCCTGAAGTGAATCATTTCATTTGGCCCCTGAAAGTAATAGCATGGCTTCTCTTTGCCATGTGTCTCCTTTCTCAGAACATCAGTCAACAGAGAAAGCAATGTGATGATGGAACCTCCCCAACAGAGATGGCTCTTGCACAAATGTTCTCCTACACAGATTACCACACTGAAGCCTGACACATTATTATTGAACACAATGCTGCATTTCTGGCCTTCTTCATGACATCTTCTCCAGTTTTAATATAGAGAATCCTTTCTTATACCAGAAATATTATCCTATGAAGCAAAAGGAACAGGCTTTATCATTGGGGTAATTTAACATTATGCTTCTTACATGGATTGTTGACACATTTTTACTCAGACTTAAGGTGAACATTCCAAAACTCAGTATTCTTTCAAGTATTTCACATCTGTAAGGGTCGTTCCATAATTCTGCACACTGCATTCTTTTGGAATCCCAATCTCTTAACCCGGCTCAGTTTAGAACCCATGAGCAATTTACCTTTGGATCTGCTCTGTTCCTGTGCACTTCTTGGAATATAAATTTCTGAGCCTCAATGTGCCCTGATGCTGTTCCTCTCTAGAAGAAAGAAAACATTACTATGATGAAGCTAAAACTACAGGAGTTATATGATCATGTATTACTGTTTCTTAAATTCCTTGCTTTGGTTTGTTTTACAGGTTTTGCCCATTTGGGTACTGACTACATACACCGTCTTTACGGGACTAGCCTGGTTCACAGTCTGAACAGGTAACATCCTAAAAGGTGTGACTGCAGGAGCCAAAGATGGCCACCCTCCCATCACCAAAAGACCCTTTTCCTCAACCTCCCTACCTAACCTCTTCACTGCTGCCTGGAATGCCTGTTAGCAAAGGATGAATTTCTTTTCAGTGGACAATGAATGCCAGGTTGAAAATCTAAATAGTTTTGCAAAGAATCACAAACACCATAAAAATTAGATGTGCAGCCAAGCGTGGTGGCTCACACCTGTAATCCCAGCACTTTGGGAGACCGAGGCAGGTGGATCGCTTGAGCTCAGAGGTTGGAGAACAGCTTAGGCAACATGGCAAAACTCACTCTCCACAAAAAATTAGCTGGGTGTGGTGGCCAGGGCCTGTAGGAGACTGAGGTGGGAGGATCGCTTGAGCCCGGGAGGTCGAGGCTGCAGTGATCCATGACAGTGCCACTGCACTCTAGCCTGGGTGACAAAGTGAGACCTTGTCTCAAACAAATAAAAAGAAATTAGATAATTAGATGTGCTCTTGTGTGTAGATTTTACTGAGACAAGATGTGAGGGCATAGAACGCAGGTTACTTCGGATGAGAGAAACTGGCATTAGGTAGGCAAAAAGAGACACTACGTGTGAAACAGCCTGCTCTTCCAGCTTTTGCTTATGGTCTATCCTTGTAATTTTTATTGTCCTAAAAAGAACAACACTTGCTGTAAAATATTCCATACTACCTGTACAAAACCCTTGATTTTCCTCTTTGGTGGATAACTTTTGAGAGCATGCGGAAACAGTTTGACATTGGAGTTTCTATGTTCTGTTACAGTTTAAAGTCTATCTTGCTTTTTGTATCATGGTCTCATTACTACCCCTCTAGTAGTTGTACATATATCCTTAAATAATTTAGATGTCAATGAAAGAATTGCTTTACATTGGATTCTAATATACATATAATCCCAAATAACTATAACTTGTAAATTCATTAGTGTTACTCTTGTTAATGAGTTATACAATATAGGCTAATTAACATTTATTGAACCTCAGCAGTACAAGCAAAAATAAACATATCCATTGAATTTTCTGAGCATGTACCTTATTCATTTTGAGTCTAACTTTCAGAAAACATATTATCAGCATGTGAACCATTTTTCAATCAAAATTTCACTTTTACTTGTCTATTTATTATAATGAACTACGAAAAATCAAGCATAGTTAATTTTTCCCTCATGAACTTAATACTTTCATACGATGGCATTTACGTTATTGAATAACTAATTCAGATTACTGTAGACTGGAAGTCAGCAAATTATGGCCTATGGGTCAAATCCAGCGGCTGGCTGTTTTTGCAAGTAAAGTTTTATTGGAATACAGCCACACTCAATCATTTACATGTTATCTGTGGCTGTGCTGCCACAGAAGACTTGCAAAACTGTAAGAGAGGCCATGTAGTCCACAAAGCAGAAAATATCTATTATCTCACCCTTCATGGGGAAAGTTTGCCAACTTCTGCTATACACTATAAACACTTCAGCATTTGAAAATTCTTGATAACTGTGTAAATCATCTTGCTGTTATTAAAGAAACAATAAAAGTGGTACCTTCAAATGTTTGCCTAATCCAACATGACGCTGAAAAGACAGAAAAATCCCATGGTGGAATTTTAGGCAATACCACAATTAATTTATTTCACTTGGATTTTCTGAAAGCTACTTTTTATTCTTGTAGGCAGATGATTATTTGGTGATAATTTTTCTCTTTTAAAAAACGTGATTGTAAAAAGTAAAGTAGAGGTTCCTCTTCAAAGACTTTCCTCCCCATCTAATTAGGAGTAAATAGTAACTTCTCTTAGAAACAAAATTTATTCAAAGACCTGTGCTAACATTCTTTAATATCTGCTAGCTGTAATAAGGAAATTGTCAGGCCTCTGACCCCAAGCCTGCATGTATTCATCCAGATAGCCTGAAGTAACTAAAGAATCACAAAAGAAGTGAAAATGGCCTGTTACTGCCTTAACTGATGACATTACCTTGTGAAATTCCTTCTCCTGGCTCAGAAGCTCTCCCACTGAGCACCTTGTGACCCCCACCCCTACCAGCCAGAGAACAACCCCTTTGACTGTAATTTTCCACTACCTACCCAAATCCTATAAAACGGCCCCACCCCTATCTCACTTCGCTGACTCTCTTTTTGGACTCAGCCCGCCTGCACTCAGGTGAAATAAACAGCCTTGTTGCTCACAGGAAGCCTGGTTGGTGGTCTCTTCACATGGATGTGAGTGAAAGAAATCAATGAACTTTACATTCTTAGCTCCCACAATTTAGCCTAAATATCTGCACTGGCATGCTTATACTGGTCCAAGCAAACATTAGGTCATAGCCTGTTCCTCTTCTTTATTTAGAAGTGTTTTTACCTTTCTCAGCATGCCACAAGTTACTTCCTCCTTCCTTTGTTTTCCTCTACCTTTGCCTTTTTTAAAAAGTTCTAAGTTGCTAGCCAATCGGGACAAATACAAATATGAGGTCCCATTCTAGCCAATGGAAACCAGACACAGCACTAGGGTGGACGCATCAGGTTGTAAATGACCCTGTCTCCTTTGTTGGGTGTACTCTTGTGGCAAAACTGCTGGTGAGTGTACCCTTTCTGCAGGAAGTAAAAATGGCCTTACTAAATAAATTAAATTTATGTTCAAGTGCTATTTCTTTATGGCACTGGGGAACAAGCATTTCAAACAGTGATTATGAAACTACTAGACAATGTAGGACAGTAATTTCACATTTACACGATCATGTCTGATCCAAACACGTAGGAATGATAAAATACAAAGAGAAAGCAAATATATATAAATATGATCAAAATGAAGATAAATATTAGTAAGGACTAGAAACTGCAGGCAAGACTCATTCATAATAAAAATAATTTGCAAGCTAATATAAACTTATATTTAAAAATAATGACCTATTACAAACGTAATAGTGGTTAAACTTTAGAAGTATTCCAGTAACAGTTCAGAAGACAAAGATTTCCCTTATATCAATTTCTATTAAATATTGTAATATATTTCTGAGATAATAGGTGATCAGAAAGAAATATGAGGTATAAATACTAGAAGGAAAGGTACAATTAGTTTTCTAAAAGATGTAACTGTTTGTAGAGAAAAATCCAGACAATTTAAAAAACAAAACCCTAGTAGAACTTATAAGAAAATTCATCAAGATTGCTAGAAATAAGGTCACCATGTAAAATTAATATTATTTCTATATACTCTATTAGAATATCAGAACATGTAATCAGTTAACATTTCCAATCATAATAGCAACAAAATCGTAAGAACTTGGAAAGAAATTTAACAAGAGAAATACAAGAACATTTTTGAGCAAATTATAAAAGATTGTCAAATGATATAGAAGAAGATCTGGCAAGACACAGCATACATGGATTAGAAGATTTGAATTTTAAATATATGATTTTCTCTAAATTAATCTGTAAGTTTAAGACAAACTATAAGGTTAAGTTCAATCAAACTATCCACATAGTCTTTTGCAAACTAGATAAGCTAATCATAACATTAATAGGGAAGAGTAAAGGATCAAGCACATAAACTTGAAAATTTTGAACGTCTAAAGAGGACAGTACAATTGTGTGATGTGGGAGGTGGAAGGAGAGTTTTCCCTAGAAGATGGGCAAGATATATTACCAAGCTAGAGGAAGTCAGACTGTGTGATAGTGTCAAAGGACAGCTAACCCCATGCAACAGCATAGAAAGCCAGGAATAGACCCATGTGTATAAGGAAACTTGAAGTATGATATAGATGGCATTACAGATCAGTGGGGGAAATGATAAGCTATTCAATAAACACAGTTGGTACAATTGTTTATCCAAACAGAAAATAAAATTAGATTTTTACCTCATATCCTATGAAAAACTGTTTTGTTTTGTTTTGTTTTGTTTTTCTTTTCAAGTATGGTAAAGCCCTAAATATATAAAGAAAAAGATATTTAAAACTTTTAGGGAAAAAATAAAGGAGAATATTTTGTGACCTCGAGGCAAGAAAGATTTTCTTGAATAAGACAAAAATATCATAACCATAAAGAAAAAGATTGACAAATTTGACTACATTGGAGAAGAAAAAGACTATTCAAAAGGGCACTATAAATGAAGTAATGACTGAACAAAACAAAAGAAACCAGCCACAGGCTTGAAGAAGATATTTGCAAGACACATAACCAACAAAGCATTTAGATTTGAATTATGTTAACAAAACACAGCTCCTACACATTCATCAGGAAAAGGCCAACAGGCCAGGTGTGGTGGCTCATGCCTATAATCTCAGAATTTTGGAAGGCCAAGACAGGCAGATCACTTGAGCCCAGGAGTTCAAGACCAGCCTGGGAAACATGGCAAAACCCCATCTCTACAAAAAAATATTGGAGTCTGTGCCTTCAATCACCATACCATTAAAACCACTTTGCAAAATGATAGCAGTAAGAAAATTATGGCATGGGAGAAATCTGATGTAGCTAATCCCTATCTTGCTCTTAGCCTTCAAAGCTGTCCTTAATTATTCCTTGGTTTAAGACAAGCTAACTTTGGGAGACATGTAGCTTACAGTTTAACTGATAATAGCCCTTCCCCAAAACTCTTGGTGAAGCGTTTGTAAAGGTAATGAGCCACCACCAGGATAGGAGGATGGAGGAGCCTGAATTCTGCCCTGGTATAGAGGTAACCTTAAGGGATCACCAGCCATTATTCCGCAGGTCACAAGATATGCAACTTACACAATTACTGCTGCAGATAACGTCACTATTGAAGAGCTAAGATTGGGCTTCTGAGATCTCTTTTCAGGTTTTTTGCATGTCTGACTACCTATGGCTCCACCTGGACCTGCCAACTGCCCCTGTGGCCCCACCAAGAACAACTCAGCACAAGAGGACAGCTTCAATCGCCAATGATTTCATATCCAACCCAACCAGTCAGCACTCCCCATGCCCTAGCCCCCTGCCCACCATCTTTGAAAAACCCCTAACCACTGAGCTTTTGATGAGATTGATTTGAGTAATAACTCCATCTTTCCCATGGTGTGGCTAGCCTCGCCTCAATTAAACTCTCTCATGGCAGTGCCGTGGTGTCTGCGAATTCATTTTGTTTGTGCAGTGGGCAGAAAGAATTCGTTGGGCAGTTACGCTATACACCCTTGCTCGTTTGCAAATATGGGAAAATCCTGATATTTGATAGAGGTGGAGTACATTTTTTTTTTTTTAAACTCTGTTACATTTTAATAATTTTATTACACTGTAAACATTTTAGTTGGAAGAAAGTATATTAATACGCTAAAAGAATGGTATTTATAAGAATAAGGCTTCCCAATGATTCAATTCCAACCATTTAATCAATAATAACCTTAATAATCATGAAAATAAAGGATTTTCAACTTTCCCTTATTTCGTAAGCATTCAATTTTTGTCTTCAATACTCCTAAGCAGAATTTTTTAAAAATAGAACTCAGTACTACCATTATGTGGAAACCAAATTCAGTTATTATTTGCTCATGAAGGGAAGCCATTATGCTATATGTAGTTATAATATCTTAATCACCACTGTGGCATTCAGAATTCTCTGCAGGAATGTACAAGAGCAGCTATGAGGAGATTTTTGTGTGTAGTGAATTACAAATAAATATATTCAATAACGGAGAAAGCAGAAGAAGGAAATTGCCTAGATTCCCTTTGTTTGTGATAACATTTGCTTTCCCTATACCAAAAGCTACTCACCGAATTCATGAGCTCTCTTAAAAACAACTAAGATGTAAATTATGTCCTGTTTACATACGATCTTTGTGGAGATAAACAGACAATGGCAACTTTGTTTAGGGCTCTGAGTCTTGAAGTATGGAAATGAGCTGGCCCTCCAAAGATATTTTAGATGATTGGCAAGAGGAAGGAGGTGGGGAGAAAATCAGACAATAACAATTTCTGGAACTGACCCCCACATTGAGAATGAATCAGATTTGCTTCCATGGACACCATTGCTCTTCTCCCTGGGGCTAAGCATGTGTTTCATTCTTAAAGAATTTTTTTTAGGTTAGCCATCAACAGACCCATGTCTTAGAAACATGGTTGAATTCTTGATCCAAAAAATACATTTCATGGTCCTAAATTCTAGCTTCAAAACCCAATGAATAAAGCACCCGTGGTAAGAGAAATAATAGTGCCAAGGCAGGGAAGTAGTATGGGCTGATGAGACCTCAGGCTCCTAGAGTCTATGCATGTGCCCATTCAGAGTTATATGTGCCAGTTTGGTTTTGACCATTCTCCCTGTCCCATGTGACTAGGTAAACATTTAAAGGGTGAAGGTAATAACATAGCCAAACAAGTGATGCTGCAGGTTTATCTACAAATTCAAAAGGAGTCAAGGGTTTCAACATTAGATGTGTAAGGTTCTTGTATCGGTTCAAACCCCGAGAGCACAGCAACAGACAACACGAGGTGATATGGAGCAACATGCTGTTTTAATGAGTGCCTGGGTGCAGGCGGGCTGAGGCCTAAAATGGCGTCCGCACCAAGTGAGGATGGGACAAAGGCTTTATAGTCTCCTGTAAACAGGAAGTGTCCTCGTCTGACCTAACTGCTTCCTTGTACCTGGATGGCCTCTTTCTTGATCTTCAGGAGTACGTGTCTTCTGGCCGGCTCTCTTCCTGCTTCTGCTGTCTTGCTGGTGCAGGCTGATGGTGCAAGCAGCCTTCACTTTGGGACTGGGCCTGAGAAGGGAGGAGTTATTCATCTCCTCAAGCTTTCAGGCCTGGGGAAGAATCTTACAAGATGTACCTGTGAAACTCTTGCTTCCTACACATCAGAAGAAAAGCACTTCTCTAACTTTTTAGTTACCTGAGCCTTGTTTCCCGTTTGTTTGTTTGTTTTGAGGGCAGATATATATGCCATTGTACTAATGCCAAATTGAAATTATTATGGTGATGACTTATGTGTAGATGCTATTTCATGTTGTTATTATTTTTTATGTTAAAAACCACTGGATTCTGGCCGGGTGCAGTGGCTCACACCTGTAATTGCAGCACTTAAGGAGGCCAAGGTGGGTAGATCACCACAGGTCAGGAGTTTAAGACCAGCCTGGCCAACATGGCAAAACCCTGTCTCTACCAAAAGTACAATAAATAACTGGGCGTGGTGGTGAGAGGTGAAGCCAGCTGGACTTCCTGGGTCAAGTTGGGACTTGGAGAACTTTTCTGTCTAGCTAGAGGATTGTAAATGCCTCAATCAGCACTCTGTTTCTAGCTAAAGGATTGTAAACACATCAGTCAGCACTCTAAAAACGCACCAATCAGCACTCTATGTCTAGCTAAAGGTTTGTAAATGCACCAATCAGCACTCTGTAAAACGGACCAATCAGCGCTCTGTAAAATGGATCAATCAGCAGGACCTGGGCAGGGCCAAATAAAGGAATAAATCTGGCCACCTGAGTCAGCAGTGGTAACCCACTCAGGTCCCCTTCCACGCTGTGGAAGCTTTGTTCTTTCCCTCTTCACAATAAATCTTGCTGCTGCTCACTCTTCAGGTCCGCACTACCTTTATGAGCTGTAACATTCACCTCCAGGGTCTGCGGCTTCATTCCTGAAGTCAGCCAGACCGTGAGCCCACTGGGAGGAACAAACAACTCGGGAGGTGCCACCTTTAAGAGCTGGAACACTGACTGCGGAGTTCTGCGGTTTCACTCCTGAAGTCAGCGAGACCACCAACCCACCGGAAGAAAGAAACTCCGGACACATCTGAACATCTGAAGGAACAAACTCCGGATATACCATCTTTAAGAAATGTAACACTCACCGCGAGGGTCTGTGGCTTCGTTCTTGAAGTCAGCAAGACCAAGAACCCACTGGAAGGAACCAATTCCAGACACAGTGGCACATGCCTGTAATCCCAGCTACTCGGGAGACTGAGACAGGAGAATTGCTTGAACCCCAGAGACAGAGGTTGCAGTGAGCCAAGATTGTACCACTGCTCTCTAGCCTGGGCGACAGAGCAAGAGTCTGTCTCAAACAAACAAACAAACAAAAAACATTGTATCCTCCTTCCTATTTAAAAAAACAAACAAACAAACTTTAAAGCACATTATTACTTTTACTAGCGTGTAAAAGATGAACTATATAAAAATGTAGACAGACCTGGAAAAAATGGCAGATAGGAAGCAGGACTAACTTGCAGCTCCCACTTGAACAAAGCAGCACTTGGAGACTCACACTGTGAACTTTTGCTCCAAGAACTACCACAGGAACATACCAGAAAAGCTGAAAGAATCCACAGACACTTTAAAGGAGGTGGATTGCTGCTGCAGGCTGCATGGGACAGCCGAGGAACTGTGAGTCCGCTTGCTTTCTCAGCTGGGAGGCTTGTAGCCTGGAGCAGGTTCTCAGCCCTGCTCACTGGCGGCCTGGAAATAAACTCGGTGCTGTTGTGGGGGCACAGTGGGAATGAGACTGGCCTTTCAGGCTGCAGGCTGCGTGGGAGCTGGGTGAGGCTTGAGGCTGCCGGCTTTCTCCTACTTTCCTGGCAACCTGTGTAACACAGCAGAGGTAGCCATAATTTCCCAGGAACATAACTCAGTTGGACTGGAAACCACATCCCATCCCCCACAGCAGCCACAGCAAGCCCCACCCAAGGAGAGTCTGAGCTCAGACATGCCTAACCCTGCCCCCACCTGATGGTCTTTCTCTACCTGCTGTGGTAGCCAATGACAAAGGACACAACCTCTTTGGAGCTCTGTGGACCTGTCCACCACCTGAGAAACCTGAATACTTATCCAAAGGCAACTCTAGGGAAAGCTTGTATCCTCCCTTTACTACCGCGGCGGATGCACTCTTGAAAGCTCCACGTCCTGGCTGGAGGCCAACCAACACAAAACCAGAGCATTCAACAAAAATACAACCAAGGACCCTCCCAGAGTCCAACTGACTCCCCTGCTTCCTCCATCAGAGCAGGTGCTGGTATCCATGGCTGAGAGACCTGAAGACGGATCACATCACAGGACTCTTTGCAGGCACTCCCCAGTACCAGCTCAGAACCCAGTAGCTCGGTTGAGAGGCTAGATCCTGAAGAGAAATAACAATCACTGCAGTTCAGCTCTCAGGAAGCCCCGTCCCTAGGCAAGGGGGAGAGCACCACATCAAGGGAGCAACCCAGGGACAAAAGAATCTGAACAGCAACCCTTTAGTTCCAGATTTTCCCTCTGACATAGTGTACCCAAATAAAAAGGAATCAGAAAAACAATTCTGGTAATATGACAAAACAAGGTTCTTTGATACCTCCAAAAGACCACACTAGCTCCCCAGCAATGAATCCAAACCAAGAAGAAATGTATGAATTGCCAAAAAAAGAATTCAGAAGGTTGGTTGTTAAGCTAATCAAGGAGGCACCAGAGAAAGGTGAAGTCCAACTTAAAGAAATCAAAAAAATGATACAGGATAGGAATGGAAAAATCTCCAGTGAAATAGATAGCATCTCAGCAGATTTGAGGCTCAGTATCTGCTCGTGAAGCTGGGAGTTACAATCCCTGAGTTCATCATTTTCTTTCGTCACTTCCTCCAGTGAACTTAGATGAAACCAACCAACTACATTATGTTCCTTGGTTATCGACATATAGTCAAATTTAGTATGTATGGAGTCACTAAACTCCTTGCCTCTCACAAGCAGTGAATCAGAAGTGTCAAATGCATTTATTTTGCATAACTCTCTAAACAGTTCACGCCAAGTACTATCAGTGTTCTTCATACTATTAGAAGTAGAGTCCTTGGCATTTTGGGGTCCGATAATATTAAGCAGCCAACTCCAGAAACCTTCAAACCAGCAAAAGAACTTCATCCTTAATATTCTGTTCCTCTAGAATCACTCCTGGTACCAAAATCTGTATTGTCAGGGTGCTCTAGAGGGACAGAACTAGTAGGAGATATATATATATACACACACACACATATATACATATACATACATATATATATGTTTTATATATATATGTAAAGGGGAATTGATTAAGGAGTATTGACTCACACAATCACAAGGTCCCACAATAGGCCATCTGCAAGCTGAGGAGAAAGGAAGGCAGTATATGTCCCAAAACTGAAGAACTTGCAGTTCGACGTTCAAGGGCAGGAAGCATCCAGCACAGGAGAAAGATGTAGGCTGGGAGGCTAAGCCAGTCTTAGTCTTTTCATGTTCTTCTGCCTGCTTTTTATTCTGACCATGCTGGCAGCTGATTCAATTGTGCCCACACAGATTAAGCGTGGGTCTGCCTTTCCCAGCCAGCCCATTGACTCAAATGTTAATCTCTCTCCTTTGGCAACACCCTCACAGACACACTCTGGATTAATACTTTGCATCCTTCGATCCAATCAAGTTGACACTTAGTATTAACCATCATAACCACTATGGAAAACAGTGTGGAGATTCCTTAAAGAACTGAAAGTAGATCTACCATTTGATCCACCAATCCCACTCCTGGATATCTACCCAGAGGAATAAAAAATCGTTATATGAAAGAGATACTTGCACATTCGTGTTTACGGCAGCACAATTCACAATTGCAAAACTGTGGAACCAGCCCAAATGCCCATCAATAAAAAAGTCGATAAAGAAAATGTGGTGTATATATACCATGGAATGCTACTCAGCCATAAAAATAAATGAAATAATGGCATTCACAGCAGCCTGAATGGAATTGGAGACCATTATTGTAAGTGAAGCAACTCAGGAATGGAAAATCAAACGTTGTATGTTCTCATTCATAAGCTGGAGCTAAGCTATGAGAATGCAAAGGTAAAGGAATAATACAATGGGCTGGGCATGGTGGCTCATGCTTGTAATTCTAGCACTTTGGGAGGCCGAGGCAGGCAGATCACCTAAGGTCAAGTGTTCAAGACCAGCCTGGCCAACATGGGGAAACCCTGTCTCTACTAAAAATATAAAAATTAGTCAGGCATGGCGATGGGTACCTGTAATCCCAGCTACTCCAGAGGCTGAGGCAGAAGAATCATTTGAACTTGGGAGGTGGAGGTTGCAGTGAGCTGAGATCACACCATTGCACTCCAGCCTGGGCAACAAGAGCGAGACTCCATCTCAAAAAGAAAAAAAAAAAGGTCAATGAACTTTGTGGACTTGAGTAAATGGGTGAGAGGAAGGTGAGGGGTAAAAGACTACACAATATGTACAGGGTACACTGCTCAGGTGATAGGTGCACCAAAAATCTCAGAAATCACCACTAAAGAACTTATTCATGTAACCAAACACCACCAGTTCCCCCAAAACCTATTTTTAAAAAAACTTAAAAATATAGAAACTCTTATGCAAATGTGGATTAGAGACAAAGGTCTTAACCCCATCTCCTCACCAGATTGTGACCCTAATTTCATTCAGGAGCCTGTAGGGTAGCTACACAGCTCAAAGCAGGTCACATTTTAATGCCCCTTTTTTCTATACAACGAAGTTATTTTCAGCAATAATCATGAAGCAGCACAAACACATTTCTCATATGGATGAAAATTCATACTTACCAAACTAAAATAATACACTTTACAGTGTTCATTCATTCTGTCACCGTTTCAAATTTTAAACATGAATGGTCCCATAGAACAACAGAATTGTAGTAACTTTGGTTGTTTCTTCTTTATAATCTTCTCTGTGCTAAAATGTGTATTTCAAATCTACTGTTTAAATGCAGGAATCTATAACATACCACCGGGATTGGAGATGGAAATTTATCTTAACACAAGCTCAGATGATTCTGAACTAAAGGCATATAGCTGAGTCTACATGTACAGAGGATGGGGACAACAGTTGAGTGAGTCCATTTTCATGCCAAATACACTGTATATTAAAGAATAAATATAAAAACATCAACAATACCCACAGTAATGACTTAGTAGACCAATGACATTGTTTTCAGGGGAGTTTTTTTAGTTGTCTTACATCTTTTTTAAAAAAAGTTAATTGACACATAATGATACATATTTATGAGGTGCATAGGGATGTTTTGATATATATAATGTACTATGATCAGGTCATGGCAATTAGCATATCCATTACCTCAAATATTTATCATTTATTTGTGTTGAGAACATTCAATATCCTCCTAGCTATTTGAAACTACATAATACATTATTGTTAACAGTAGTCATCCTACAGTGGTATCGAACACTAGAACTTATCCCTCTTATCCAGCTGTAATTTTATATCTTTCAACAAATCTCTCCCTATTCCTCTTGTCCTCTACCCTTCCCAGCATTTAGTGTCCTCTATTCTACTTGTTACTTCTATAAGAACTTTTTATTTTTCATTTCCACCTATGAGTGAGAACATGTGATGTTTAACTTTTTGTCCCTAGTGTTTTCTCTGAAATTAGTGTATTCTAGTTTTTTTTTTTTTTTAACACTAACATTGTTTAGAAATGCTACTATGTGATAAAACAAAGCACATTAACTTTTGGTCAGTTTTATTATTTTTTAAAATTCTCTATAGGCATTGAACCTTCTTATTCCCAGAAGGTGTGTAGACTGTACCCATTGCTCTAATCTTGGTAAGCCACTGGTCCACCCCATTTAGAAATTCTGGAGCCCAGAATTTCTGGCCAGTCTCCTGAAGGGCAGAGCGCTGGACAAAATTGCTGTCTGAGGAAACTTGTCCTGATTGGCTATGCCTTTACTCTGGTCTTCACACCTACTCACCGTTTTTTTGTTTTTTTGTTTTTGAGATGGGGTCTTGCTCTGTCGCCCAGGCTGGAGTGCAGTGGCACAATCTCGGCTCACTGCAAACTCCACCTCCCAGGTTCAAGTGATTTCTTCCTCAGCCTCCCTAGTAGCTGGGACTACAGGCACGCACCACCACACCTGGTTAAGTTTTGTATTTTTAGTAGAGACGGGGCTTCACCATATTGGCCAGGCTGGTCTCAAACTACTGATGTCGTGATCTGCCTGCCTCAGCCTCCCAAAGTGCTGAGATTACAGGTGTAAACCACTGTGCCTGACCCCTTTTTTAAATCTCATCTTTCTAACGGAAATGCACAAAATGAGATTTCCTGCCTTGTGGGGGCAATAACCTCCCTAGCTGATGCTTTTGGGGTGAACAGATAGAAACTGTATTGCAGGTGATAAGATAAATCTGTAATAAGGGTCAAACTATTCTGTGTAAAAATTGCTGCTCTAGAAAATAAATGGCTAGAAGTAAGGCCTGATTAAAGAATATGCTTTTCTTCTCTCCAGTAATGATTAAAGTTGTTTTTGAAAGTCTGACAATTTAAAGCAGTTAGAAACCGCTGCATGGGAAAGGGACAAACATTTATTGAGCACTTATTGTATATTAAGATATTGCTTAATATACAATATCTCCATTACTTTATCTCCATTCATCTTCATAGACATTATTTCCATTTTTTAGAATGCAGTGGTACAGAACACTGTAACTTACTCCTCCTATCTTGTTTCTGTAGGACTTTCTAACCAGCTGCCCCCAGTGAGGGCTGTAATGGTGTTTTGGGTTCTCTAGTATCAGTTTCATTCAAATGCTATGATATGGTTAGGCTTTGTTTCCACACCTAAATCTCATCTTGAATTGTAATCCCCATAATCCCCAAGCATCAAGGGAGAGACCAGGTGGAAGTGATTGAATCATGGAAGCCGCTTTCCCCAAGCTGTTCTCCTGACAGTGAGTGAGATCTCACGAGATCTGATGGTTTTATAAGGGGCTCTTCCATCTTCACTTGGCACTTTTCCCTCCTGCTGCCTTGTGAGGAAAGTGCCTTGCTTTCTCTTCCCGTTCCTGAGGCCTCCCCAGCCGTGCTGAACTGTGAGTCAATTAAACCTCTTTCCTTTATAAATTAACCAGTCTCAGGCAGTTCTTTATAGCAATATGAAAACAGAAAAATAGATGTTATATCTAAGTGTTTTAAAAGGTTTTGGGTATTTCCTTTCACCTGTGTTCAGGTACTCTGAATATGGTAGCTCCCTTTGAGAAAGAGTTTGGGGAATTTTTCCAGATGACTGCTGTAATGAGTCAGAGTTTTCCCTAAAATTATAAATGTTTTGAAAATTAGAAGGTATTTACACACAGAGTTAGGGTGAAGGTGTTTACACACAGAGCTAGGGTGGACAGAAGAGAAAAATTAGCTTTCTTTAGGGATACATTACATGCTGGGCACGAAAGAACTTGTTTTGAGTAACATTCCAAAAAGACTTGCAAAATACATATTGTTTTCTCACAGTACAGAGAATGAAACTTGGTTCAGCGTTTATGATACTCAACTCAGCTCTGAGTGTATGATACTCACCCTTCATTACCATAAAATAAGTTAGTAAGACTCAAACCCAAGACTATATCCCCCTAGAAAACCTGCCTAATTTACTACAGTGTGCTTTTTCCTGTGGAAGTAAGCATGGGCTTAAGGCACTAAAAATAAATCAGGCGAGACCCAATGAAAGTGAAGTTCAGAGTCTGACATAAATTTAATAAATTCTGTGTCCTGATTATAAGAGTTGGTGTCTATGGGAAATCTAGACGTATGCTGGCTGCAGACAAATGTTTTGCTATTCTAGCCCAGTAAATGGAATGGAACAAGGCAGGCATGCTTAGAAGAGAAAGAATTGATGTTAACAAACTGACAAGAACCCATGCAGTTATTACAGTATGATTTAGTTTGATTGCCCCGGAAGCAAGCCCTCACTGAAGGATTCCAGGGTGAATAGTTTATTTGGGAGGTGATCCAGGACATACTGGAAGGGAAGTGGGCAAGTGAGGCAGGGAAAGGGAAGGAGTACCTTGAGGAGGACATTCGGATTTTCTCTCTGGCTATGTTAGTGGTTGGTGTGGTGTAGAGGAAATATTGCTGGATCCCATGATTATGTGCTCTTTGTCACACCTCCTCCCTCATAAAGTGGGAGTTCAAGCCGTGTTCATTCATTCAAGCAGTGTTATGTGTGATTCCATGGTAATGCACCAGCATTCTGTGAGCTCTCAGAAAGCAGTGCAGGGTGATGCGCTGTGGAGGGGAAAGACAACCCAGAACATGTATCAGTCTGAAGAAGCTTGAATTGCTGCCCTACAGGATGACAAGGGCCCTATGTAATCAACTTGGCACCAAGTGCAGTATGTGCTATCTCCAAAACTGGAAGGAGTCTACTAAATACTGTGCCTCCTTCTTAGGAGGTGCAAAATGTAACACTTGCCCTGGGAATCTGAATAACTGGACCTCTTAAAAAACTTCACTGTGTAGCCCACCTCTTATACCTGAAGGGTTTTCCTTCTAAATTCAGGCGTGAATGTTTCTAGTAAGAACGTACATGGTACTTGTGCATTTCTGCGTCTCAGGTGAAATTAAAATGATGTCATCAATGCGTGAAACAGTGTGATGCTTTAACATTCACATGATGAAGTTGGACTGTACTGTGAAGGAGAGCGGAAGAGTCAACATAGCCCTGGGATGAGATTTTTAATGTGTACTAGTGTCAATTCTAGGTGAATACAAACACCTAGTTCTCCTTCTTGATAGGAACTGAAAAAAACCCAAGTACTAGATCAGAAGTAGCATTCTTTTTCTGGAAGAAAAAAAAAAAAAAAAAAAAAAAAAAAAAACCTATCTGGCACTATGGCTGAGATTGGGGTTAACAAATGGTTACATTCACAGTAGTCTTTTGTCATTCACCATGAGGCACCACAGGAGACTGATGAATTCAATAGGGACCTAATGAGGATGGCTAATAGGTTGTGAGGATGCCTCTAATCTCGACTTTTTCTCCCAGTGTACAGGTGTGTTTCTGATGTCCTCTCCTGGCCAGAAGGGAGGTGGCAGCTTCAGTGGTTTCTACTTGGCCTTTCCTGTCTTTATAGCTCTTACTCCACAGATCAGATGCTCAAGTTGAGGTTTCTGCCACCTGCTAAGCATATCTAATCCAATTACACACTCCCAGTCTAGGGAAATGATCCAGGTGGTGTGTGGGTTTATTAAACCCACTGTGAGACAGACTCAGTCCAGGAATCCACTTTCCACCTGGTTTCTGTAGGACTCCATACTCACCTCCCTGCTGTGGGAGCTGTGATAGTGTTTTGGGCTGTCTGGTATCAGTTTCATTCAAGTGCTATGGCTAGGAGTCCTAAAAGGATTTGGGTATTTCCTTTTACTTGTGTTCAGGTACTCTGGATATGGTACCAGGTCCCTTGGAGGAAGAGTTGGGGCGATGTTTCCTGATGCTTGCTCTGATAATTCAGAGTTTTCCCTAAAATAATCTGGCCTCCCTTTAGATTAATGCGCTCTTGATGTAAGAATTCGCTAGGTATAGAAACTGGGCAAGAAGTCAAAAATTTCAGTTGCAGGAGCTGAAATCACCCACTCTTGATCCTTTCTGGATATCATGGTTAAACAGAACTCTCATTAGCTGCCCATTTATCTTCCTTCTAGGAATACTATGATCTATTAGCCATTGCTAAAGATCCTTGCTACTCAGAGCCCAGCTGCTAATCCAGCCCTGCTGCCCTTTTACAGAATCTCATTCCTTTTTCCTCCAGTGATGAGGGGCAACTACCCATCTCTATTGTTTTGAAATCATTCCATCTTCTGCGACGCTATGGAGCCAATTTTATAGTGGCATTTCCTATCATCAACACTGGCCTATGATACAAATCATCTGATTTACAAAAAACAAAACATTCTAGCACACACAGAGAGACACACAAAACATTCTGTTACATTTGAATTTCAGATAACAAGTAATATTTTTAACATAAGTATATCCCAAATATTGTATCCTGTATTTTACTGGGCATCCTCCATATAGAGAGTAGACACCACTGAAATTCTCAGTGATGCTAATGCCCCCTCAGTAGTGAAGTCTCTATTGCTTTAGAGAAAGGAGTGTTCTCTGGGCCCTCCCAATATATATATAGGCAACTGGTGAAAATAATATCTGTTCTAAATAGTATTTGTTTTAGCGTGATCAGCTCTCTTAGCTTTTTGACCAATCCTCAATACTCTACTAAGAAGTTCTGGCTTCGGCACTTAATTTATGGTTTGCCATTGTTTTTTCAAAGCTGTCTGAAGATATCTCAGCAGTACAGATATCCTTGTCACAATGTTAAATCCTCAGTCCCAGGAGAGTGCCCCCATGGCAATAAACTCTCTCTTATCCAGTCTTACATTCCATTCCCCACTTCAGCCTAGCATCTTCACAATCCCTTCCCAGGCATATTCTCCTGGTTCATCGGGGTACCTTTTAGCCAGATCCTGTGGCTCTTTGGGTAAATAGTCTATTTTTTCCCATAGTAGACCATGCTGTGATGCAGCCCTAGTTATTAGTTCAGAAACAACAAGGAGAGGTGGGAGCAGATCTTGAGGGAGATTGATATCACCTTGGGAGCTATCTGTAACAGGTGTGGGCTGTGCAAGCTCTTCACACAAGAGGATGCTATTGCTTTCCAGCCAGAGGCACTGTGCCACTTCTCCTAGCCCTGTGGGTTCACTGACACTGCGGCACAGAGTGCTCAAGTGCATCCTCTAATTTCCTCAGCCCAGGTCTCAAGGTCCCAATCCTTTCTTATCAGAGTTCTTATTTGACTGTAGAAGGTCATTAATTTAGCCTCCTGTGTAATGCTACTACTTGTAACATCAGTTCCTTGGTTGATTTTGTAGCACAAGCTATTTTCCAACTGCAGACAAGAATCCCTTTAAACACTGTCACAGAGGCTTTCTGGATTTCACCATGCCTTGAGATAAGTTGATGACCCAAAGCTTCCCTCAGTCCTTCATTTAATCTTAGCAACAATCGACTCTCCCCACAATCTGTGCAATTATCATTGCCCCTTTATCTCTCAAAATGCTAGAGATTTTTCACAAGCCCAGTTTGTGCCCTGGAATCGCTATCTCATTCCACAGGTGAAGTCTCCATCTGATGATACTATGGCACACCAGAAATTACCACTTTTCCACTTAACTTCCAACTATCTTAATGTGGGTTCCTCCAGAAATAACCCCTGCAATGAGGATTGGAGTACAAGTAGTTCATTTTGGAATTAACACCAGGAAGCATCAGTAAAGGAGTGAAGAAGTGATCACACCTACAACACCAGCACTTTGGGAGGCTGAGGTGGGCAGATCACTAGGTCAGGAGTTCGATACCAGCCTGGCCAACATAGTGAAACCCTGTCTCTACTAAAAACACAAAAAATTAGTCGGGCGTGGTGGCATGTGCCTGTAATCTCAGCTACTCAGGAGGCTGAGGTCGCAGAATCGCTTGAACCTGGGAGTCGGAGGTTGCAGTGAGCCGAGATCGCGCCATTGCACTCCAGCCCGGGCAACAGTGCGAGATTCCTTCTCAAAAAAACCAAAACAAACAAAGAAGTGAGAGAGAAAAAGGAAGGCAGCCAACAAGGGATGCATGATCAAGCAAGTCACCATCTTCAGCGATATCACGTAATTCCAGGGTAGAATACAGACCTCACTGTATTCTACCTGAGGGATGGGGCCTGGGTATGGACTGTACCACCCTCTCCAGTGATTGGTTATGGGCTGCTTCTGAGATAGGAAATTAATTCCCCAGTACTTCTGGCCTGCTCCATAATCAGGTGAAGCAGAGACTGACGCAGATGCTGATGGTTGAAAGTGGAGGCTCACACTAAAGCTAGCCAGGGGCTTATTATTTAAGAGTTTTGGGGGATAAAAATCATCTGTGTGAATCCTTGCATTTTTTTTTTTTTTGAACAACACCAGAAATAAATACTGTAATTAGTAACAATTCTCAACACATGTTTATCAATCAGTATTTGAGTTTGAATTTAACAACAGCAACAAAAAATCACCTGCTATTTTATTGTTGCCAAAGAATTATTTTCCATAAACTTATGCATTCCAGAGGTTTTACTTTATTTCACTGTTGACATCATTGTCAAAATCTATCAAAAAGCGTGTGGCCAAAAGAAACTTTAACTGCATTTTCTTTGATTTAGACAAGTTGCTCTCACTATCCTCTTCTTTTGGAGAAGGGAAATTAATTTCTTACACTCTCCTCAGGCTGAAAAAATACTCTATAGCACACCAAAATCCTTCTCTTTCCACCTGCAAGACTGATTAATCTATAGCTTAAAAAAATGTAAATCTTTGGGGATCTTGTCACTTTTATGGTCTGTAGAAGATGAATTCAAGCAGGATTTCAATATTGCTTGGCCTCTGGTCCCAAAATAATATAGCCATGTCGCCAGGGGAAAATCTGTGGGAACATGCTGTGCTGTAATAGTTTACAGATTCATAAAAAGTATTGATCAAGCTTTGTCTCCTGTAGTTCTAAATAGAGTATTAAAGGATTTTATCTTCTTGACTGTAGCAACCCAATAATGCTAAGCATGGCGATGAACAAACACATGAAAATCAAATACAACCAACAAACACAAAAGCATCTGGCCTTGTGTTTAACTCTACTATCATCAAGTTAATGGTGCAGTCATGTAAAGCTTCTCCTTTTAATGAAATAATTAGCCCTTTTCTGATGGATAGCTTTATGCTTGGCCACACTGGCTGTTCCTAGAAGCAGAGCTGTCAGGCATGCCATGGCAGAATAATTCGTATAGCTTCAACAAGGTTTCAAAAAGCGTCTATCCACTTCCTTTTGGATGTAATCTCCTGTCCGTTTTTTGTAAGTGTTTGTGGATGCATTGGGTTATTAGACTATTGGTAATGTCAGCATGACAATACTACTAAAAATTCAACCTGGTTCTGATTCTCAAGTTCAAAAAGACAACTCTAGACTTTTATTTTCTGAAATAGGCTTGCAACAAATCACAGTAATTTTTACTTATTTTTCTGAAGCTGCAGCTACGATTTTTTTCCCTAAGAAATGCAATGCAACTTTTAGCATTGACACAAAAGTTTACTGCATGAGTAAGATATTTCTCCTTTCTTGACTGCCCTTTTAATTGTAGATATTTGTATAGATATTTTTGAAGGGGTAGTAAGAGATCCAGATCAGAATGCTAAAATTCTTTCATCATTTTGTGATGAGAAAACTTCAGGAAGATAAAATAATACCTGTACTACTATCAGTAAATCCTGTAAATAAATGTATAGCGTGTGCTATTGTAAAAGTCCTGAATTCCCTAGTTCTTTCAAAACGAAAGAAAATATAAAGGTATCAATCTGCTTGCATACGTAAACCCTAACACCCAGTGTCTGTGTGTCTGTGTGTGTGTGTGTGTGTGTGTGTGTGTTGGGGGTTGGGGGGCGGTTCAAGGTACAGGGAATTCTGTAGAAAAGATACATCTTCATTGTTTTGTCAGTCAAAGATTTAAAATCTAATTGCTAAAATGTTATTTGCATTTTTGCAACACTTACTATTCAATGGTGGTTAATGGGTATTTAAATGTTTCTCTAATTAAATTGGGAAAACAACTTGTCTTTGTTATGAATGACTTCTTAAAGAGGCTTTCAACAGAGCCTCAGGGTACTTAGTGACAGCATGTTTACCTCTATATATGAGGGAGATACTATTATTTTCAATAGTCATTTTGTGGTCGATTCAGATTACAGTGCTTATTTTATTGTTGATGAGATCAGGCCTCTTCCTGGATCCACATGAGAAAATAAATTCCAACCAGGCTGTTTTGACATTGTATTTTTTATTTTGAATAAACTTTCCATCTAATAATACACATATTTTTAATAGAAAGTCAATATCTCTTCAAGAAATAAATCTTTTATTCTCAAGGACACATTCTGAGCTTCAGGTAAACAATGAATTAACAACAGCCTTAACTTTACTAATATAAAAAATTACCATGTAGATGTTCAAACAGTTCAATAATGTGCTATTCAATTACACAAATCCAGTAGGAAAGTATGGCTTTTTAAAAAATAAAGTTTTCAACCATTTCCGTGAAAGTCACTACATAAACGAATATTCTTGAAAAGATACTGTGTGAATTACATATGGTGCACACACTGTAGAAATAGACACAACCTGGATTAAGTTTCCTCTCCTGTAAAGTGAGGAAGTTAAGCTTGAGGTTTCCCAGGATCCCTCTAATTCTATAAGTAGTCTCATTACAAGTTGTGGCTCGTCACAAGAACATGCACTGTTACTGTACTCTGGTCCAGAGGTCATTCACTTGGATATCCCCGTGGAGGCAGTGTAGCTGTGTTTCTATTTCTCTTTTGGCATTCTTAGGCAAATCTTGCCAGGTCGACTTCAGACTCCTAATTCCATAGGGGAATCCCTGATTCCACTGGAAGCGGTCTTCAGGAGGTTCTGCATTTCCCCATACCTTGGAAAGGCATCAGTCCAAGGCACAAACATGCAGTAATTTAGCACCCTAGATATCCACTTTCCAAGAGGGCCTCTGATTTCTTGCTCTCTCCCCCTTGGCTGGGCAGTGAACATTCCTGGAGGAATGCTGGGAAATTGGATACACAGTTCCTTGGTTATCCATAGTTCTTCAGCTTCTTTTAAAATGTAGTAATCAGTAGTGCATAGAAAAAAGCTTATCAGTTGCTTTCCAAGACTTCTAGGACATGTCTAAAACTAAAAGAAATGCTCTCTACTGTTTCCATGAAATGACAGCAGAAATTGTGCTAAAGGATTAGTAGGTACTGACAACTCCTTTCAATCATGTTCATTTTGGTATTTTGATTTATTCTACCTGCGTAGTTAAAATTTCCCTGGCTTAATAAAGAAGAGTTAATTCCATATTTAATTACTGCTATGGTTTGAATGATGATATCCCCTTCAAAACTGATCTTGAAACTAAATCCCCAATACGGTTCCTATTAAGAGGGTAGCCTTTGGGAGGTAATTAATTCATAAAAACTCCACTCTTATTACTGGGATTAGTGACAAAAAGGGTAACCTTATAAAAGATTAAAGGGAGCACTCTTTTGCCCTTCTGCCTTGTACTATGTGAAGACACAGTGAGAAGGGGCTATCTTGAGAGCAGGGAGCAGTTAGCACCAGACACCACTGCTGGCACCTTAATCTTGGACTTCCCGGCCTCCAGAACTATAAGAAAGAAATATCTGTTCCTTATAAATTACCTAGTCTAAGGTATTTTGTTACAGAAGCACAGATGAACTCAGACAGTTACTAATATCATTATTCAGGTTACTGGGAAGTACAAACATCTTAGCCTGGGTCAGAAGCCACATCCTTTAAACCCATTTGAATTTCTTGGGAATTTCAAATGGATAGTTACTTTTGTTTCATAACTTCATGACTAGTACATACTAAAGAAGCATCCTATGGGAAATACTTATCAGTCTCTGTCACTGCCCTCAGCAGCTAAAGTGAAGACAAAACGGGAAATATTTAATATGCTGTTCATGAGTCTTTGAGTTATTAATATCATTTACTAGGGTTTTTTTTGTTTTTTTGTTTTTTTGTGTGTTTTTTTGAGATGGAGTCTCGCTGTGTTGCCCAGGCTGGAGTGCAGTGGTGTGATCTTGGCTCACTGTAACCTCTGCCTCCTGGGTTCAAGTGATTCTCGTGCCTCAGCCTCCCGAGTAGCTGGGATTACAGGTATCCATCACCATACCCGGATAATTTTATTTGTATTCTTAGTAGAGACAGGATTTTGCCATGTCAGCCAGGCTATTCTTGAACTCCTGACCTCAGGTGATCCTCCTGCCTCGGCCTCGGAAAGTGCTGGGATTACAGGCATGAGCCCTTGTACCCAGCCCTAATAGTTTTCCTTTTAATTTTTTCTTTTGCATGAGAAAATCAGTATGTGGTAGATCCAGAAATGCATATATGAGAAAAATCAACTTTAAATATTTGTCTGAATAAAATTATGAAAAATTAGAATGTAAAACCAAAGTAGAATTTTGCAATTGTTTATTCAATTTAATAATTAGAACAAAATAATGATGCAAAATATATAAATGTATTTAGAATGCAGAATATACCACAGTGAAAATAGTGGAGGGTTTTTTTTTTAGCCATAAAATATCTTTATTCCCTTCTGAAAGTGGAAGAAAAATTCTAACTCAGAGGCATTGCATTGGGTAAATTGGAAAACAAACAGTTAAAAATATGTCAGCTTACATATTCCTAGGAAAAAGATATATGAAAGGCTGAAGAATGATCGATACCATTCAATGGATTATCAAAATCCTGAGGCATTTGTTCCAGCACTTTATATACTTGCCAGCCTTTGTCAGTCACAAAATTTTGTCAATAAATAGACTCCAATGAAATAAAGAGAGAGAGAGAAAGAGACTGTGTGTGAATGAGAATAAAAGCTTGGTTTATTTTGTTTTATTTTCCTCCTTTACTTGAATTTTAATTTCATGAGCAAATGTTCCTTCCTTGTTTTTAGCCTTTACAAAAGCTACTTAGATGTCTGTTCTCTCTGAGCACCTATATCTCTGGGGTTAAGTGATGATTGAGTCCCCAGAGGTCACATTATCTTGCAAGATAAACTTGCTTGATACGTTATGAATACATTAAAAGAAATAGTTGTTGGAAATTCAGCTTGCACTATAGACCATATAATTCACTCTTCAACTAAACAAAACACAACCGGTGCCAGAACTTGGAAGAAAATAGTAAGATGCTCCCAGAACATAGGGATAGATAGAAAATGTGTAGCTGAGGAGATGTAGGAAACAACTTATCTAATACCCATAAGTGCATCTATAATTTATGACTAGGATCCACTGGTAAAGCAGGTTGCTGGAGCTTAATCAATGGTGTTAATCTATCTACAATAAAGGATAAGTCAGTAAAAGAAGGTGGTTATGCCTAGAATTCAGGGGGAAGATATAATGGTGATGCATGAAGAGCTGGAGAAGCGAAAATATAAAATTTGTATCTGTGTCTATAATAATTTGTTTCCCAGTTTAGGAAAGAGGGCATCCTGATAAACTCTAGCCTGTGATTCAGGCTATTTGTCAGGCTGATGTCTTTGTGTTATGGATGGATACATTGCCTCTCCCAGCATGGTGTACTCTAGCCATAGGGAGAGTTGGTATGTAAATGTATCCTTCTGTTTCTTTTCATAGTTACTAAATAACTCTCTGAACATTATATGAATTACCTTGTATACTTGTCCTAGCTTTCTGTCCCACTCTATATGGACAGCTCTATTTCTTGTTAAAATACATATACAGTAACATTCTAGTTTTTACAAGCACATGCTTTTATCAGCTCTAGATGCACTAAAAAGATGAAACGTCTAGTGTAAGCTCAGGACTGGTACCACCACTGTGATGGTCATTTCACATAATGCCATTCTGAGACGTGCTGTCTGATTTTATACATTTGGCCTATAGAATATATGTAGTTTTAAAAGCAACATTGTTCATCCTCAGGTATACTCTGGATCTCTTTGAAGTTCATACCACAAACCATCCATCACTACCTTCCTTCCTCTATCTTTTCTCATTACTGCCTCCACCTGAACTTCTAGACACCTGGTGTTTGACTCATAGCCTCTTTTTACCATGCCCTCTGCCACAGCCTGCCAAAGCATTCTTTGGATAAGAGCTAGGCAAAAATCGTGACTCAGGCTCAGTTTAGGGCTCAGAGGAACTTTGATTGAAACAATAACAAAAATTGTAAAACCCCAAACCAAGCAGTACAGAAACGAGTTTACAAAGACAGGCGAAATGACCTGGGTACCTGATGCAGGGATTGAGAAAACTTCCAGGTCAGAGGCATGGCAGCCCTGAATTGGCTGGTTTGTAGGCTGCTTGGCTGAAGGAAAGAGCAAGTCAGCACTTGTTCTGCCCCGGGGAAGGCTCAGTGGGCACTGAGGTGTTTTATTACACAGTATATAAGCAGGACAGCAGTAGCCATGGCTTACCAGTGCATCCCATGTGACAGCCACTTCCTTTCTGAATTGAACAACAGCTAAGAAAAGTACAGCTTGAGATTCTCCTCTCACTCATGTTCTATTTTCCTTAGTCCTAGCCAGAGATCTTCCATTCAGATGCCTCAGTGCAAACTGGACTCCTCTTTTCCACAGCTGCAGCCTGATTGAGAAGAATTCAGTTCCATTGGCGCCTCCAAACATGAATTAATGTAACACCAATATCCCCTGGGTCCAAATTTTGCAAAGGTTAATAAAATACACAAGGACCTTGATGTATCAACCAAACACCCTAAACATTGAGAATTAAATGCAAATTGACTTATTCCAAGCTGGAAAACATCATATATACAACTTAGACCCACACTGCTATTGTCAGTCATGCTACTGGAAGAATGAGATCATCTAACTGGCCAAAAAACCAAATCTTTTATGGTTCACCTTATTAAAATACCAGCAAATCTAGGGCACTTATACCAAATCCCTTAGACCTGTGAAGAGCCAATGATTTGGAATTCCCACTCACTGCATGATTAGGATTGTCTTTCTGTAGACATGTTTTGTTTTTTTTGCTTTTTTTTTTTGTTTTTTGTTTTGTTTTTCTGGTTTCTGTTTGTTTGTTTTTGTTTTTTGAGATGGAGTCTCTATCTGTCACTGAGGCTGGAGTGCAGTGGCACGATCTCAGCTCACTGCAACCTCTACCTCCTGGGTTTAAGCAACTCTCCTGTCTCAGGCTCCTGAGTAGCTGGGATTACAGTCTCCCATCACCACACCCAGCTAATTTTTGTATTTTTGGTAGAGATGAAGTTTCACCATGTTGGCCAGGCTGGTCTGGAACTCCTGACTTCAGGTGATCCACCCGCCTTGGCCTCCCAAAGTGCTGGGATTACAGGCGTGAGCCACCCGTGCCCAGCCGACATTGTTTTAATCCATTTCATGTTTTGTACCGAATAATAGGCATCTCATTGTATTTTGTGTCTCAGCCATTGGCCTATGCCCCTGATGCTCTCCCTCAGTAAATCAGTCTGGCTACTGTTACCAAAGTGACATAATTATTTAACATTCTCAACCTCTGTCTCAAGTGCTAGAAGTTTGGACTGTAAAGTTCCACATCTGAATCATGCATATTCCTATAGGCTCTAACTATTCCTGTTAGGATTTCCTGCCTCAAAATCTGGAATTTCGGCTTGTGCAACTCTTCTGCAAAATATGTTCTACAAAAATACCTGTAGCATTTCTACACACTGCCTGAAAGATTTGAAGACTTTATAGACCACCCTGAGGTCCCTGAATGTTGGCGGAGAGAGAAATATCTTCCAGGCTTAGTGTTCTCCTTCCCAATTTACTTTATTACTTTGGAGTCCTGTATTCCCTGGTTACTCTTTTGATAATGTCACAGTTCACAAAAATATAATCAGTTTGGAGAAATTTGGGTTGAAAACAACAATCAATCAGCTTTGCTGTTCAAATGTTTCTTATCTAGCCACTTGCTGTTCAACTTTTCAGTCTATTTGCTGTTTGTGGGAAGCAGAATTCTAAGACAGCTCACAAAATTCTCAGCCCCTTGTATATGCACATTGTGTTCTAATTATTCAATGAAACACTAATTGAGGTGTTGCTGTTGAAAAGATCTTGCAGATGCAATTAGTTCCAAAATCCATTGACCTTCAGATAGGGAAATATCTGGGCAGGCCTCACCTAATCACATGAGCCCTTTAAATGTGGGTTCAGGGGTCAGAAGAGAGAGAGAGAGAGAGAGAGAGAGAGAAGTCAGAGATTTGAGGTGTGATGAAGAATTAATAATGACTTTGGGCCAGGTGTGGTGGCTCATGCCTATAATCCCAGCACTTTGGGAGGCCGAGGCAGGCAGATTGCTTGAGTCCAGGAGTTCAAGACCAGCCTGGGCAACATGGTGACACCCGGTCTTTACAAAAAATACAAAAATTAGTAGAGTGAGGTGGTGCATGCCTGTAATCCCATCTACTTGGGAGGGTGAGGCAGGAGGACCATTTAAGCCTGTGATGCAGAGATGTCAGTGAGCCAAGATTGTGCCATTGCACTCAGCTTGGGTGGCAGAGTAAAACCCTGTCTCTCTCTCTCTCCCTCTCTCTCTCTCATACATGCGCGCGCGCGCACACACACACACACACACACACACACACACACACACACACAACTAACAATGACTTTGGAAATGGAGGGGGCCTCTTGGCAAAGAAGTGCTTAGTTTTTAGGAACAGAAAATATCCCCCAGTTGGCAGCCTGTAAAGAAACGGAACTCTCAGTTCTACAACCACGAGGAATAGATTTCTGCCTCTGGAAAGTGGATCCTGAGCTTCAGATGAGAACACGGCCTGACCAACACATTGATTTCAGCATGTGGGACCCCAAGCAGAGGACCCAACCTGATCATGTTTGGACTTCTGACCTACAGAACTTTTAGCTAATACATGGATGTTGTAGTAACAGCATTCTGTTGCTACAGAATACTGTTCAACTATTTCTTACCTATCCATTTATCATGCAAGTTCTATAGAGTTTGCCTTCCAGATTACTTTTTAAGGCTATTGCCCAGAATTTGAATCCATAATTGAACTTCACATATAGAAGACAGCAGTAGGGTGAGAATGTAAGGAGCATATCTGAGTCCATGGTGTTTCCATATAAGGCCTTATAGCACTTATAATGATCCATCATGACTTCCATTTTAAAGGAGAGAAATCATGACTTTGTCTACTACCCAGATGTTCAATATAAACCAGTTTTTCATTTATCAAATGCATAAGAGCTTTCACTGACAGCTTTGGAATAAACCATATTTCCTTTACAAATTCCATTGTATATATGTGTGTATACAGTCATATATCACTTAACAATTGGTTCTGAGAAATGTGTCATTGGGTGATTTCATCATTGTGTGAGCATCACAGAGTGTACGTATATAAACCTAGATGATATAGCCTACTTCACACCTGGCTATATAATATACCCTATTGCTCCTAAGCTACAAACCTGTATAGATGTCACTGCATTGAATACTGCAGGCAACAGTAGTACAGTGAGAAGTATTATAATCTTATGAGATCACCGTTATATATGTGCCATATTTTTGAAATGTCATTACACGGCGTGTGTATATATATATGTGTGTGTGTGTATATATGTGTGTGTATACATATGTGTATATGTGTATAGATTTCTCTTATGTGTTTTGCAACTTTCCATTATCTTTCTGGGTAAATATTAGTGGTTTTTTTTTTTTTTTTTGAGACTGAGTCTCGCTCTGTCGCCCAGGCTGGAGTGCAGTGGCCGGATCTCAGCTCACTACAAGCTCCGCTTCCCAGGTTTACGCCGTTCTCCTGCCTCAGCCTCCCGAGTAGCTGGGACTACAGGCGCCCGCCACCATGCCCGGCTAGTTTTTTGTATTTTTTAGTAGAGACGGGGTTTCACCGTATTAGCCAAGATGGTCTCGATCTCCTGACCTCGTGATCCGCCTGTCTCGGCCTCCCAAAGTGCTGGGATTACAGGCTTGAGCCACCGCGCCCAGCCAATATTAGTCTTAAGCAAGAATAAAATACATTACTTAATATTTTAAAAAATTTACAATGGCTGTTTCTGGTGGGAATATTGTTTCAGTAATGCATTCAACAAGTCTTCACAGAACTACTCTTTTGTAAAAATTAAAAATTATTAAAAATACTATCTTTATGATTGTCAGCACCTTAATATGTCTTCCCTTATCTATTTTTAAGACAGTCTAGCATGCTTTGAACTATGAGTAAGACATATTATACACACATGTATACACACATATACACACACACATATACATTTGAGAATTTTTTAAGCTGTGTATTTTATTTTCTAAAATTGATATATTAACTATAATTTTGTATTACATGTAGATTTCAGGTTATAATTAGTCATAGTGAAAAAAGTCAGCAATATTTTAATTTGGTACATAATATCATTTATTGTTGAAACTACTCAACACAACAGGAAATATTTTAGATACCAATGTGGGTGAGAGGATACGTAAAGGAAAACTCTTATTTTCAAGAATTAAGACAAGAATGAGTTAGTACTCCCAGGATATAAGTGTTTAAGGCATAAACGTTCATTGAAAGAGAAAAATGAGACAAAAAAGTCAAGAAAAATAAATGGTTTTCTTTTCTAGTACATGAAAAAAATAAATACGTCTTGCCAGTGTATTATGATAGTGAAAAACAAGGAAGAAAATGTCATCAAGGACACAACATGTTATCCACTGATTAAACCTCTCTAGGGACCTATGGGCATACAAGGATGACCCAGAATAGGCTTGAGAGAGAGAAACTGTAGATAGAAATATAATAACCACCCACAAACATTTGAACATTACACCAGAAATGGAACTATATATCATTTCATGCCAGCTACAACTGAAAGTGATAACAGAAATTTACAAAGAGGTCAGTTTAGCTTAATCTTATATAAAAGTTCTCAGTAGTAATCTATTATCTTTCTGGTTTGGGAAAACTAATAATTTGATGACGTGGATTTGCTTTGTCAAAATAAATTCATGACCCTTGTTAAATTTAAGTTTTTTTTTTTTTTAAGGTTTTTACTACTGTCACATTTTAAAACATCTTTACATTTTTTATTTCCCCAAGTACCTTTTATCTAAAAAATATTTGACGATTATTTGTATTTATAGTAACTCTATTTCAGACATTTCTGAAAACTAGAGACATTTTTTTTCAACTCACCACGGTGATAATCAGTACAAAAAATCAGTGTAAAAACTTAGTAAACTAGAAAGTGATATTACTTTGTCCAAAAAAGTATAATAATTTTTTTATGTTGAGCAAAGCATTTTGCTGACTAAAATATAATATGTCTTACTCATAGTTCAATGCATGCTAGACTGTCTTAAAATATAGATAAGGGAAGACATATTTAGGTGCTGAGAATCATAAAGATAGCATTGGTAATAATTTTTAATTTTTACAAAAGAGTAGTTCTGTGAAGACTTGTTGAATGCATTACTGAAACAATATTCCCACCAGAAACAGCCATTGTAAATTTTTTAAAATATTAAGCAATGTATTTTATTCTTGCTTAAGACTAATATTTACCCAGAAAGATAATGGAAAGTTGCAAAACACATAAGAGAAATCTATAATCACTAAAGACATATTATAAACATAGTTTTAAGAAAGGACAGCTGATTAATTCACCCAGGAAATATTTACTTGGGGCAGACTGTATTAATGGCCCTGGTTCAAACTGCAATAAAGTCAACAACAGTAGTCTTAACAAAGGCTATTTTAGCAATAATGAAAATGCTTCACTGAAATTCTTGAAAGGCTATGAAAACTTTAAAGTTCAGCTTTAACAGTGATAAGCAGAGCTATGTATATTCTAAAGTTCAGTTTGATATAGTATTACCTGTGTTGCCAGTGGCAAGTTTCGTATAGATTACATCTCTCCATTCTCTCCACTTTTTTCCCATTTCGACTGCTAAGACATTTGTCCAGGCCACTATCATCTCTTGCCTAGATTAATGTGTCAGTTTCCTCACTCATTCTCTGCCTCCAGCCTTGTGCAGTCACCTCTCTGCCCGCAGCCTCACACAGTTTCCATGCTATAGACAGTATGAGCTTTCTGAAGTGTTAATCCCTTGCTTATTACTTCATTCTTCCCATTGCTTTTGGAATAAAGTTCACACTCTTAAAACAACATGCAAGACCCCTGGTACCATTTGCGACCTCATATTACTCACTCCATCATGGTCTATGCTGCAGCCATGCTAAGCTGCTTTTTGTTCTCCAAATATGCCATGCTCTTTCTCACCCCTGGAACTGGATAAATATTTTTCTCACTGACCAGGAAGTCCACTTTCCTTCTCATCCGCTCTCTTTCTTTCCTATCGCTCCCTTCATGCTTAAAATTAATTGCTCCTTGTAGAAATTTTCTTTGATTCTCCTTAACTACTACCCCAAGGTTAAGTGGTCCTCCTGGTTTCTTCTGAGGCATTGCCTTGAATGAATACTCAGTACCTTGAGACCCACTGACCTTATATTCCCAACATCATACACCCAGACTATAGTAGATAATAAATAGGTCAAATTAAATAAATGGTTAAATACATGTATCAGGATGAGACCCTGTACTATTCCCTGTATTATTTTATTTTATTTTATTTTATTTTTTATTTTATTTATTTATTTATTTATTTATTTATTTTGAGACAGGATCTTACCTGTCACCAAGGCTGGAGTGAAGTGTTTTAATCATAGCTCCCTACAGCCTTGATGAACTCCTGGACCCAAGTGATCCTCCCACCTCAGTCTCCTAAGTAGTTAAGACAATAGGTACATGCTACCATACTGGTTACTTTTTAAAAACGTTTTGAAGAAATGAGGGTCTCACCGTGTTGCCCAGGCTTCTCTTGAACTCCTGGCCTCAGGCAATCCTCCCACCTTAGCCTCTTAAAATGCGTTTATTAAATGATGTGACTGAACTGAAAATATATTTATTCTTTGGTCTGTAGAACCTATCTTTATTATTTCAGTTTAGCAAACAGAGGAGTTCAACATTGAGAAAAATTTAATAAATGGGCTATTTGCAAAGATGTGGGTGAGTTTTAAGGAAATCACCCAGGAATAGTGGGTGAATCTCAGGGATTATTGAATCTCAGGGATTATTGAATATAGAATCTCAGGGATTATTGAAGGGAATTGAAGGGGGGCCAGAGTTAGTATTCTTAGGACTGAGAAAGGAGGGGGTGGTTTCAGGACCCGGCACTGGTAGCCAGCTATTGAAAGTGCCTTTGGAAGAGCATCTCAGCTCTCTGTCCCATCCCCCAACCGCAACCCTCTCCAACAACTTGGGAAACTGGGAGCCAAGGGAATAAATATCTCTTCTCTTTTCTCTTGTTCTCTGACCTCCAATTCCACCATTCCTGTTAGCAAAACCCAACCAGAAGCCAGAAGGCAAGGAAATCTGTGAATAGAGTCCATGCAGATTTGTGCTCCAACAAAGGGCAGGGTGTGGAGGGTACTGTTTGGGTGTGGAGAGGCAAACAGAAAAAAATCATCACAGTGACCTAGTATTTCAAGAATTAGACAACTTTAACAATTTTTCAACATTACACCAAGACAAATGCCTAAAGGAAGAGAAACATGTCCTTACACCAACTTGGAACAAGTCTTACAATCAGCATGTTTCAATGAATTAAAATAACCTAATCTTCTAATGAAATGGTTAAAATTACTTTGCATCATATACTCCTTTCTCCTATGTTCCCAATCTTCTCATTTCTGATAGAAATGTCACATAGTAATGTCGTTCATCACCTTTCAAGTCTCCTTTCTTAAAGCCATTGCTTTAAGAAATTTAAAGCCCTTACATGAGGGATAAAAGAAGGTATCTTGGTATTGCAAACTTCATTTAAATTTAGTAGAAGAAACTAGAGATGTTTGAGTTGCCTAGTTTAGTGTGGGTAGAAGGTGAGATTTTGAAAGTCTAGGTGACATCAAAATCGTGAGGTTCAGAGTTGAGTGCGTTTCAGTGAGGTCCAATCTGCACAAACACATTTTAATTATCTTTCCTTTGATTTTTTTTTTCATTTCTTACCCCCATCATATCTCCTGCAATTTTAAGCGTACAAATTTTCTAATAACTCTAGGATGCATTCTCTCTCCTGAATTACGTTGCCTCCCAGGGTTTTTGGACAGCCCACAATTTTATAACATGATTAAAACAATAACAGCAAAACAGCGAAAAAAAATTCCACATGCGGTGGAACACAGTGAGCATCCACCGGGCAGTGGGATGAGGGCCTGCTGTGTCCTGTCATCAGGGAACAGTCTGTGGCCTCCACTTTTTGGGTGTGCAGCTCAAGCTGGACCTTTTCTTTAACAAACCTTAAAACCAACCAAGTCTCTGAGATTACTGATGTTTCAAGGTGTAAAAGTCCAAAGAGGTCAACCATTTTAGTGGAAATACCAATGATAAAAATGGAAAGAGATAGTAAGAGATCTTCAATCTGCAGACAACTTTTTAGCCACATGAAAGATCTATTCATCACACATGAAAAGCTCACCAGAATTAATTGTAGGACTGATCCTGGATTTCATGATGAACCAATGGTGTGATTTATGATTTTCATTAAAAATGTACACTAGAAACAAAAGTAATTGACTTGCTATATTGTATGTATGTATGTGTGTATGCACAATGCAGGCATAAGGGGACCCACATTATGATTAATAACATAATTATTTACGCACACCTAGAGATAGGCACAAATATGGAACATTCTTCAAGGAGAAATTTTTCTGTTTTAAAAGATCTGTAAAAGATGGTAGGTCATGCCTGTAACCCCAGAACTCTGGGAGGATGAGGTGGGAGGATCACTTGAGTCCAGAGTTCAAGACCAGCCTGGGCAACATAAGGAGACCCTGTCTCTACCAAAATATTAAAATAAAAACTTAGCTGGGCAGGATGACATGCATTTGTAGTTCCAGCTACCCAGGAGGCTGAAGTGGGAGGATCGCTTGAGCCCAGGAGTTCGAGGCTGCAGTGAGCTATGATTGTATCGCTGCATTCCAGCTTGGGTGACAGAGCAAGTTCCTGTCTCAAAAAATAAAAAAATAAAAAATCTATATTAACTCAACTGTTGTCTATTGACATCCACTATCAAGATATATAAATCTATCTCTATTTAAAATCCTCTAGAGGCTTCCCCTACACATAAAATGAAGTGTGGATGCCATGTCCTGTCCCAACCACCCTCATAGCTGGGCCCCTTTCACGTTTTTAACCTCAGCTCAAGGTGTCTCGCCTTGCCACAGTATTTGGCTTCCTTTCTTTTCTTTACGTATGCCAAACTCTCTCACAACTCAGGATCTTCACACATGCTGATCCTTCTGTCTGAAACACCATTCCCTGGGCTGTTGGCTTAGTTTACTCCTTCTCATCTTTAAGGACTCTGCTCAAATATCACCTTCTTTCTTGATATACTCCCTCAGTATCCTCTCCCCCTATTAACTATTGTAGAACCCTGGTTATTTCCTTCATTAAAATTTTAGTCTTTATTTCTCTTGTTTATTTATTTGTATGTTTATTTGGTATTCTTATCCTGCTAGAATTAATCAACATGAAGGTGATTTTCTTGTTTATGTGGCAATCTTCAAAGAGCACGGTAGACATGGAGAAGCTCAATAAATATTTGTTAAACAAATGAACAAAAGAAATGGTTTCTCATGTATATATGTACATATATACACACATATATAACATGTAATATTATATAGTACTTGGTGCTTTACATTTTAGCCCATTTCTTTTTTTTTCAGTAGTTACTATGGCTTTTTTTTTTTTAAAATTTTTATTTCAATAGGGTATAGGTGGTTCTTGGTTACACGGATAAATTATTTACTGGTGATTTCTGAGATTGTAGTGCACCTATCACCTAAGCAGTATATACTGTACCCAATATGTAGTCTTTTATCCCTCACCTCCCCCTCAGCCTTCCCCTTTCCTGAGTCCCCAAAGTCCATTATATCATTCTTGTGCCTTTGCATCCTCATAGCTTAGCTCCCACTTATAAGTGAGAGTATATGATATTTGGTTTTCCATTCCTAAATTACTTCAATAAGAATAATGGCCTCCAGCTCCATCCAAGTTGCTGAAAAACACATTATTCCTTTTTATAACTGAGTAGCATTCCATGGTGCATATGTACCACATTTTCCTTATCCACTTGTTGGTTGATGTAGCTCATTTTCTTTTATATTTTAAAGATATACTTTAAAGATATTTTTCTTTTATAAATCTTGAAGACAGCTTAAAAATGCTAGATTATTTGGTCTTTTCCACGGATCTTATTTTAAATTCAATTCTTTTTTTTTTTTTTGAGACGAAGTCTCGCTCTGTCGCCCAGGCTGGAGTGCAGTGGCACGATCTCCGCTCACTGCAAGCTCCGCCACCTCCCAGGTTAACGCCATTCTCCTGCCTCAGCCTCCCTAGAAGCTGGGACTACGGGACTACAAGCACCCACCACCACTGCCGGCAAATTTTTTTGTATTTTCAGTAGAGACGGGGTTTCACCGTGTTAGCCAGGATGGTCTCGATCTCCTGACCTCGTGATCCGCCCGCCTCGGCCTCCCAAAGTGCTGAGATTACAGGCGTGAGCCACCACGCCTGGCTAAATTCAATTCTTTTTCTCTTTTTCTTTTTTTCTTTTTGAGACAGGGTCTCACTGTCACCTAAGCTGGAGTGCAGCGGCACAATCATGGCTTACTGCAGCCTTGGCCTCTCAGGCTCAGTAATCCTCCCAACCTCAGCCTCCCAAGTAGCTGACATTACATGTGTGCACCACAATGCCGGGCTAATTTTTGTGGTTTTTGTCAGGATGAAGTTTTTCCACGTTGCTGAGGCTGGTCTTGAACTCCTGAGCTCAAGCAATCCACCCACCTTGGCCTCCCAAAGTGCTCTGATTACAGGTGTGAGCCACCACATCAGGCTTACAATTTGAATTTTAAAACAAATGCTTAGCAGAGGCCATGTTTATTTTGCTAAAGTGACAGACTACTTAAGGTATCCATGGTATCTATAAATATTTACTAGTTCTTTTCATCAACAGACATGCTTCAAAATATTCAAGTAAAGTAGGAAGTAATAACAAACACTGAGTTTTTCTTTAAGCTCCCTAACTTGATGCTTTTTTCATTGCTCATTAAGGTCACTTCATTGCTGCTTTCTGTTTCATCTTATGTGATATAGTCATTTGTGTATTCAGCACCTGTGATAACTCATTATGGTTAAAAGTAATGCCATTTTGCTGCATTTCATCTGAAAGGTGATTTAAAAGTTTATGGCTAAGGAGTGGTCATTGAACATTCCGTTTTCATGCTTTAATTCCTGATATTTACCACATTTACAATAAAGTTGTCAATTGGGGCATATTTGTTTCTAGATTTTTTTCTTTTCCCTTTTTTTTTTTTTTTTTTTCTTTTTTCTTTTTGAGACAGAGTCTCGCTCTGTCACCAGGCTGGAGAGCAGTGGTGTGATCTCAGCTCACTGCAACCTCCACCTCCTGGGTTCAAGTGATTTTCCTACCTCAGCCTCCCAAGTAGCTGGGACTGCAGGGGCATGCCACCACATCCAGCTAATATTTGTATTTTTAGTAGAGACAGGGTTTCACCATGTTGACCAGATGGTTTCAATCTGTTGATCTCCTGATCCGTCCACCTCGGCCTCCCAAAGTGCTGGGATTACAGGCGTGAGCCACAGCGCCCGGCCTGTTTCCAGATTTCTTATGCAATACCTTTGCTTTCCTTCTTGCTACTTCTTCACATTGAAACACATTTTACTTTTCTCTGCTATTAAAATCTTTAGTCAGCATAACCACAGACAAGGGCCAGCTCCTGTGCTGGGAAAAATATCTGCACACCTAACCCAGAAGTATAAACAATGTTCAGAGGTAATAGGTATTTAATTCATTTGCTTTTAGTTGTGGTTGAAAAAAGATAGCACAAGAATTCTATAGTTTCTTGTCAAATAATGTAGACGTGATTTAGTACTCCATGAAATGCAGTCGCATGTGTCTAAACAATGGAGATCGGATATTTATGTGCAGGTTTGTTAAACGGTCCCTCCAATCAAGATGAAAAAGAAAGCTTGAAGGATGTATCAACTGTGACATGGTGAAAGCTTATAAAATTTGTGACCCAACATCAAAAATTAGACTGTATCACAATGTAACTGCAATAGAAGAGTTTCCATGTATGGAGATTTTTTACAAAATAAGGTTGATACTTGAAAATCAAGAATTAAAGTGCCCAGAACAATGGCTAGCTACTACATAGAATATGAGGCAACAAGATAGAAGAAGAAAGGAGACTTATCAATGTAATAGTGATGTCATTGAGCTATTTTAATTAATTCAAAAATTAATTCATAAATGCCTAAATCTAGGATTTCCCATAAACTGAAATATGAAAACGTTCTAAGGTAATTGCATTAGGACACATTCCTCCTTGGAAATTTTATTCTTAAGTGTTACCGTGTGTATTAAGAAATGTATTGAAGAACAGACTTTAGCAAGAGATTGTGTCTTGAACTTACTTTTTTTTACCTTATTAACTAAGGTTCAGGTTATATTCACAATTATAAGCCAGAAATAGCATCTTTGTTTTCCCTCTAAAATCAGGTGGCCTTTCAAGTTCTAAATCCCACTGTCATTACCCCTCACAAGTACAAGATGTAAATATCTAATAGACACTTGCCTTCTTTTCTAACTGTTAGGAGAGGATCTTAAAAAATTTTATTACAAGGGGAAAGAAAGGTTTTTAAATAGACCAACTATCCAAATGTTATTTAGAATAGCTATATGTAGACATAGATTCAGATGTAAATAACTAGCTAAATAAAAACATAAGCTTAATGATACTAAGCTGAATTGGTTTCATTTTCAACTCACTTTAAGTATTATCATTAGAAATAATATTTGTAGCACACTGCTAATATTATACTTATTTTATGATGCTACTGAGTACAAATTTTCTTTTACAGTAATTTTTCATCATATGTATTAGTCTTCAAAAATCATTATTTACCTTTATTTGAAAAAAAAAATCCTCCCATTAAGGACAACACACTTTGAACAATAAACAAAATCCCTTCCCTCAAAAAGGCTAAGTCAGTCACCACGCTCTGTGTCCCTCTGGGCTGAAATGGTATTGGATTTGGTGAGGTGAGCTGTATATCACAAGTACTCCCAGTGCTGGAAGAGGAAATATTTCATTGCATGGGGTGGGGGATGGATTTGGAATTACTCTGTGCCCTCAAATGCTATATTTTATCTTAGGATACATCATTGACATATTCTCTATTTCATCACATTTCTTACCAGCTTGCCTGTTACCTGCATTCTCTCTTTCAAGTACACGTACACACACACACACACACATGCGCACATGAACGTGCACACGCACATCATTGATAGAAATCACAAAGCCATTTTTTCTTTTTCCTTTTATTCACTCCCAGCAGATCTTTCTTTTTCCTGTAAGCTTACCACTTCTAAATTTAATGATATGGGTTTTGAGTTTATTATTTAAAGGCATCACATCTTGCTAATTTTTGTATACAAGACACTGGCACATAGTGTCTATACTGACTAAACAGGCCAAGCTTTGTGAGTTAATTAATAAAATATTTGGTAGAAAAGGTCCATCAGTATCTTATCCCTTGACATGACAATGTCAAAACCTACAGGATGGAAGGCGTCTCATTAATTCAGACCATTTCAAATCAATTTTATTTTGACTTAGGGTCTTGAAATAATATATCATTATCTTTGACTGGCCATATCAAAAACTGAACCCAGTTGGAAAATATTTATATGTCCAAATATTGGTTTAGAGGAAAGTATAGCATTTTTTTTGTAAATTGTCCACACAGAATTTTCCCTATTCCAACCACCTATCAAAAACCATCAAAGATGTAAAATATAATTTCTTTCTACAGAAGAACATTTATATTTCCACATTTTATCTATTTCCAATTTAGGTTTTGCTATATACACACATTATCTTATAAAAATTGTTATAAGACTTCATTGTTTAGGACTTAAAAGTAACTATTAGGAAAGGTTTTATCTTATATTGTTTCAAAAGGAAATTTATACTTGCTTAGTTTAAGAAATTATGTGCATAACTTCCCAAGCGACTTTGATTTTCCTAAAATAACTGCAAGCATTTCTTATTCAATCAACCAATCAATATATATTTATTGACCTGCTCTTTTTACCAAGACTATTAGGTGCTGACTGTTCTAAGTTGTTTGACCTTGAATTATTGCTTTACTGGGGCAGCTGATATATAATAATAATGGCAACACATCTTGTTTCAATTTTATTACTTATAATTATCTCTTAGTTTTTCTGTTTGATCAGTAATATTTTTCTGAATTTATAATTCTTTAGGAGTCATAGTTCTTCCTCATTTACTACTAAGTCTATGCTCTTTCCATAAGGCATTTTCCCCTTTGCATTCTGCTTTTTCTTTCCAATATTCTTCTGAACACTTAATTTGTGCTTTAGTTATAGATATTTGGTCCTCGATTTGTTCTTGATTTTTAAGAAAACAATATCTTCCTTTAAAAATGTTAAAGACAGAATCAAATCTTTTTTTAATTATGTCTTACTCACATAATAATTTTGATCTACCCCAAATTATAAAATTTGCTATCCTCATGCTATGGCAGGAGGTAAATCATTATGTTTCCAGATCTCTCCTTGACTGGAAAATCTTAATGCTTTCTCCTTTCTTCTATTTATTCTTGATGTTACAATGATTTCTTCTTAAATTTCAGAAAGGAATTTCTACTTTGTACAATACCACATTCTGTATGCTATAGATCGACTTCTGGTAATCGGGCCTTTGTTTCTCCCTTGTATTCACATTTTTTTGGTTGTCAATTTCTTCTACTGAAGAAAAGTCTGCATCAGCCTTTTATTTCCTGATTAGAATTCACTTTAAATGTCACTACACAGATAAATCAATATGTGAAGGTGAAAATGACTTGAAGAGCTTTGTCAAGGTAAGTGTTCTTTATCGACATCATGGGAGTTTTGAAACCAGAAGGATCCTTAGGGCTTATGGAGTTCAATGACCTCATGCACTGCAGATGAGGAAACTGAGCCCAGGAAGAGAAGACTTGCCCAACTTAACGTGAACAAATCCTGTTCTCCAAGACTCTTTCTATTTCATAGCACTAATGGAAGCTTTCTAAAAGTGATTTTAAATTTTTAATAGTTGTTTGTTTTTATTTTTTTTTTCCCAGAAATATCTGGATATAGTGGATTTTATCTTCTCTTTCAAGAGTTCTGTCACTCTTTTCTTCTGGTTCAGTGGGCTAGCTTGTGTTCACTTGACCATGAATCAGCATAAATCACATTCTATCATTTTTTTCTAGTTTTATTCCTGTGCTGCAGAATAAAAGCAAGATAAGATAAAGGGAAACTACTGTAGCTACTGGACTATCCTCTATTGTCTTGTGTAAAAATATCTCTTCCCAGATAAATATATCCCTGCTTTCCCTGAAAAAATAGTTGGAGTCATAAATAAGAAGGTTTACAGGTATTTGCAACACCCACATGACCTGGCACATTGTGCTAAATGCATTTCTGCTGAATTTTGACTTTGGCCATTCATTAAGCCAAGTCATCGTTAACACCTGCATGATTAAAGCAAAGTGTAAACTCAAAAATAGCAAGAAGTATCCCTTAGCAGTGTCATGCTGATACCTTAAATTAGTTTTTTTGTTTTGTTTTGTTTTGTTTTTTAGTACATAAGGAAACCAGGAAAATATCCTTTCCTACTCTTTTCCTACCTCTCTACCCCAGGTCACCTTACACACATTTTTAATCTCTGTGAGCAGCTCGCTGAAGTCATTCTTTATACTACTAGTTACACTTTCAAAGTTAAGTTTAACTTTGTCATTGTGCTTAGCATAATGGTATCAGCATTGTATGTCTTGTCCAAATAAACCTGAGAATGATGACATCTTCCTTCTATAAAGGCACTCTTGCTATTGAATATACCTTGAGTTTTGATGCAGAAACCACGTTGATGGACCATGATTGTTACTAACCTATTCATTAAAGGAACAATGATCCATAAGCTTCACACTTGCCCAGAAGCAGTCAACAGTTAAACATTTTAAGAAATTGAAAGAACTAAACAAAATTAATAGACTGGAGAGTTTAGAAACATGCTGTGAATCAGTGTCTTAGAAACAATTCACTGTGTAAAATTAAATTAGTTTAACTCCAAAATTAAAAGGTAATATTTTCACATAGCAATATAACTTCCAATCAAATGGCATGAGAAGATGCATCTTAGACTGGTGCTTGGTATACATTTTAGGTAATTTTTTGTTCCTTTATTCATCAACATTGGATATTAATAAAATTCAATTTTCTATAATAGTAATTCTTCAACTTTTTAAAATCAGTTTTAAACAGAGGTCTAGGAATGAAAGACAGCCACAGTTATAAGTATTTGATTTGCTGTGATAGATAAGTGAATAAAATAGATTCTAAAGACTGGAAAACCCCATAATGGACTAGCAATGTCTAGTAGCTCATCAATCAAGCAAATTCAATAAGTTGACCTGATCATGCCCATTTCCCCCGTTAGCTACTAAAACTTTTCAATTTATGCTCATTTTGAGCATAGAACTATATTCAAATACAGTTCTAACGATATTCTTGCTCAACTTCTGAGCCACAAAATTTGCATGTCTTGCAACAGGCAAGAAGTAGAGTTCACGTATTATGAGGTTGGCCTGAATTTCCTCACTGCTGTGATATTATGGATAGTACCAACTCCAAGAATTCACAGAACATGGATGGATACACAGGGAACCAAACCAAGAGCGAATAAGTTAAATGGTTAGTCATTCAAGGAGCACTCATCAATTGCCTACTAGGCATGTGTCAGTTAAATACAGCTCAAGGAACACTAGCTTGTTTCTTTAAAAGTTCAACTCAAGAAACATTTATTCTATTGGAGAATGAGGATCTGTCCTATATGAAGGATATGTCCTATATGGGTTAAAAGTTAATAAATCAGCAAGTTGTAATACAATGGTTTGCTTTTGTGGAATGATTTGTTTACTTTTTTTTATTTTCCAAATTTTCAATAATGTGTTTATATGGCATTCATAACTTTAAAACTCCTTTACAATTAAGCTGAAATAAAAAGAAATCTACAAAACAGAACAAAAAAACCCCAGCAAATATACAAATTTAAAAAATTAAACTCTTATTTCTATTCAAGTCCTTTGCCCATTTGTATCAGGTTATTTGACTTTTTGTTGTTGAGTTGTAGGAGCTCTTTATATATTCTGGATATTAATCATATCAGAGATCTAACATTGTCAAATTCATACAAGCAAAAAGTAGAATGGTAATTACCAAGTGCTAGAGGGGAGAGGGAAAAGGGGAGCTGTTTGATGGATAAAGTTTCAAGTTTGTAAGATGAAGAAATTCTGAAGATCTATTTTATGACATGTGAATGTATGTTAACACTACTGAACTGTACATTAAAAATGCTAAAAATGTGTTTTTTTCCTAATTTTTAAAAATGCATGAAAATAAAACACTTGTGACAGAATAATAAAATCGGGCTCTGTTCAAAAAGAAACCAGCATCAGGCAAACAAGTTCTATAATGGTAATTCTTCAAAGAACCAAAGTTCACTACTACCAGATGTGTTATTCCTAAACCATTAATAAGAAGACCTACTAGAAATACATAAGGCTAATATTTCAGTTTCAGCAAAAACAACAACAAAATTCTAATGTCGTAATAACTAGGTTTAACTAGTTAAGGCTTTTTCTTAAAAAATCTAAAAAAAAAAAGTTGAGATTTTCTTTGTGAATTTATAGAAATCATCTGAATGCAAAATAAGCAAACAAGGGTTCATTTATTTTTATTTGTCCTAGTTTGGTCATTTGTTGCTAGCATAATATTTAGGACTAATTTTTAAACCTTAATGAACCATTTTTATTTTTTCTTTTCTCTCTCTCTCTCTTTCTTTCAAGGCAAGGTCTTGCTCTGTTACCCAGGCTGGAGTGCAGTGTCAGGATCAGAGCTCACTGCAGCCTTTTACTCCTAGCTTCAAGTGATCCTCCCGCCTGGGCCTCCCAAAGCCTGGTGTTTCCTTTAATGATTTAAAAATGTTACTCTAGTGTTTGGTCTTTGCAAAGCCCTTTAAAACCGCCAACTTCAGCTTGTCCGATTTTGAAATCTCAGCCTGGCTCAGGCTGAGAAATCTCCTAGGTCTTGAACATTGTAAATGGGTCCTAGGCTCATTTTGAGGGAGCCCTGGTTTACACAAACCTGCTGCTGAACTTAGCCGTACTTACAACAAGCACTTTATTGATCTATTATAATTGATGTATTAAAACAAACAAACATCACCTCCGGTCTGTAAAGCAAAACACATTCTGACTTTGGAGTTGATGTTTGCGACAGCCTTCTAACCTACCGATGTACCCCTCAGGACTGCGTTTCTAGAAAAGCTAGGAGAAGACCCCAGGGCGGGGGAGAGGAGAGGGCGAATTGGGAAAGAACTGCGAGGGTAATCACTTCCTCCACTGGGCATGGGGTGGCACCTGAGCCCTGGGACGCGGGGCTAGGAGGGAGGGTGAGTCGCCAGCGGAGGCGAGGCCAGAAAGTCAGAGGAAAGAGGGGACGACAGAGCCACAAAGGCAGAGCAGGAGAAGGCAGGGCGGGCAGCGGGCGTGAGGGAGAGAAAAAGAGGGGGGCGGAGCTGCCCGGGCAGGCGGGGGCGCGGGCGGGAGCGGGCGCGGAGGCGGTGCCGCAGCCCCAGCCCGGCGGGACGCGCGAGGGCCAGGGCCAGGGTGAGCGCCTGACTCCGAGCTGACCCGGCTCCCGTCGCCACGCTCAGCTCTCAGCCACCTCACGGCCGCCAGGAGTGTGCGGGAGTTTGCCCTGGAGCGCGGGGAAGTTTCCTCCGAAGCTGCGCTCCTGGAACAGCAGCACCTGCAAGCGCCCGGCAGCGGCCCGCGAGGTAACCGCGCTGGAGCTGGGGCTGGGGGCACTGGAGGGGCAGAGATGACGGGGCGCTGCTGGGTACCCACGCCGGGAGCTGGCTCTGGTGGGGGGGGACGTGCGGTCTCACCTTTCCAGGTGCTTCGCCGCTGGGGATGCGGGAGGCATCTTCCTTTTCCGATCTCCCCCTCGTCCAGTATTCCAACCCACTTCCCTTCACTTCAGTGGACGGAGGACAGGAGGTGGGAGGCGGGAGCAGGAAGGGATCCTGACTTTGAGGGGGCGCTGGAGAAGGACGGCCGTGAACTTGTCAGCTACCTGAGCTGCCTTCCTGCGCCCCAGCGGGGCACCCTGGACTCCACATTCCGGAGTCAGACCCCGCTTGGGGCAGGCAGAGGTTGGAAAGAGGACGGCAGGAACAGTCTTGAGTTTCTGCTGCCAGTCTGTCCAGTCCTCCAGCGTGTGTGTGGCAGAAAGACGAGCATCTCTGCTGCGGGGGTGCCTCCTTTGCGTCAGTCTCAAACTCCGCGACCTGGCTCAGGCTCGGGTGCAGGCTGAGAGCGAGGTGGGAGGGAAATTAGGGGGACCGGGAGGTCAGGTACGATCGTGGCCAGAGCGGAGGGGTTGGGAGAGGCGATCTGAGGAGGGGCTGCAAGTGGCTTGGGGAGAGAAGGAATGGTGTGTTTGTTTCTGCTGCTGTTACTTTCACAGGGTTACCTGCTGCCTCTTCTGCCCCGTTTGAACATCCTGCCTATCAGCATGTTTCTGTTAGAAGGTGTTATGGTTGATGCTTGTCAGGAGTTATTTCCAACTAAGTTTACAGGTGCTAAGTCTAGAGCTGCAGGCCTTCCTCCTTTCTCTCTCTGCGGTCCACCCCCAGCTCCCTCCCACAAACAAACTGTGCCTGAATAATTCCCAGCGTTTTGAAAGCGATGGCAAGTGAATAATATACAATGTGTGTGTGACTTTTTTCTCCCTATGATGCTATCAGATTCAAATCAAAACGCCGTGGATGCTTAATAGGACTCCCTTTTCGCAGTTTTTCTGATAATTGAGAGTATTACCAATGTTTATTTTTCTTCGCTTTAACCTCAGAATTGCATTAATCTATCTTTGTATAATTTTATTTACATTATTATTCCTCTCTGTTTGAAGGCCGTGGGCCTCTTTTCAACTCATATATACTCACCCAAATGCAGTGTGACCATATTTAGTATTTGTCTTCTGATTCAGTTGCCGGGCACCTGCTAATTGCAGTACCTAATCATAACACCATATGCCTGCCAACCAACGTGAGGATAAGGTGAATGCTATTGTTTTTCATGGGCAAGAGCACCCTGAACTACCACTTTTTATTATTGCTCAAAGGGTTTAAGAGCTTGAATCAAAGTGAATCAAATTTACAAAGCAATATTACAATTCTACACCATACGATCAAACAGAATATGATTCCTAGGCACTTACAGTTGACTAGTAATTGAGGAAAAATTAAAATCCTCTCATCGTATGGAAAACATTAGGATTGCACATAGTCAGTAAGAAATAGCACACACTAAATGCCCCCAGAAAATGGGAAGAATGTTCCTCCTACCTCATTTGGTTTTTATCTCCTTCATTACAGTACCGTCCTCCAGAAAATAAGCACCTTGCATATAGATGTTGGTATGTACTAACTAAACATCATATTTTTTAATACAGAGGCTTGGTGATAGTCCAAAACCATAAATGTTTTAAATCATTACCAACCATCTGTTCTCTCCCACTCACTTACAGCACAATGTTTTATTTTCACAGGTATCAAAACGTACTTACTCATTTCATACATTCCCATGACTATCCTGAAAGCTGTAATGGTATCCAGTGTTGACCCAAGTTCAGTAACTGTTGTGTTTGGCTTATTACACCATAAGCTCTGGTTCTTTTATTTTCAGTGAAAGAAGACATTCTAAAAGTTTCAAAGCACTTGGCCAAGGCTGGTGTATACTGCAGTAAAAATCTGATTGCTTCCCCCCACCCCAACCTTTTTGTTACCAGAGAGAAGCTGGAAATTAGTGCAGCTGCAGGGTCCTCCTGATGACCTTCTTTTCCTTTCTTCCTGGTCACAAGGGTAGGATTTGATGCTCTGAAGCAGGGCATTAAACAGCCCCGTGACTTCAGAAACCTTGTGTGGTTTCCAGGAAAGTGTAACATCTTCCAAGGAAGAATTCACAAAATAGGAGACTAACTTACTTTTACAAACTCCAAATTCAGTAAACCTAAGAAATACACATTGTTTCCCACATCAATATTGCATATGAATAGCATAGGAGGTGAGATAGGTAATGAATAACATGTTTACCTGTACAGTGTTCTTTATATTTGAATTTGGGAATCTGGATGAGTTGGGATGTAATCAGCAGATAGATTCACACTCTGTTTTGTTGGTGTCATCAATAAAGCAAGATTTGAGATATTCAGTTCCGTATCCAAGAAAGGCTTCCCATTTAAGGGTGTTTGCTCTAATTAGAACTTCAATATTAGGGTATTTTATCATTCAAAATTTAGTTACATAGTAAATCCTTTGTTCCTTTAGCATAGCCAGCACATTAGGAAAATTCTTTTCACTCAAACACAGGCGCAATGTCCCAAAGCATTTTCGTATTTTTTGAGGAAAAAGATAGTGATGATTTCACACTTTGTAAATAATTGATATGTACTTGAAGATTATCAGGAACCAAGAAAAAGTGGGGCATTATCACCGGCTACACTGTTCTATACTGCTCTTTGCCTTGAAAGCGTTAAGATTCTCCTAACTTAGAAGAATGGCTTTCGACAGAATAAACCCAAACTACAGATAATTTTGAAACTAAAGTTGCCTTTAAAAATATAGTCTAATTAAAACCTTTGGATATTACATAAGAACATGTTACATCTTATTTTTCTGTACACTAAAAATGAATTATTGAGGAGAAACAGTTTTACCATGTATAGTAAGTACTCTGAATTATTCATGTTAATGAGAGAAGTAGAGGCAAAGATAATGTAAAATCATGGTTATTTAAAAAGTCATTTGTGTTTGTCTTTGGAATGTATTGCATGTTTGGTTTAAAAAAGATTTGCATTGTTATTGTGGGCAAGTTGCCTTTCTAATTATTTTCTTGCATTTAGGTTAATTTTTAAATGCGCTTTCATATCTCAAACACCAAAAGCCATTTGTGGGGAGGTGGGGAAAACGGACAGACTGCCCAGAAATGAGCTGGGTGGCAGAAGTAAGCAAACCTGGTATGAAAACTTTGCAGGAGTTTATATGTCATTCAAATAAAGATACTAAAGACTTGATTGTATACCTGTTTAATGAATATGTGTTAAGGATTAGATATGTTCCCAGCAAAAATAAAAGTCTTATAGTCAAAGTTTGAGAAATTCAATCCCACTTTACGTGTAACAGGTGGTCAATATTTTTAAAAAAGTGATAATGGTTTCTCCTGAAAGCCAAATAAGAATGTATTAATGTATGCATCTTACTATTAATGCACTGCATTTTTAAGTGTTTTCCTAAAGCATACATATGTGTTTGGCATTAAATGGCATTCCTAGGCCTTATATATTAATATGTCCTTTCCAAGAGAAGGAATAGCAAGAAGCCATCTAAATAAGAGGTATGGTCCATTTGATCTTTGTACCTATGCTCCAAATCAAAAACACATTTCATCAAAGAGAACCTCTCAATTATTGTTACAGTGGACCAAGCTAGATAAAATAGTTGAAGTTCAGCAAGACTGCCAATTTAACAGACTTCTACTGTGTTTTTCAAAAGCTCTAGGGCAAAATTGGTTGTAAATAAGTTACTTGAGTGAGAAGCTGATTCATACCATAGCATTAAACATCTTATTTATAGTCACTTTTTAGTTGGACATAGATTTTGTTGAATTGTTAGTTCTGTGGACTGTTAGAATTTAGAAAACCTCTGTGTGGAAGGTTAGAACTGCCAAAAATATATGACGGGAAAAGCAGATAAGATCATTTTTATTTCAGATATTCACAGCCAAACTGTAACTTTTACAAAAGTTAGGAGAATGGTGATAGAAAAGTAGATGTACCCTTCAGAATAGAGACTGTGTTCTCATCATAAATGTGCTCACTACATAAAGTGTAGGGATGCTTTTTTTTAAGGAAACATTTTCATTTTTTATAAGGCATGGCATTTTTTAAAGACTTGACTAGACTGAATATTTTAAAAGAAATATTGTAGTTGGAAATATAATTGAGACCCACAGGATACATTTTATATACATTTATTAAAGGAATCTGTTTCTTCTTATCAGTGCCTAAGTCTTAGGATCAAGATTATGCATTTTTTAATAGAGCTGGAATTTATTCCTGTGTCCTCATTTTACAGTTGCAGAAATAATGGGGACCTACAGTGATCATGATGAACTGCTAAAGGTCACACTGGCAGTGGCAGAGCAGAAACTAGAAACCTGGTCTCCTGACTCCTCATCTAGCTACCTCTTAGAAAGTTAGATTAGTTAGGTAGGGGAGTTAACTCTTTCTGGCCATCACGGTATCAACTAATACGTGATAGTCATGGAATGAAGCAGTACAGAGGTAAATGTAGAAGGCTTGTGATTTGCTGTCTTCTCTTATACACTGAGTAGCCATCATGGATGAGACTTTGATCCTTGACTCTCTAAGACTCTGTCCTCTTTTTTAAAAACAAATATTTTGTTACTTCCTTAATATCCTCAAAAGCCATTTATAAATAATTACAGAATATAGTTGTAATTTTTAAAAGCTAATAAAAGTAATGTGTAATAAAATGTGTATTTCACTACTAATGCTTGGGGATAACTTTACTAGACATAGTAAAGTCAGCGCTTGTATGAATATATGATGAATAAGTTTGAATTTAAGACAAATAAAACAGCAGAAGACATCCTGTGCAAGAAGTGCACGAAAGTGAAAGAATGAGGGATAGACTTAAACTAGTGTTGAGATACTAACAACCTAGACTTATTTGTATGTGAAAACCAGAAGGAAGTTAATGGTATAGGGAAAATTTGCCAAGTCAAATGTAGACTCTTGGAGTGGAGAAAATTTTAAAGTATGATATTTTGCAAATGAGAAAGTAAATACCATTGATATGCTCCACTAAAATCCCAAAATTACTCTCTGGAACATTTCTATGTTGTTACTAGTGTGAATTCTATTTCAGGAGATGCAGGTTACTCACTGTATTGTCAATAAGTAAAATACTTCGAAAATAAAAATTACTGATTTGGTGCTGAGTTGGTCTTAAGTTTAATTTCTATCAACATTATAGTCTATCAATTCTAGAGTCAGAAGATAGAGTACATGAAATAATTAAACTATTATTATAAATTGCTTGGCTTTTGGTGGGAATGTAAATAAAAATCTTAATTATAATTATGTACCAGATTCTACAGTTTGATATTCATAATGTTTAGTTCAATAGGATGCATAAACTTTATATGGAATATTTTTAGAAAAACTAATCATTAAATTGGACTGCCTCCCCCTATATACACTAAAAGCCAATAGCACACCACCACTACCACCACCAATAATTTGTGACAACCTTGAACGTACCCAGTCCTACCTAAAATATGTTGTAGGGGTGTTACTTGCCATTATGAGAGCCATAGAGCTAGATAACCAAGATTTTTATGTAGGCATGGATTATTTTTCATGCCCCTACCTATCTATCTTTACTTCTTTTAAGTAGGACCATCCCATTTGTTCACTGATCCCCTGGCTCTAATGGACCAGAACCATAGACTTCACTGCCCTCAAGCAGGTCATGTTCTAATCTTTTTCTGTCACTGTCACCTTTATAAAAATTCACTTATTCTGATCCTTGTTTCTCTTAGGAATCTATCTTTTCTCGGTGATAGTAAGTGGTGAGCAACTGCAGTACGTGCTGGATAATATTTAGTTGTCTTAGGCCTTAACTTTGCTTAAATGTATATCTCCATAAAGCACTGAAAGTTTTCATATATATATGTATACACACACACATATGTATATACACACATATATACATGTATATATAGAGAGACGGACATCACACACGTATGCATGTATGTATATGTATATATGTGCATATTTATGAAAGCATATCTGTTATACACACATAATTTTAGGCTTTGAGAAAACAGGAAAGGAGATATTATTAAGATTTATATTTTTAATGCCCTTGAAACATGCTTATGCACAAAAGAACTGCACTAGTCCAATACTGGAAGTTATACCACAAAACATCGTGCTATGAAGTATGCTTATAGTAAAAGCCCAAAAGCTATTACCAACCCAAATAAACTGCTGTATTAGAATTTCGTTATATTGTTTGTGATGCATCCTGTGCTACCATATTAGAAGTTGAGGGGAAGGGGTGTGGTCAATTTTGTCTGTTTCGGAGGTGTTTAATCTTACAGAAGTAAGAAAGTAAGAAGTCTACTAGACTGTAACTTATGATCTGCTCTTGAAAATGCAGAGTTAATATGAAATGTCATTTGAGTATTAGCTATACCATCTTGAATTTATCAAATTGTGAGATATTTTTTCTTAGATTACTTCCCAGTCAGGGTGCACCTTACATGTTTTTAGGCCGTTGTATATCTTATTCTTTTTAAAGAAGGAAGCTTTTTAATGCAAGCGCAGCACTTGAGATAGAAGTCAATAATATGTGTGTGTGTGGTGTGTATGTGTGTGAATAACCAATTGCTTTGACACAATCACAAAATTCTCTACATAGAAGGGCATGTTTTACCTAATCAAGAGAGGCAGCTTTTCCTACAAAGAGGATGCAGCAATTGTACAGAACACAATTTGATCTGTGATTGTTTTCTGTGTATTGTTCATTCTTACTGAAAGCTTCTTGGTCTATTGAATTGCCCAACATTCAACCTCAGACTGACCCCTAACTTTATTTGGTCTGCTTTTGTTACAATTTCTAATGTGAGTATAGTGGTGCAATGGGGATTCAGAGAAGATGAAATTGAGGTTGTTGGATTTGGGAGGCGATAAGGAAAATAAGGTGTTTCTTTCATTTGAACAGCACAAAGATCTATATGGGCAGTGAAATTTTATTGGAATATCTGCCTTTTACTCTGTTTTTTATTTTTGTATGGAATAGAGGGAAAGATTGTGAAAGTAAAACATTCCTTCCTCTTTGTACTGTTAACTCTGCTATACAAGAGAAAACCTTCTTTGTCGGAATAAACATATATGACACATTCCAGTCCCATTGTTCAGAGAGCCTCCTTTTACTATAGTACTTCAATGCTACCCTAAACTGAACTCTATAACACTAAAGAATATGGTTAAGAAAAGGAAAAATATACCCAGCTAATGTGGTAAAATTCAGAAGCCTCTGTTAGATATATGTGAAAATGGGAAAACCAAATAAGACAACACTGTTGATTCAAATGAAGAATGTGATACTTGTCCATTAATTTCAGTACCAAGAAGCCTAAAATTCCACTTAGTTTTGTGGTCATTTCTATTGCTTTCTTTTTTTTTTTTTTCTTTTCACAGATGGAATTAAAGTGGTGACCTATAGGTCCTGCTTACTTTAAGCAAATATAGTCTGTAAGGATTTAGATAAAATAATGATTATATACTTTAATGAATACATTTTAAAATTATATCGGCATAGTTTTAAAGAAATGATCATCTAAATTAATTTAGTTTTTTTACAGGATTCTTTGACAGTAGATTAGGAGGGTAATTTTTCCCCCAAAACATCGATTTCTCAAGTTATTTAAAAAAATGCTTAGGTGTTAGTGACATTTTTTTGGACAAAAAGCAGTGACTATCAACACCCTTTTACCTTCTAACATTTGTACTCTATTTTCAATTAGGAATTTTTATTATCAGAGAATGAGATTTTATTACCCTAGCAGGGCTGGCATTCAGCTGGATGCACTGGTGTAGTCTTACTGGTTATTTGTAGCTGGAGTCCAAATTGTGCTGATTGTTAAATAATTTAAATACTAATCCTCCTCTTGCATGATCACTTTTGTAACTTCAGCCTATAAATACACCACTTGCTACTTGCTAAAAGTCTAGCAAATTCATTTTTTCAGATTTTGCAGATCAGGGAATTAGAACAGCATTTAGAATAGAAATGAATTTAAAAATCACTGAAATCCCAGGTGCCAGAGCTTGTTCATCTAATACCTCAGACCTTTAATTCACCTTGGAGTTTCTCAACATACATATACCAAGTACTATCCAGTAAGAATGCCTTGAGATTACTGATATATATTTAATGCAGAGCACTCTATAAAACATAATCACAGCTCAGAAAGTCCCTCTACATTGCCCACTTGTAGATACAGCTCATATATCTGGCATTTCTTCTCGTCTATCTTAAAGAAACATCAAATGAAACATGTCAAAATCAAACTCCTGATCTCTGTTCATCTCACCTCAAAGGAGCAGGGTTCCCATAGTCCAATCTGGTTGTAATCTTGACATTACTTCTCCTTCAATTCCATTACCAAGGCTTTGATTGTGACTTCCAAAATTAATGACAAAAATCTACCTCTGCCATCACACAAGTGTAAGGTTTCACCATCCTTTGTGTAGAAAACAACGATGTCTCCATGACTGACCTCCTGGCATTGTTCCCCACCCCAAATTCATCCTCCAATGGGATACCAGATATATTTGCATTCAAAATGCAAATATGGTAACTATCACCTTCCAACCACGGATACCACTTAAATAACTACCATTGCTTTGCTTAAGATAAAGACCAACGCTCATCACTTGATTTTTGTAGCCCAGCAAGGACAGCCTCCTCCACTTTTATCTCTTTGGATGCTCCCATTCTTCCCTCAGCTTCAGCTGGCTGGCTTTCTTCAAGCTGCCTTAACATTCCAGCTCTCTCCCATCCCCCCATCCCCTAAAAACACAATCTCAGGCATTCCCTAGTTAACTCTCTTAGTTAACACTTTGAAAATATCAACTCAAATGTCACTTCCTCAAATGAACCATCTCTTACCCCTAAATTGAATTAAATCCCCTTATAAAATACATGTAAGTATATACACATTTATGTATCTGTATCCATTGCACTTAGAAGAGTGGCAAATTCACATTTATTTGTATAATTATTTAATTAACCACTAAGCTAGGGATCCATCTGGTTTTGATGGTCCTTGTATTCCTAACAAATACAATGCCTGCTTCAGAGAGGAAGTATAATAAATATTTGTTGAATAAATGTTGAGTGAACATCTCTATATTTAACTCCCCATGTACAAAGTTATACACATATACCACATGCAAACACACACACATATCCACCCTCACATTCTAATAAAAAAATACATAAATAAGTAAATAAAAGAAAGTTTGTAAGCTATGATGCCCCACTTTTTTCTTTGTGACCTCTTCAAATATCATACTCCTCGTTCTTCTATTTCTCTTTCCTCTCCATAATTTAGATGTGGTTTGGGTGGTGCTACATTTACTTAGAAAGTATGGCAGGTCTGTTGAATTTCTTACACCCCCCAAAATAAATAAATGTCCAGGCATGCCTTTATATTATTTCCTCTGACATGTGAAATCCCTTGATAATTTCAGGAATTTTAAAAGGCTTCACTTTATGGGGGTTTTATGCTCTGCTGTTTGTATACATTCTGGCGTTAAGAAGTGGTCTAAGATTTTACCATACTGAAGAAAATGAAAATCCTCTGAAAGTTACCTATTCATATGGCCTCCATGTGAAAATAAGGAAGTTTATCTTATTATCAAAAATTAAAATAAGAAAAAATATGTGAAATTGAAAAAGTAATATAAAAATCTGTTATAAATTAAAGGTTTATATTTTTAAGAATTGCACAAAAGATTCAAACAAGGTATCAAATAGCTAAGGAAGACATGCGTCATACTGACGGGCACTTACTATGTTTTAGATACTATGCTAACATTCGTGACTAAATTCAAAATGTTGCATTAAAACTGAGTTGGGTTAGCACTGTTTAAAGCCTTCTAGCTTCAACTAGTTTAGGGGAAACTCTTGAACATTTTGTCCCAGAAAGCAAGGAATTGCTCAAAAACAAATGAGGGCACATTAGAAGGACATAGCCAGATTTAAAAGACTCTCTCTGGCCAAATTTGGGATCTTTTGTACATAAAGAGTAATAATGGATGTAATGGATTAGAGCACATTGAATAAGAAAAGTATCCATGAACCCAGAGTGTGTGAATGCACAGATTGGGTGGAGAGAAGGAAAAGCTCTGTTTCACTGAAGAATACAAGCTGATAATGAAAAGAAAGAATAGAATAATAGAGCCAGATTTTTGCAACCACCACGATAAGAATAAAAAAAAATCATCCGCCATTGGGTGAATGGTTGATGGGGACAGGATATTCACATTATCTCTACGTGTCACCCCACAGATTGCTTATTAATTGTAAAGGGGAGACGTCCCTTTATAGTTGGTGTCTGACAGATACCAGCTAATCAAATGATCAGACTTGACATTAGTAGAAGTAGTACAAACTGAAATCATGTATTTTTTTTAGGATGCATGAAGAATGACACAAAAGTCTCTTCTGAAGTAATCTGATAAAAATGTTAAACCTGAGTCTAATCACGAGGAAACAAACAATCAGGCAAATCCAAACTGGTAGATTTTCTTCACTATGACTAACCTGGACACTTCGAAAATGCCAAAAATGTCAGTGCGATTAACAAATAAAGCCTGAAATATTGTTCAGGATTAAAGGAGACTAGGAGACCTGGCAACTAATTGCAAGACATCCATCCTTCTTGATTAGATTCTGGATGAAAAAAAAATCTATAAAGGATAATATTGGGACAATGGAAGGAATGTGAATTTGGGCTATAGCTCATATAACAGTATTACATCCCTGTTCAATTTCTTGAGTGTGATCATCATATTGAGGTTATATAGAAGAATGTGTCTTTAGGGACAGGATATATTTGAAAGTATTTAGAAGTGGAATCTCGTATCTGCAACTTTCAAATGGTTCAGCAAAAAGAAATGTTTTAAGTGTAGGAAAGGGAGAAATAGGCAAATAATTATGGCAAAATGTTAATAATTTTTACATCTAGATAAAGATTATATACCATTCGTTATATTGCTAATTTTCTGTAGGCTAGACATTTTTCAAAATAAAAATTAGAAAAAATATCCTATCATTTTAAGTTAGCTATCCAAAGGATGAAATAATTTTTATATATTCAAGTGAACTTAAATGTTTGAAAGTTGATTAACAGAGTGTCTTCTCTAAAGTATCTAAATATCTTCATTCAACATTCTATAATAATTTCATAATTTATATCTAAACACCAAAGAAAAAGTTATCCTTAGAAGAATATGTTTCAGGCAATATAGGAGGCAATACGTAATATGATAATATCAGCATATATTAGATAAAATAATTTTTTTCATTTTTCCAGTTACATATGAGAACTTTTCAACATGAGAAATTTTAAAGGGAAATGAGTCCTCTATGGCAATATGTGTTTTATTCTTCCATGCCTTTCCTAAACATTGGTGCTCACCTACAAAGTATGAGATTACTGATGATTTTCACTAAGATGTCTACAACCGAGCAGAATGCAGTTGCAGTGTAGAATAGATCTGGCCAGGGCCCACAGCGAGATTTACGATCCTGTGTGATTCTCAACTCTGTAACTTCAGGAAGACTGGCAAGCACCGTTAGTGCTAATGTATTAGAAGCAGATACTTACAGCCCAATAACACAGGTATACAAATATCAGAAGACAAAGCTCTCGATTTAGTCAAAACATATCCATCGAGTTCAGGTTCTATGAGAGGCACAAAGTAAATGAGGTTAAATAAAAATATTTACAAATTTGTAAATAAAAGTTTATTTCTTCAGGAAAATTTTAACTTCAAACTAAATGTTTTAAATATTCCTCATACTGTAAAAGCATATGATATAATATTTCTAATCAGGTCCCTGTAGGAATACTTTGCATGGTGCTAAGATAATATGTAGGGCTCCTTCAGATATGTATGGTAACTTGATCAGAGCAAGTGGAGTGGTGCCTTTTGGTATATGATAAAAAGAAAATGTGTAGATCTTCTTATATCTTAACATACAATATATCATGTATCTTAATGTATAATATAATAAACCAAAGATAAGAATATGGATAGTTATTTCCCCTCATATTTCATATAGTAAGTTGATAAGTTATTATACATAATAGCAAAGAGGGAGAGTTTCTTGTTTCTGAAAAGAAACTACAGCCAGCCTACACTATCCTGTAGTTAGCCAGCCTACACTATCCTGAGGTTAAAATTCACTATGATGGAATCTCCTTATTAAAAAAATTACAGGTCATCTTCAGCTTATATTGAGACAAATATTAGTAATCAGTTTAAACTTGATATTGTTTTAATAAGAAGAAAATAGTAACAAATTGTTGTGGAGATGGAACATGTTCTTAAGAAGTACTGATTATCTTAAAATAAAGGTAATAATATAAGAGCTTTGCTCTTACACCTTTATCCCCCTCCCACTCCCATGCTACTCATATTTATATCAGTGGTAAGACAAAGGACACTCATACCACTAAGAAATTCAACACCCAAGAAAACTGGATAAAATCGCATTTAGTTATCTTATTAAACTGTTAATACATTTTAATTTCACATATTTTTAAAAAGTTCCAAGACCATGAATAACATAAGTTAAAAGTTGTTTGAATTTATAGCAGTATGAAAGGTGGACTTCCATACAGAATTTGACATTAAAAGAAAACAGCTATGCAAACAATTTGTGTAGGTAATTATTAGCTGGAAGCTATTTGTACTCTAAGTTTATTGAATATACAAATATGATAATAAGACTTTGCACAAATGGAACCTTTTGATAATAAATCCATGCAAAAGACTGTGCCTTGGGGAATAATTCTAGATGTTATATTTGAATTCCCTGCAAACAGATTGCAGACCTCTAGACCAAGTACATAACCATTTTTCATTCACGATATTTAATAGGTCATTTTACCTAAAGTCTCAGAAAGGACAAGTAAAAATAGAGAATGAAGCTGTTTTATTTGTGCGTGTTTTAAAACATTGCAATCACAGAAGAAATAGCAAAGTAGAACTATAAAACCTCTCTTCAGAAGTAAGCAAAATTACAGTGGAAATCATAATTATTGGAAATAAGTAAATACCTAATCATTACCTGACAAGTATTCCTGATATTGCATATAGAACTCAATGATTAACTGTTTTGTGTTTTGCCTTTTGTGGTATTTACTGACCAGTTTAGAAAAAACACTTTCATGGTAAAATAAAATGTGAAACAACCACATTCTCTTTATGAACCTTGTACATTTACAATACTTCATAGGACTGTACTCTCCCCACCAAGTCAGTTTTACTGTATACTACGAAAATAAAAATGAAGTATAGAATCTTTCAATTTCCTTTCCTCATTTTAGATTTTGGTTACATTTTTATTATGTTTCGTATTTTCACATTTAAATGTAATCAGTGCACAAAACCAGTCTTTTCACTCCTCTTTCTCCGAGTTATTTTAGTTTATTTTGTGAATAAATAGATTTCATGATCAAGGAGTTTCTTCTAGGAAGACTCATATAATGCTACCTCCTGCATTCCTTTGTGCCTAATCCATGTCCTCCCCATGCCCACCCTTTCCTCTTGCCTGAGCCTCTAGTCCATAAGCCATTTTTTGATTGTTTTCCATTCTTGAAGGGGGGTAATGATGTAGAGGTGTTGTACATGGGAAGCCTGCAGCTCCAGTGTGGGTCTTGTTTAGAATATCCTCTGTCACCAAGTGTATTTCACTTACCCTCAAGTTGGAAACATGCAAAGCCCCTAACACTGTGTTGTGATTTCGTAGTCATGGCCTTTTTTCTGTTTTCTCCCACAGTATCCTCATCTGGGAAACCACTACATAGCTAATAAAAATGGTAGGAGAGTGTGCTGTTTTCTTCAGCCTGACGTTCCCAATTATTCTGAGTTTCAGTAGGAAAACATACACCTTCCTTATAACCTATTTATGTCCCAGTGTTCCGGTAAGATTTGATGGACAGTCTTTTGGGACTACAATGTTATTTGTACAAAAATCTATATCCAGCTCAAGATTTGAGGGTAGATGTGTCGATTCTTGTTCTCTTCTCTTTTCCCTCCAGATTTTACACAATTTAGCAGGTATACTTGACAGTTGGTTGTTTTTATACTTTGTATTTTTTTTTTTTTTTTTCCACAAAAAGGAGGTAGAGTAAAAAAGCCTTTATTTCATCAATAGCAGAAGTTTTAGAGTTCTGGTTGCCACTTTTTTGCATTAAATATTTTATTTAATGTTTAAAGTAAAATCACATATATTGATAATTTAAAGAATAATAAATGATAAATAGCCATGTATTCACTATCACACTAAAGGGAAAGAATTTTTCCAGTATCTTTGAAGTGTCCTACTTTTGTCAGGGGAGATTCACTGCTTAATCAGGGGAGATTTGACTCACCAAATATTTCAGGCATTTAATACAATAAAGGCCTGTTTCACATTCATGACACAATTCCATGAGGATCAGTGGAGAAATTCTACTCCATGAAGTCATGCAGGGATCTGGGTTACTTCCATTTAGCAGTTCTGCCACCTTTCACTGCCTCAAAGTCAAGCCCTGGTTCCTCTCCAGATGAAATAAAGAGAGATAATGTGAGAATTTTATAGGATGTTTTAAGGGACCAGGCCTTGAAGACATGTGTATGACTTCTGCTCATATCCCACCTATTGCAAGGGGAAATCGAATAAGGAAAATAAAAGGGAATTTATCATTGTCTCAGCATACCTTCTGTGTTCTCCTCTCATTCTCTCTCTTCAAGGGGTAACCAGGCTCCTGATTTTTGTGTTAAGGGTTCCCTGTTTTGCATATGTACCTGCCTCAAGCAAATCTTACTTAGTTTTGCCTATCTTTGACTTTTATAAAAATGGACTCATACTGCTGATATATGTCGTTTGGGTTTGTTTTGCTTCTTGCTGCTTAAAAGAATATATGTTTCCTACATTTTGGAAATAGTATGCTATGTGTGTCCATTACATAAAGTTTTTAAGTCTGTTATTCAAATATTCTTATTTTCTTACTAATTTTGTCTGAATGCTCTATCAAATACTGAAAGAAGTATATTTAAAAAATGCTGATGATGAATTTATCCATTTCTTATAGTTCTATCAATTTTTGCCGTACACTTTTTGATGCCATGTTATTAGGTGCATATAAGTTTAGAATTATATTTCTAGTAAATTTAATTTTGCAATCAAAGTGTAGTGATCATCTATATGCTTATGACTCCTAAATTTATATATTCAGCCTAGACCTCTCCTTTGAGCTTGTATTAGTTTTCTGTTGCTGTGTGATAAATTACTGTAAATTTAGCAACTTAAAACAACATACATATATCATGTCAGTTTCTATGAGTTAAGAGTATGGGAACAACCTAAGTGGATTCTCTGCTGAGAATATCACAAGCCTACAATCAAACTGTGACTGGGTTTTATTCTCATCTGAAACTCAGAGTTATCTTCCAAGCTTGAACTTGTGGGCAGAATTTTGTGTTTTGCAGCTGTAGAACTGAGGGCCTCAATTCCTAGAGGACACCCCTCTCCATAGGAAGTTCAAAATGTAGCTTTTTGCTTCTTCAAGGCCAGCAGGAGATCATTTCTAACTTCAGGGAAGTCCTGGTCCCTCTTTGAAAGGGCTAAAGTGATTAGGCCAGCTTCACCCAGGGTAATCTCCCTTTACATTGACTCAGAGTCAACTTATTAAGAACATTAATTATTTCTGCAAAATTTCTTTACTTTTTTCAAGTGCTTCATTAGAAGTGAATTACAGGTCTTGCATTCAAGAGGAGGGGATTATAGAGGGCTATTGAGGTTTCTCTCATAATTCTATCTACCACAAAGACCTTGTCTTACATATTCAACTCCCTGTGTGATACCGCTACTTGGTTTTCTCGTTAATATCTAAAATTCAACAAGATCAGAACTGAACTCTTGATTTACTCCTTCAAAAATTTACCTATATTGTAAATGTCATCTCAAAAAATAATTTCAAATTCTGTCACTTCTCTTTATCTCTACTGGTATTTACCCTGGCCAGGTCATCATCATTATCTGTATTTGTAGATTATAACAGCCTCCTTCCTAATTAGCTTCTTTCTCAGTGTATTCCTCCTACAGCAACAGGAATGATCATAAAACACGGGTATAGGCTGGGCATGGTGGCTCATGCTTGTAATCCCAGCACTTTGTGAGGCCGAGGTGGACAGATCCCAAGGTCAGGAGATCAAGACCGTCCTGGCTAACACAGTGAAACCTCGTCTCTACTAAAAATACAAAAAAAAAGAAAAGAAAAAAAATTAGCTGGGCGTGGTGGCGGGCGCCTGTAGTCCCAGCTACTCGGGAGGCTGAGGCAGTGAGACTCCCACTCAAAAAAAAAAAAAACAAAAAACAAAACAAAACAAAAAACACATAGGTATAATCTTTTCACTCCTCTGATTATAACCATTCAACGCCTATCTGTTTCCCTTTAGAATTGCCCTCACAGACTTGATAGGCTTTTTGCCTATCTTTCTAAGCTCATTCTAGACCACTTTGCTTTCATTCATGAAGCTCCAGCCATACTGTCTTACTGTCTTATTTCAGTCCTTAGGATGCTTAGTTAAGTTCTTTTCTGTTTCAGAGCATTTTCTTTTCTTTTTTCTTTTTTTTTTTTTAGACAGATTCTAGCTCTGTCACCCAGGCTGGAGGGCAGTGGGGCGATCTCGGCTCACTGCAAGCTCTGCCTCCCGGGTTCACCTCATTCTTCTGCCTCAGCCTCCCGAGTAGATGAGACTACAGGTGCCCGCCACCATGCCTGGCTAATTTTTTGTATTTTTAGTAGAGAAGGGGTTTCGCCATGTTAGCTAGGATGGTCTTGATCTCCTGACCTCATGATCTGCCTGCCTCAGCCTCCCAAAGTGCTGGGATTACAGGTGTGAGCTATCGCGCCCGGCCTCAGAGCATTTTCACAGGGGATCCACTATTTGGAAACCTCTCTTCCTTCACTACAGCTTTGCCCATGATTAGATCCTTCCCATACTTCAGATCTCAGCTTAGATATCACCTTCTTAAAGATACTTCCTCTGACCAAAATGTCCAAAGAAGTCTCCTGTGCCCTTTACCCAATATTCTCTACCTTACTTCTTGATTTTAGCACTTGTCACACTTTGTAATCATATGTTCAATTTGTTATAACTTCTTTCTTTTCTCCTGCTCACTTTTGTATCCCAATACGTAAACACTGCCTGTGTAATAATAGGTCCTCAAAATATATTTGATGAATGACAACTACAGTATTGCTGTTATCATCAGAGTATGCTAGAGTAACTCCCAGAAGACTTTCTGGGGACATCGGCCTTGAGTCATTTGTTTTAGGACTGAGAATCTGAAAGGAAGAAAGTTCTATGACAGATGTAGTGGAGAGCAAAAACAAATTGATAGATATGGAGATGGGCATGGAGGGCCCAGGAGTCAGTACACCAGAAGGAGGCTTTTTTTTTTTTTTTTTGAGACGGAGTCTCGCTCTGTCGCCCAGGCTGGAGTGCAGTGGCCAGATCTCAGCTCACTGCAAGCTCCGCCTCCCGGGTTCACGCCATTCTCCTGCCTCAGCCTCCCGAGTAGCTGGGACTACAGGCACCCGCCACCTCACCCAGCTAGTTTTTTTTTGTATTTTTTAGTAGATACGGGGTTTCACTGGGTTAGCCAGGATGGTCTCGATCTCCTGACCTTGAGATTCGCCCGTCTCGGCCTCCCAAAGTGCTGGGATTACAGGTGTGAGCCACCGCGCCTGGCCAGAAGGAGGCTTTATGTCGGGGCAGTTGGACATTAGGTTGCAGAGATATAGTGACCACTTTATGAAGAACCTAGAAAGGCAGACATAAGAGTTTTCCACTTTGAATAAGGATCTTGATGGCTTTTTAGGTAAAGAGTTAAAAATAAGCCACTCTGACAAATTGACTATGGTGAGTTAAAAGCATCTGAAAAGCAGCAGGTGCAAAAAGATCACTCTGACCTTTCTTCTGTTTCTCAAAAGCAGGAGATGAAATTCCTAAGAGAAAGATGTCCTTCCTTTACCAGAAGGAAAGCGTCACTCTTAAAATCATCAAGAACAAGAAGTTGAGGCCTAGGAAAATCTGTGCAATCAAACTTAGACTAATCCTTATGCTCCGAGCCATTTCTCCACTGAATTAAGGAATCTACCCCTAGATCCTTTGCCTTGTCACATTTTCCTCATGTCCTACTCTTTGTCTAATTCAGTACATATGTTCATCACTGACTGCATCTTTGGGTCTTCATTTCCCTATGAAGGCTCCTGTGCCACATAAAACTTATATTAAATAAATGTGTATGTTTTTCTCCTGTTGATCTTAGGCCAATTTAATTATTAGGTCCATCTGAAAAAGAAAAAAAGCCCTAAAACAGTAGAGGAAAAAATTTTTCCTCCCCTACATAGGCAAATGAAAAATAGTTAAAAAGCAATGTTTAAGAAAGATTAATGAAGCACCATTATTTGTGTTGAACTGAAGAGACTATCTAGAGATAGACCATCTACCCGAGAGTCTTTTTATTTTTTTATTCAATAAATATTTCTGTTCCACTCACTATGTCTAAGGCACTGTCCTTGTCATGGAGGATTCTATGAGCATCATTTCAAAGATGAGTTCTAAAGAGCAAACAGAGATCAGCCCAAGGTTGGTGTAGGATCTTAAAAAGAAAGGAGAGAGTGTTCATGTGTCCAGAGACAAAAAAAAAGAATGCAGATAGTTCTTAAGAATTTAAATAGTTTAGTTTTGCTGGAGAGTAGAGTTTGAGGGAGAGGTATGAATGATAAAATTAACGAAGTGATCAACAGCTAGATCAGGAAGAACGTTGTTTGTGATCATAAGAAATTTGGACAAATTAAGAAGTGTGAGAAATGGTGGAATATACAAATGAAAATAGTAGGCATTTAGAAATATGAGACCAGAACAGATGAGTTATTGGAACTGGAAATATAGATTGAGATTTCCTGTTTGAGAAGTTAGATCATTTTTTGGAGGACTAAACAGAAAAGAGAAAGAAGGGTAGAACTCCAAGACAAAAGAAAAAGGGATGAGATTGTTTAAGGTTGAAAAAGCAAAGATCACCACTATGGAAGCCAGGATTGTGAAACCTTTCACAATAGTCTGCAGGTAAAATGTCACAAAGGGATCAGGAATTCAGAAGATATATTTTGTGATAGCAAGGACTTGTAGCTACCCGTTAAAAAAGGAAGTTCTATGTGGTATTTCAGTGTGGATGTCCACTTTTGTAAGTACTTAGATGTGGGTTAATGATGTAAAACTATTTGCCAGTGTTAGAAAATACAATGTTTTCTTAGGATAGTAGCACTAGGTTACTTAGGTTATCATTTATTTAATCAACCCCTTTTGTAACTAATAAAAAGTTAGCTCATTTAAAACTGATTTTTGATACATTTCATAATTTTGGCATCACTACAGAAGTTTTATTAGCAGGGGACACAGAAACAATGTAATTTGCAGACAGACAAGCCTATGTTTGGATTCTGGCTCTGCTGGTTATGAGTCATGTGAACTTTTATATATCGTGCTTTTATCTCTCAACAATATCTATATTGGAACTTGATATTTTAGTTTTAGGCTTTATCTACTGACTTCCCACCATGGGAGGAGAGGATTTAGTCCTTTTTCCTTCTTCATTCAGCCATACATGTATCTCCTGGTCCTTCCAACCCTCCTATTCTTCCACTATAGTGATGCCATTTTTTTTTAGAGTCAGTGCTTTCATTATCATGACTGTGTAAATGTTATACATGATTTAGCTGTGCAGCTTCATCTAATTTTTTTTCTTTTTCTGCATTTTCTGTTTTCCCTACAGTTAATAGTATCTTACTCTTTCATATGCTCAAAGTTCTAAGTTTGTATCACTTATCCAAGCAAGCTCTTCATCATTGTCTAAATATTCTGTCTAGATTTTAAGACAAACCATCTTGTCTGCCAGTTTTATCTTTCTAAACAGTCTCCCAAGCATCTGTTCTGCTCCAATTTGAAATGCTTGCCCTCTACACCTGTTACACAGCTGTCATCCTTCCAACCAATCAAAATGTTCTTTTCTCTCTCACCTTTTTCAGATCAGGTTTCTGCATCCCATTTCTTCCTCTCATCTAACTCCCTTGCTTTGTTGTGTCCTCTGGTAGCTTTCCGAAATGTATGTATTTTAAGAAGTTGTCTGAAAATGTTTATTTTACACACACAACCTTGATTGACACATTGATAGAATTTGGCAGCATTTAAAATTTTAAGTGATACTTGTTTTCCTTGAGAATTTTGAAAGCATTCTTGCTCCACTGCCTTATTCTAGATTCCAGTGTTGCTACTGACAAGTCTAACACCATTTTGATTCTTGATCCTCCCCATGTGATCTGTTTGTTTTTCTCCAGCAACATATAGAACCATTTCTTTATTACCAGTGTTCTGAAATGTCAAGACAATGTCCCATGGTGTATTTATTTTTTTATCCATTTTGCTAAGTACTCAGAGTGATCTCTTTAGATCTGGAAACTCATGTCCTTCAATTCCCTGAAATTTTCTTGAATTATATCATTAATGGTCTTCTTCATTTTGTTTTCTCACTTCTAACTGTCTGAAATTCCTATTACTTAGATGTTGAGTCTCTTAAATTAATCCCATTTCCTGGCTTTTGTTTCTCTTCAATTTTCCATCTTTATGTTCTTTTGCTCTGCTTTCTAAGAATCACCTTAACTTATCTTCCAACTCATATACTGAGTTTTTCATTTGGTTACATTTTTCATTTGCAAAAGCGTTTGTTTGTTTGTTTTTCTGATTTCTTGTCTTGTTATTAAATATAGGACCTTTCCTCTTTTGGTGGAACCAAATTTTCTCTTATCTTTCTGAGGCTCTAACATATAGTTATTTTAACTTTTTGGTTTTACTTTGTTTTGTTTTTTCCCCACGTTCTTTGCCTTGCTTCTGTTCTGATAATCTATTGCCTTCTCTCTTGCCTTCCCTCTTCTGAGTCTACCTTTCCTGGATTTTATAGCGAACAACATCTTGCTTCTTGTTGGTATCTATGAAAAAACTTTCATTTCAGCTTTTATGATCTTTAAAGTTAGTTATCACTCCTTTGTCTGCATTCTATATTTATAAAACTTTGTGATGTCTCTCTTGTAAAATTCTCTCTTCTCTTATATATATTTTGTAACTGTATTTCTTTTCTAATCCCTTCCCTTTCATTTTAGAGGGGTTTGATGAGGGATAGAGATCAATGCATGAGTCCAATATGCCCCCATTTCACTAGAAATTCTCTTCATTGATTAGTTAACTAACTAAAATTAACCAGCATATTGATAACACTAAAATTATCACTAATTATTTATAATTTTATAGTATCCTTAAAGTTTCACAATGCAGTTTTTTTGGTTTTCTTTTTTGGTTTTTTTTTTTTTCTTTTTTTTGCATGTTTTGTATTTTAAGGTTGTTTTTCTGGAATGTTAATTTTCAGAGTTATATATTATTTCTGCTTTGATTTGCTGGCATTATTCTAGGCTTCTCTCTATATATATATTTATTTCAGTAACTACCTTAGGCAGTTACTTTGAAATTTCAATATGAGCACTGTTTGGTGTGGCTTTTGAAAATGACTTAAGAGCTTCCTATAGGTTTCTTGTCGTAGATATTTTTGCAGATTTAATTTGGTTTTCTTTTCTAAACCAAGATTTCTGGATTAGGACCTCTGCTGTTTTAGTCCATGCTATTTCTCTATTAAATGGTTGCAGGCTAACCACACATGGGCTAGAATGTGAAACGAGAGGAAAGACAGGGAGCATATAGTAGAACTTAATAAATATTTGCAGTGATTGCTTGAAGCTAACAAGGAGTTCGTGGCTCACAAACTTTATCTATAAGAAACATATCATATTAATTTCAGAATATACACAGACTTCTAGTGTTTATAGAGTTTTATGTTAGCCATTGAATTTTACTGTTGTATGGAAAGCAGTATTCTTTCTATAGAAGACACACTACAATAACAACACATCAGATGCCTAGATAATATATGATGAAGCAAAAAAATCAATCTTCCAAATAGGTATTGATTGCTAATCATTAACAGAAATAGCTATGTCACATATCTGGCATAAGGAAGGAGGGTTCTCTATGAATATAATACTTCTAGAAGGATTTTATTGTTATGTGATGAGCAGAAGGGGGAATTTAGAAATAATGTAATATATAGGTGACATATAAGCACATTTTATCTAGATAATAACCAAAACAATTATATTTATCTACATTTTATTACCTCACCATAAAAATATTATTTGAAAATATATCTAGACACTGTTTAATATTGAGCAATACCAAACATTTTGTATAAATTATTTGTCACAATAATTTGCTGCATAGATGTAGCCTTAACTATTTGACATTAAGTGCAGAAGTTGCTATTTTACTGTAAATATTTGTATTTCAAAACCAGCTTGATCCATCCTGCTTTGTATTGTGGCTAATAGTCTAATTTGAACTACTTTTTACTCATATGAAGTATGTGGAGAGATCAAAATGACTTTCTAGCATTCTGTTGCCTATTAACTCTTAAATGCTGCTTGGCTGCTCATTTTTGTTTACTTGGTTTTTTCTAGATCTTTTGAAAATATATGTAATGCTATGAAGCTTTTAAAAATCTTTGTCTCTGTCTCTTTCTCCTGCATTATCCTGTTTATGGAATATCTCACTATTTTCAGTCACAACACCCCACCAAACTCACTCAATTTTATGTATGATACTACATCCCCCGAAAGGAAATTTCTTCTGTTTAATCAACGTGAAAAACTCATGTACTGTCATCATTGAAACAGAAAATGAAAATTTAAATTAGTATTGATTATATACATAGTACGCAAAATACCTTATTTTTATTTAAGGTTAAAGGGCATATCTCACATATACTTTTTCTTTTCTGGCATTTCAAACTAATGGGAGGGATACTAAATTTCTCATCTTTCAGTTCCTTTCTTCAGAATCCTTTGGTCCTTTTTGATTTTCTCTCAATACTGTCAACACTGGCAAAATCATCTTTTCAGGCTCATCTTTTTTCACTTTTTTTTTTTTTTGGCCATATTTCATAGTTAACCCTCATTCCTACTGTTCCTTAAATCCTTTCCTTGTACTTCTTTATTACTGTATATTAAAACTTTGTTTTCATGGATATTGTGTGATAATATCCTATCTTGGTTTCTTAATCACATGTTTTTTTATAATATGTTTCCTGCTTCATGATCTTTTCCTTTGAATTATTTTTTATATCTTGTATTTTCATGTCATGTGAACTGAAAGAATCCCCCAAGGTTCTAACATTTAACCTGCTTTATTCTCCCATTTTACCTGTGGATGCATTCAAGTTTAGCCACCATTTATATGGTGCTGATTCTCATAACACTGTTTGTCCATTTAATCATCCTTGGATTATTGTATCTATTTCTGAGCCCTGGATTTACAAAAAGTCATTAACAAACTAGAATATATCTGGGGAGGATGATTAAACTGATTGAATGCTCCTAAACCATGTCCCATACGAAATGGCTGAAGGAATTGTGTATATTTATTGTTTATCCTGGAATAAAAAAGATTAAGTGTAGACAGGATAATTGTTTTCAATAATTGGAAAGTCTTTCATGTAAAGGAGAAAACAGATTTGTTATGAGTTGTTCCAGAAAGCTCAACTAGAGCAACCTGTACAAATTATAAAGAGATAGGTTCAAATATTCTCTGATGAAGATCAGGTATTACGTCTTACTCATTTTGGCTTTGAAACATTCTCTAGCACAGGACCTTAGTCATATTTGGGCCTAATAGGTGTTTATTGATTGATTTGAATTGGCATGAATTGAAAGACTAAACCTCTCTACCAGTAAAAATAGACTGTCTCCTGAAGTAAAAGTATCCTATCTTTCCTTTGATTACCTACAATGTAGCTGTCCCTGTGCTAAGCATCTGGAATATAAAGATATTAACATCTTAATGTTGTAGATCATTTCTATGGGCAAAGCATTCTTCTAAATATTTTACATGTACTAACTTATTTTGCAGCAGCCTCATATGGTAGGGGCTTTTATTATCCCCAATTTAGATGTAACTGAAGCACACAGAGGTTACTTTTTTTTTTTTTTTTTTTCTGTTAAGACGGAGTCTCACTCTGTTACCCAGGTTGAAGTGCAATGCCGTGACCTTGGCTCACTGAAACCTCTGCCTCCCAGGCTCAAGGGATTCTCATGCTTCAGCCTCCCAAGTAGCTGGAATTACAGGAGCACACTACCACGCCAGCTAATTTTTGTACTTTCAGTAGAGACAGGGTTTCACCGTGTTGGCCAGGCTGGTCTCAAACTCCTGACCTGAAGTGATCCATCCACCTCAGCCTCCCAAAGTACTGGAATTACAGGCATGAGCCACCACACCCGGCCACATAGAGGTTACTTAATGAGCTGTGTCACAGAGCTAGTAAGTGGTCAAGTTGTGATTTGAATTCAGGCAGTCAGGCTCCAGAATCTGCATACTGAACCGCTGTAATAAACCTCCTCCAAGAACAAGGCAAGATGTGCATATAAACCAAAGGACAGAAAGATTTTTCTATTGTACTATAATCTAGTATAGTTCTTTTCTGGTGATTCCCTGGCCAATTGCTAATCTGTCAACTTGAATGCCTGTGGCCTTCTTTATTTTCAGTCAGCTTGCACACCGTGTCCGGGTGATCTTCCCCCAAAGCAAAGCTGATCATTCCACTCCTTTGTCCACAGCACAAATCTATTCATTCTTCTTGTCCACAGAACAAATGTAATCACCATAATTTAGACACCAAGGCCCTCTGTGGTCTGTCTCCATCCGTACCTCTTACCTTATCTCTCCCTGAACCCTGAATTTGACCATGTGCTTAAATAAGATTTCTTGTCTGAAAAGAAAACAAGGTTATTGTGAAAATTAAGTTAAATAATCAATATAAAATGCTTAGAGTAGTAGCACCAAGAATATAATAACTGCTTAAGAAATGTTAGCATATTTATTTTCATTTATTTCTGATTATTCTGCAAAAATTGCTGTACCCTAACTAGCGCTTATTTTTAGTTCCATCACTATACCTTAAAATTGCTTCATAATAAAATTGAGAAATAAAAATGTATTGGCTTGCCTAATTTACAAATTCAGAGGCAGGGTGGGTCTAATTAGGGTCCAGTGAGAGCTTTTCCTCTGTTTCTCTGCAGGTTTCTCAGCTTAGCCTCCTCTGTGTTGGCTTATTTTTCAGACTGGCTTTCATCAAGGCAGTCAGAGAGCTGCCAGCAACAGCAGGAACTACATGCTTTCTTATTCACATTCACTAGGAGATAAAATATTACTTCCCATAACCAACCAACTGAGGCTCTGAGCCTCATTCTCAGATCACCTACAAAACAATCACTGCAGCCTGGGAAACCCTGAGTCACCTGGTGTAGTGGGTTGAATGGTGACCCCAAAAAGATATGTCCACATTCTAACACCCAGAACCTGTGATTTTATTTGGCAAAAGAGTCTTTGCTGATGTAATTAAGTTAAGGATCTCAAAATGAGATCATGCCAGATTAGCTGGATGGGCCCTAAATCTAAGGACAAGTATCTTTATAAGATACAGGACAGAAGAAAAGGCACACACACACACACGCGCACACACACAGATAGAGAGAGAGAGAGAAAGAAAGACAGAGAGACAGAGACAGAGACAAAGGGAAAGCAAGAGAGAGGAAAAGGCCATGTGAAGTGGGAGGCAGAGACTAGATCTACGCAACCACATGCCTGGAGTCACCAGAAACCTAAAGAGGCAAACAAGATTCTGTCCTTGCCTCCAAGGGGAGTGTGGCCCTAATCACACCTTGATTTCAGACATCTGGCCTCCAGAACTGTAAGAGAATACATTTCTGTTGTTTTAAGCCACTGTATTTGTGGTAATTTATGTCTGCCACAGGAAACTAATGTAAGTGGTCATTCCTGAACCAACTATTTTGACAAGGAGCATAGGATTACACTGTTGGGATTACACTATATCAGGCCCATTGCTGGAGCTGGAGGTGGGGGCAATCCATTCCAAACTGTGTAACTTCCACACAGAGGAGCAGAATGGATATTAGAGCAGCAAAACAGCATCCACTTCAGTATCCTTTAATTCCACTTTCTGCTTGTAACCTACTCATTTCTATCGGTTATAACACAATGGATCCCAATCATGGTCTTTATTCAAGAGCTTTATTCAGCACTTTTTAGTTTACATGATTAATTATGACATAACTAAAACTTGATTATTTCATCTGAGTTGCTAACTGACTTACCCAATCCATAGTTATCTTAGCTCATCAGACACATCCCTCACTAACTCCTTCAAGTCATCTTAGATATGTCCACCCATATTACCATTTTTTTTGTACCACCACAGACAAATCCCGGGACTCCAAAAAGTTTTTAAAGGGCTCCCTTTAAAATCTTCTATCTCTATTTTCATTGGTCTCTTTAATAAAACATAATTTGAGTCCAGAGGTACCTTACATGTTACTTAATGCAATGATGATTCTCAACATATGTTGGTTAACATTGATCCTGATGACGCTTAACTGGCATGTAAGTGCATGCTACATATTCTTGTGACTGTGTTTAAACAAATGTCAAATATTTTTCTTTCACCCAAATTTAATGCTTTTAAATTCTTTAAAACTTTGAAATCTTTAGAATGGGGAACAAGCAGACTTGAGGGATGGGATGAACAAATCATTTGGCAATAACCTCTGTGTTTTTCCAGTCTCTAATGCAGATGTGTACAATGGCCTTTGGTTTTAGCTTGTGCTGTCTTTAAAGATAGACTATTGTTGCTTAAAAAGAGAAAAAAAAAAGACTACCCTGAATACTAGAATGTAAAATATGAGTTTAAAACTTTTTCTTCTAAAACAAAGAATATAAAGGCAAAGGCTTGTCTTATTAAAAATTTTAATTATAATTAAATCTTAATCACAACAGCTAAAAGTAGAAGATACCTGTTAAATAAATTATAGAGAAAATCCAAGCAACAAGATGTATAAGGAAGCACCTATAAATTAGTGTCTAGAAAAAGGATATATTTCTGTGTTCTGTATGACAAAACACAGTGAATAGTTGAGTTATTACAGGAATAGCCCATGAAACACTGTATCTGAGAAACCATTTGAAAAATATGGGAAAAAATCCCAGCAGGATTTAACCCATTCAAAGCGATTTTACTACTGTCTTCTTTCAGAATGATACTTTACAAATGGCATTGCACTGTGTTCATTTTCTTTGCTGCTATAACAGATTATCACAAATTGGGTGGCTTAAAACAATGCAAATGCATTGTCTTACAGTTCCGTAGGTCAGAAGTCTGACAGGGCTAAAATTGAGGTGTCAGCAGGACTGCAGTCCCTTCTATAGCTCTGGGTAGAATCTGTTTCCTTGTCTTTTTTAGCTGCTAGAGGCCACCTACATTCCCTGGCTCATGGTTCCCTTTCTTTATCCCTCAAATGAACAAAAGTGAGTCCAGTCCTTCTTAATATCACATCACTCTGACTTCCTCCTTTGCCCACTCTTCCATTCTTCAAGACTCTGTGATTACAGATGATCCAGCATGATCTCCCTATGTTAAGGTTGGCCTATTAGCAAACTTTATTCCATCTGCAAACTTAATTCTCCATTGCCATGTAATGTCACATATTCACAGGTTCCAGTGATTAGGAACTTTTGGGGGACTCATTATTCTGCTTGCCACATGTACCATTGTCTAATTCCTGGTCTTGGTAACTGTACTGTGCTTATGTGAGGTGTTATCCTTCGAGGAAAATGGATAAAAGGTATGCAGGGACTCTGCGCTATTTTTACAACGTCTATGTAAGTCTAAAATTATCTCAAAATCAAAGTTTAAACAATCCCACTTTTTTTGAGAATTGAGTGAAAATGTATAGAAATGATTACAAAATTTCAGGAATTACACAATATTAAAATAGATTAAAATGGGGTTATTTAACTTCTAAACTAGTAAATGAAATAATAAATGATAAAGGTTATATTCTTTATATAGTAAATACTATTTATGGTTGTTATACATTTTACAAAGACCTACATGAGTATTATCTCAGTTTCTTTCCCTTTAAATAAACCAATGCCCACAATTGACTAAATATCATTAAACTACATACCACAGTTTAATTTTACTATGGTTGGTAGAAACAATACATTTTCAAAACGTTTATGTGCCTACCAAGCCTATCAAATGAAAATCTAAACCCCTTAAGCCAATTTATACTAAGGTGCTTTATAATACATTTCATACTGTTTTTATAGTTTTCTAAAAGACCATCACATTCTGTTTTACTTAATATTTTGTAAAGCTGTTGGAAACATAGGGCAGATTTTATTGACTTGTTTTTACAGACAAAGAAAATTAGGACTGAAAAGTTACATGAAGGTTTCTGGTCAAGAAAGACAAGTGTATTTATATTTGGGTATTCTAGTCTGCTCCCTAAACAAACCAAAGGCAGATCAAATTTAACAATGAAAAAACAAGAAGACATAACCAGACTCAAAGTCAAGAACAGAAGTAAACTAACAAAAATGGTGAAATGGGTTGAAATTGTAAGCCTGTTAGACTTTAAATTTGGAAGCTGCTGGAACAGCCAGAAGATTAACTCCCAAGTTAGAGCTGGGAGGCAGGCTCACTGATTGAAGACAAAGACAGGGACTAAGGTACCAATCTATGCCCCAATGAGAAAGAAGATGGAAGTAAAAGAATGGTAGCAATCTCCACCTGGAGCTGTAGTGTTTAGAATGTGCTAGGCTTAGAGAAGCAGACTCAGACACAGACACAGAAGCACTGGAAAACCAGCTAATCTCCAGGCTAACTCTCTTGTCTACAGTAGTACCAATGTCACTCTGGTTCAGGGGACACCAAGCCAACGATGGGAAAACAGCTCTGAAAAAAAGCCCAAAGAGCATTTTGGAGATAACTGCCAAATTGTTTGATAAGGAAGGAAGTGACAAAGAGAAAAAGAAGATAAAGAGGAAGAAAAAAAACTCAAAAGCCTTTCACTAAAATGAATGTAAACATCAGATTTTAAAATAAATAAATTAATGCTAAGAAAGGCCACAAAACTACAAGTAAAATTTAACTTTTATATTGCAGTCTGACAAAAACTTAGAAATATATTTTAAATATGCAAAGAGATAAAGGATAATTTTCAATTAAAGGGTATATAACTTGAAAAGCAAAGAAAAATGAAACTTGAACAAGTGAAAATGAAATAAGTAGGAATAGAATATTAGAAATAAAAAATATGGCATTAGGAAAAATACAACAGGCAAAATAAACACTAAGATATAGATAAAGACAGAGAAACTGCTAAGTTGCAAAATGGCTCAGAAGAATTTACCCAGATTACTGCTTAAGAAAAAAGGAACGTTTGAAAATAAATGGCAGAGCAGTTGAAAACCTTGTGAGGTATATTGAAAAGTGTCAACATTCAGTAAGAGTTTCAGAAAAATACAATGTAAAAACAAACAAAAAAAGCTGAAAGTAGTTTGTAAAGACAACTTCAGCAATCCCATTACTGGATATATACTCAGTAATATAAATCATTCTATCATAAAGACAAGCACATGTTTGTTCATTACAACACTATTCACAATAGCAAAGACATGGAATTGACCTAAATGCTCATCAGTGATACACTGGATAAAGAAAATGTGGTACGTCTATACCATGGAATACTATGCAACCATAAAAAATAATGAGATCATATCCTTTGTGGAAACGTGGATGGAGCTAGAGGCCATTATCCTTAGCAAACTAACCCAGGAACAGAAAACCAAATACCGCATGTTCTCAGTTATAAGTAGGTGCTCAGTGATGAGAACATGTGGACACAGAGGGGACCAGCAGACACTGGAGCCTATTGGAGGTTGGAGTTTGGGAGGATAAAGAGGGTCAGGAAAAATAACTAATGAGTACTAGGCTTAATACCTGGGTGACAAAATAATCTGTATGACAAACCCCTGTTACCTGAATTTGCTTATTTAACAAACCTGGATTTATACCCCTGAACTTAAAATAAGTTGAAAAAAGAAATAGTATAGTATTGAATCAATAGAACAGAACAGTGTCCAGGTAAATACACACCTACATAGGTGATCGCTGGAGGAGTTTACAGAGGAAGGAGTCACTGGGGAAAGAGGTTGAGGATAAGATCGGACTGGGGAGGTGTTGATGGAGTTGCGTTTCACCGGAACCTGGAAAAGATAGTGGCAAAAGTGAGGACTCTAGCTTTTCAGAGACAGAGGCAAAGATGTGTGGGTGTGGACTGATGAAGGTAAACTTGTAAGGGATGGTAGTAAACGGAGGGAGTTCATCCCTGCTGGTCTCTGTTTACTCCGAGAGTGGGAAGGAGATAGAGGATGGTGCAGCTGCTATGGAAGTGGGAGAAGGAGTGGGCTACAAACAATCATCTGGGAACAACAAGCCCCCGACTCCTGGTTTCTTTTCTGCTAAATTGCCTGCATCATTTGGTCCAAACCGATCTTCCCTCAAACCCACCACTCCTTCCCTAAAATCATAAATGTCTGCTAAACTGGGAAACTCATGAATTCCTTTATGTGAATGGCCTTCAGCAAGTAATTTATTGCTATACTTAAGTCCCAAATTACTTCCGTTTGTAGCCACAATTATTTAAAAAAATAATTTTTAAACTTTTGGAATAGAGATGACAGAATGAAATGATTATATTTCTTTTCATAATTGTTAGAAATAAACAAAAAGATATGTAAATGAAAATATTTTAAACAAAGAAACATAGACCCTATCTTTTAGTATTTCTTCGTATTTCTTCATTTGGAGGTTAGGACTAAGGATTTACAAATACAACTATAGAAAGTATCAATTACCTGTATTTTGTTATTGGAGCTCCAAATTCCATTCAATGCAACAAGTTGTTAAGTACCTTTTAGGCTCAAGATACTGTGTTTATGGGAAGGGAGAAGAAGGAGCTGTACAAAATACAGGAAGCCTTTGGCTGTGGAAATGTATAATGCTCATACAAAAAGCAGCATTATTCCAAGTAATTTCAATCTCCAGTAGTCTGCACTTTTTCCGCAGGCTTGGAGATAGATATATGATTTCCAAATAGGTGTGTTTTCCCATCACAGCTGACCTTCAGGTTTGCTTGAAGCAATCCTGCTGCTCCTACTACCTCACCTTTGTTTAATGAGAGCCATTTCCTAACGCCAACGTTGGGTTAATGGACTGAGATGGGAGAAAATCAAACATATCTCTCCATTTTACACCAGATTGTCTTTCCGCCTTGTGGCTTTAATCACTCAATCCTACTCACATCTGCCATAATAACAATTATGGGTTTTCTACTGCTTTCTCACCCAGGAGGATACGTCAGAGGATAGCAACATCTCCTGAAGAAAGGAAGGGCAAATTCTTAATCTTTTTTTAGCGTCATAGGTAATAATTTTCTTCTGCAAACCCCCAAGGAGTACTCCTTTTGTCTCTTACACCCACCATTCCCACAGGTTCATGGCTCTGCTTTGATTTACGAGTTTTCTTCTAGCCTTTTCTCTTCTGAGATAAGTTTTAATTATGTAGACAGATTGTAAAAGTCTCTTTCTTCTTGTAAACAACTATTTCTTTGTTAGTACTAGATTTTGTTTAACTGGTTTCCTCCTATCTGAATCTTCTTATGTACCCAGGAATTATGTCTGTTCATTGTTTAATGGCAGCATCAAGAGAAGAGAAAGCTGGCTTCATTTCATAGCTTCCCTTGAGGGATTCAATTTGGAACACCTCAAATTGCAAATCTCCCTTAGGAACTGTTCTTTGTTACATATGTTTGGAAACCCATAATATTTTAGTTTAGATTCAATATAAGAGCAAAGTATCACCCACCAAATAAGCAGTATGATAATACTCTCTACTCTTCTACTTATTTAAAAACTTTCTTTACTATTTGAATCAAGGAAATGCCTGAAATCCTCAAAAGCACTAGTGAAGTGTTAAACAGTTGCCCCTTCCTCAGAGAACTCAGAGAACTGGATTTGAGAAAGCATCTTAGGTAGCGCTGACAAATAGCTCTTACCCTGGCCCCTTCCAGGTCAGAGCTAAAATATAAAGAAAATAAGTATTCAGACCAGGGGCAGTGGCTCACGCCTGTAATCCCAGCACTTTAGGAGGCTGAGGCAGGCGGATTGCCTGAGGTCAGGAGTTCAAGACCAGCCTGGCCAACATGGTGAAACTGAGTCTCTACTGAAAATACAAAAATTAGCTGGGCATGGCTCGCAGCTGTAGTCCCAGCTACTCGGGAGGCTGAGGCAGGAAAATTGCTTGAACCTGGGAGGTGGAGGTTGCGGTGAGTCAAGATTGCACCACTGCACTCCAGCCTGGGTGACAGAGCGAGACTCCATCTCAAAAACAAAAAAAACAAAAACAAAAAACAGAAGAGAAGTATTCACGACATGACATTTTTTTCATTCTGCATAAAAACTTTTAACTGTTTGGTGGTTTTTTTTTTCCTAATCAAGAAATCATTCTTATTACTTAGTACATTCACTTCTAGTTCTGACTTCTTATATTGTCTTTGAAGCCCATTTGTGTGAGAATTGGTGTTTTATTTTGTATTTTTTTTTTTTGAGACAGGATCTTGCTGTGTTGCCCAGGGTGGAGTGTAGTGGCACAGTCACAGCTCACTGCAGCCACAGCCTTTCAGGCTCAAGGGAAATGCCAGCCCCAAGGACTATAGAAACTCAGGGGTGACAGGAAGGCTCCCATTGAGTCATCTCATGTTTTGATTTCTGAGGCCACTTTTTGAGCTGCTTTAAGAGATAAGGAATTCTATCACCACAAAGTTAAATGTGGTATCATGGATATCAGCTATAGTTTGGTTTTTGGTTTGTTTGTTTGTTTGTTTATTTTTTATTTGAGACAGAGTCTCGCTCTGTTGCCTAGGCTGAAGTGCAGTGGCCTGATCGTGGTTCACTGCAGCCTCCACCATCCTGGGCTCAAGTGATCCTCCCACCTGAGGCTCTCCAGTAGCTGGAACTATAGGCACATGGCACCATGCTGGGCTAATTTTAAAATCTATTTTATTTTTTGCAGAGACAGGGTTTCACCATGCTGCCCAGGCTGGTCTTGAACTCTTGAGGTCAAGCAGTCCTCCTGCCTCAGCCTTCCAAAGTGTTAGGATTACAGGCATGAGCCACCTCACCAGCCCTGAAAATTGGTTTTGCCAAGAATACCTAAATATTATCCTTTAACCAGACAAGCAATTTCCCACAGCAGTTTTTAACTTTTAACTGGCACCCCATAAAACACCTCCTAAACAGGCAAAATCAGTATTTTCCCTCAAAGACTCTCCTCAAAGATTTTGAGGCAATGGAATAGAAGAGATAACTTTTTGATGCAGCAATGTGCATGGTATCTTCACACTGAAGAAACATTTATTCAGCTCACCCAGAGGGGTTGTGTTCTGTGGCCAAGGAACAGAGCCAGGGTTTCTGGCCAGCGTTAGATACAAAGCCATGACCTTGGTCCCATTAGCAGGGCTGCTCACCAGGTGAGCTCACCAGGCAGGTTACTGCACACTTGTGTGGCAGTTCATTGGGAACAGGGAGTCTTTTTGTTTGTTTGTTTTTTCTATGTTTATTTTTATTTTATTTTACTTTAAGTTCCGGGATACATGTGCAGAACATGCAGGTTGTTACATCGGTATACCTGTGCCATGGTGGTTTGCTGCATCTGTCAACCCATCATCTAGGATTTAAGCACCGCATGCATTGGGAATTTGTCCAAATGCTCTCCCTCCTCTTGCCCCCATCCCCTGACAGGCCCTGGTGTGTGATGTTCCCCTCCCTGCATCCATGTGTTCTCACTGGGGAAGGGGGATTCTTAATGTGGGTTTCAGTGAAGGTACATGAACACTTTGCCGTTTTATGCAAGATTTTGTATGTGATTATACTTTTCTAAAGAGAGGACTCACATTTTCATCAGATTCCCAAAAATGGATGTGATTTTTTTTAAATAAAAAGATTATATTAAACGAGATTGTTCTAAAAGAAAGTCTTTTCAGTATTTTTAAAAAATAAAATAGCGGCCGGGCGCGGTGGCTCAAGCCTGTAATCCCAGCACTTTGGGAGGCCGAGACGGGCGGATCACGAGGTCAGGAGATCGAGACCATCCTGGCTAACACGGTGAAACCCCGTCTCTATTAAATACAAAAAAAACTAGCCGGGCGAGGTGGCGGGCACCTGTAGTCCCAGCTACTTGGGAGGCTGAGGCCGGAGAATGGCGTGAACCCGGGAGGCGGAGCTTGCAGTGAGCTGAGATCCGGCCACTGCACTCCAGCCTGGGTGACAGAGCGAGACTCCGTCTCAAAAAAATAAAATAAAATAAAATAAAATAAAATAAAATAGCTCTTTATTACTGAGGTAGATTTCTGTAATCTGAGGTAGATTTCAGTGATTTCATGTTATTGTGGGAGGGGTCCTTGAACCCTGACCTTTTAATATTTTTCTTTTTATTCCTCTGAAGGATTTTAAATGTGCCCTTTAAATTGGAGAAATCTGTTACTTTATATGAGAGAAAAATGATAGAGTACACCTTCCATTTTTGAACTTTATATATTCTTAACACAGGAGGTGATTTTTCCTTACGTTCTACAAACATGTTTTTCAAAACCCATCCTTTAACAACCCATTCTGTTATTCTTCCTACTCGCAATTATTTTAAGTTATCCCAAACCTTACTTTACACTTTACAATATAGGAGGACTGAAGTCTGGCCAGACTTTGCCTAACTAAATGTTAGGATGTTACTTATAAACTGTAAGATAATACATTCCTTACATAAGATAAAAGTATGCAATAGAAAATCGCCATTCTAAGAACACCTTCTAGAGTCTTTTCTGTCTTCAGAGCATTGGTGTGCACATTAAGTCTTCAGCGTTGTTGAGATACTGCATATTTGTACCATATTTGAGAATTAATGTTAGCAGACATGTACAATGTAGATTTCTTTTTAAAATTCTAGGTTACTTTATGGAATGGGCCCTTAGAGAACAAGAAAAGACTGAAGTTTTACAGGAAAACAAATCGTGTGGTCTTCAGATTCTGAAATGAGGAGAAATGCAGTCATTTGAAATGGTCATGAACCCCAAACAAGTCTTCCTCTCTGTGCTGATATTTGGAGTAGCTGGGCTACTCCTCTTCATGTATTTGCAAGTCTGGATTGAAGAACAACACACAGGTAACACATGTGCGTTTTCTTCTCTTTTAATTGTAACAATAATAGCTATTTTAAATTAGTTGTGATGCTTATTCATATATTAAGAATCACAATATTTTCAACAACAAAAAATGAGTCATAAGCTAAAATTGCCAGCTCCTAAAAGGAAGGAAAATTATACAACTCTGGTAGGCATTTGTTTGGTGGCTTAACAATGGGAATTTTTGTTATCTCAGTGGGGAATAGTCGTGCTCCCATAGTCCAGAGAGAACTGCTTGTAGAGAATTTGTCTTCAAAAGTATAGCATTTATCCTACTTCTTGTCTGTCCGTGGAGCATCAGGCATAAGCCTAAAAGGAGGTGAATGTATGGCAGGCTCTCCTTTAATTCCTTCTTAATTTATGTGGATACTCAAAATTGGTATAAATATCATTTAATACCTTTATTATAAAGGAGGGGTTGGCAAATCTTTTCCATAAAGAACTAGGTCATAAATATTTTACTCTTTGCAGGCCATAGCATCTCTACCACAACTACTCAACTCATAATATATCAAGAAACGGCCATAGATTACATGTAAACAAATGGATCAGGCTGTGTTCCAATAAAACTTTATTTACAAAAACAGCTGGTGGGCCACATTTGGTCCACCGGCAATAGTTTACTGATCCCTGCTGTGCTCATCTTGTAGTTTTGTTTTTCAATTTGCAATTGCTGCACATTGGAGGCACTCAATTACTGTTAAAAATGATTGTATTTATAATGATATAGTATTATTAAAGTAAAAGACTTAGAATATCATAGAAATTTACACATCCAGTTGTTGTGAAGTTCTGATGGCTTCCATTGGTAGAAATAGACTATGGCTTATGACTGTTAAGGATAATAAAGTAAAAACAAAAGAATGATTTCTCAATTGTCTCCAATTGTGGCCCATTTTCAAGTTATTCTAGATATAAAACCCTTTAGAATCTTCTCCAAAAGACAATTTAAGACTGAGTTACAACTATGATTATTTTTAAAATTGTTTCCATTTTTAAATTCCTTTCTTTGGTTTATCCTCATACTTTTTTTTTTTTTTTTTTCATGAGACAAGATTTTACTCCTGTCACCGAGGCTGGAGTGCAATAGCATGATCTTGGCTCACTGCCACCTCCACCTCCCAGGTTCAAATGATTCTTCTGCCTCAGCCTCCTAAGTAGCTGGGTCTACAGGCACACACCACTAGACCCGGCTAATTTTTGTATTTTTTGTAGAGACAGGGTTTCATCATGTTGACCAGGCTAATCTTGAATTCCTGAGCTCAAGTGATTCACCTGCCTTGGCCTCCCAAAGTTCTGAGATTGGGATTACAGGCATGAGCCACCGCCCCTGGCCAACGCTTTTGATGTATTTAATTTATATAGTAACCTTTGTGAAAAGAGATTGCATATAATGATTTTCTGAAGAATATGTAACATATTGTCAAAATATATTCTTAATTCCCTTTACAATTTACATAAACTATTATGCCAACTTTTCTATACTACTGAAATAATTTATCATAATAACATCATATTTAATGAAATCACCTGTAGTAAAATATATAGGCTAATTCTTCCTGAAATATAACCTTTAGCATAGATCCTGTAACATAGTAAGCCTTCAGTAGGTGTTTGTTGAATGAATGCATGCATGAATGAATGAATGAATGAATGGATGGATGGATTGAAAATTCACTGAAGACTATAGACTGAAATACAGCAAAGGAGGAAGAAAGAAAAAGATCTCATTGTTTCGAGTTTTGCTAATATCATGGTCTCATAACAAATTTCACAAAGACTATCACAGCAAGATTTTAAAACTTAAGGGAAAATATATTCATATATATAGACTACTATTTGGCAGAAATGTGTTTAGTCTGTCACTAGGAAATTATATATCTAAGGAAACAGGTTAATAATACCATACATATAAAATGTAGTTTACCAAATATGTCCATAAGCATTAATAGCTACCATTTATGGAGAGCTTAATAAGTGCCAAATGTTTACATAAATTTTCTGTAATCCTCATATCTTACTAGGTGAGTATTATTCTAAATTTACAGATGAGGAAAATGAGACTTCAGAGGGTTTAGGGGCATATCCAAGGCCTTGCATGGCCTTGGTGCAGAGGGGAAAGCCTGGATTTGAACCCAGGTTGTACTGCTATGAGGTCCATGCCTCCGCTCGATGTGTCACGTCCATGAAGGAAAAAGGTGAATATTAATTTCTCTACAGCACAGATGAAGCAAAGAAAACTCAGAAAGTTTAAATGACTTAACCTGTAGCTACAAAGCTACACGTTTTTGAAGTGTAACCCATACCTAGGTTTTCCTAATTCTCGGAATCCCTAAAAGAGTCTCCTAACCAAAACACTGGATTATGTAGACATACAATTATAAATGCAGTAGCATCAGTACAGATGTTTTAAAATCACTGAAATTGGTCAATTAAATGACATACAGATGTGTAAACTCTTCTACAATCTTAAATCTTGAGTTCATAATTTTCCCAAGTGTTGGAAAATTATTTTCCTTGGTTAAGATTGACTGATAAAACACCACTTATTCTGTTGAATTTTATTTGTAATGTTGCTAGAAGTGCTTTTCCCTGATTCTTGATGTATTTTAAATGAATTATGTAATATTTCATAAGCTACTCATGACAAAAAGCATAAATGTAAAAGTCAAGAGTCCTGTGGATAACCATTTCTCTGAAGAAAAACTGTAATATTCTTCAAGAAGACTTCCATCTGAAGTTCTGCCTTACACTAGGTTAGTGCTGTGGGCTGAAATTCTGCAGTTTTCTAGGTAGGCAGACATTTATGGGTTTTTGTGTGTGTGTGTGGTTTTTTTTTTTTTTTTTTTTTGGTATATGTGTTTCAAATAACATCAGGAGCATTAGGAATTTTTACAGGCAATCTCTTTTTAAATAAATAAATATATGAATATGTGCTTTGATGTTAAGTTTAAAAAAATGGAAAATCTGTCTTTTGGACACTTTAGAACTGTCACTCAAAGAAACTTTCAAAGATGAGCTGGTTTAGTTCCTAGACTTTCTATAAGTAATGCTGGTTTTAAAATCTAAATGGCTTTGATCTCACATATATTTCAGTTATATATGAGAACTCTTAGGTTTTCTTCCTGTCTTTAATTTGAGGCCTTTCAAATCTAAGATATGGACTATTTTCTAAGCCTCCCTGGTTTTCTTGTTTTATTTTTTTGTATTAAAATAAAATACTTTAGAATTCAAAAAATCTGAAATATGCTCTGATATACTGGTAAGGGATTATGAAAACAGATTTTTTGGAAGCAAAGAGAAGCTGTATGACAGAGAAATGAAAATCTATCCAATTATGCAGTAGAGTTCCATAATACCAGCTACTTTTTCAATATCACTATCAATTAATTTATCCATTTCCTAGTGCTAATTTGCAGTATGTTGATATGTTATCACAAATTTTATTTTATGTTTTTTTTTTCGTAGTTGTTAAAGGTACAAACTTTTCATTCAGAAGGATCTTGAAATCTCAGATCTCCTGTTTGTTAGCTTTGTAACCCTGGGCAAATTTCTTTGCCTCTCTAAGCCTCAGTTTCCTTATCTGTAAAATGAGCATAGTCATATTTTCCACATAGGGTTGCAGTGAAGATTAAAGGAGACAATGCTTGCAAAGCACTCAGCATGGTGCCTGGCAAACAGTAATGCACAACGAACATGAGCTGTTATTATTATCCTGGAAATGACGCAGAACATCTGCAAACTTGCTTTTTCTGAGTTGCCACAATTAAAACTCAGCCACAATTCAGGAAAACTTAATTGTGCCCAAGCTTGTGCCTTGACTGATTAAGGTTAAAAAGCAAAAAAAAAAAAAAAAAAAAAAAAAAAAAAAAAAAAAAATTCAAGGCTTAGATCCAACTTTGGTTAAATTAGTTGGGAGAAGCTAATTGGCACAGAGCCATTCTGGTTCCCAATGTAGAAGCTGGCAGGAGAAGGATAGAATTGAGTGCATAGACAGAGGTCATTGTCCAGGGGCATCTTGTGTCCATACAAGCTGCCTCCACGGGCAGAGGAATCACTCATCCAGCAGTATTACTTGAAGACTTAGCAATTGGATGTGCCGAGCACCATGGTGAATACAGCCATATAATAGCGAGCCAGATATAATCCTTTTTCTCAAGGAGACTACAATCAAATGAATTGTAAGGGAGAAAATGGTGCTGAGTCCAGGCCAAGCCACTGGGACAAAAGGAGGAGTCCTTTGTGACACAAAAGGGATAGGCCATCCATTATGGGACAAACTAATGAGTGGGGGCAGGAGAAGCAGTGCAGTCAGTTGTCAGGGATAGAATTGCTGACCAGATAGAAGCACTAGAAGGAGGGGAGTGGAGGCTGGGCAGATGATAGCGTGCACAGGACCCAGAGGACCAGAGGAGGGCAGAGAGCTGTGGGTATGATGCCGCGGTGATGAGGGCTGGTTAGGATAAATCACAAGAATGGCTTGTTGTTTATTTTTTCCCCCAGCTACTGTTTAAGTTTGCAGTTTGGCACTCTTTATCTAGTTAGACTCTCACTGCTAAATGGAACTCATACCAAAAGGCAAGGTGTGTAACTTTCGTGTGTGCCATAAGACAGCGTTGAGACCCTCTAACGACAGAGTCACCATCACAGCTTTAGATAAGAATTCAAAGATCCTCTTGAACCCACCTGTTTTTTAAAAATACAAATTGGATTACATCACTCCCACGTTTAAAACTTTTCGGTCATATCTCATTTCCTTTAACAAAACCTTCTCCCCAGGGCCCACAGCTGTGTGAGCTGTAGCCACTGCCTGCCTCTTCAGCGTCATTCTCCATTCACTCACCATGCTTCCGGAGCCACCTCTCTTCCTCTGCTAAACCAAGACCTTTGCTGACTGGATGTGCTCACAGTTTCAGGAGCCTGGGATCCCTTTTGTTATCTCACCTGTCAGGGCTTGGCTCAGATGTCACCTTCTTTGATCACCCCCACAGTCAGTCAGTGCCTCTCTCTCTCTCTCTCTCTCTCTCTCTCTCTCTATATATATATATATATATATACACACACACACACACACATACATACACATATATAAATAAATCAACATATATAGATTATATAATTGTGCATATAAATAAATATAATCAATTATATGAGTTAACATAATTAATAGATAATAAATTATCTGTTGATTACATGTATACATCAATCTGTACATCTTATTCATTTTCTTCAGAGAAATTATCACAATCAGCAATTGCCTCCTTAATTAATTGTTGACGTATTGTCTGTATCCTTTCCTATTTTGTGAACTCTGTATGGACAGAGAGCTTGTCTGACTTCCCTCAGCATCCCCTTTTCATAGCATGAAACCTAATATGTGACAGGTGCTCAACAGTATTGTGTGTGGGTGGACAAATAATACTTTGCTTGGTTTTCCAGTATCCCCGTCTAATGACCACACAGACTGTGTTTGACTCCTGGGGACAAAAAATTCACTCCTTCCCAAGGTATCCACTCATCTTACAGCAACTTCCTCAGAAAGCTCCATATATTCAGCAAGAACTTGCATTTTAACTTCTGCTTAACAACTTGCGCTACCTGTATCCCTGACACTTCATGAGGCTCATCCTCCTTTCATAGCATAGTCTAATCATTTACATGGAGAATGAAACCCCAAATTTTTGAGACACACTTTCACTCTGTCACCCAGACTTCTTAACCATTTCATGAAGAAGACAATCTGGTCACTCTTGCCTGGACCATGACACCTACTATATAATTCCGTTTAAAACATGACGTTACTATTCCCGTGTGTAACTTGTGTTAGAAATACGCATGTGTAACAACACTTTCTATCAAGTAATGAAGAGTTACATACACATATTTTAAAATATACAAAGCAGTAAAAATCAATACAGATCCCATCTAATAGTTTACATTATATATTTTCCTGAGATTTTCCAGAGTCAAGTTTAGTTTCAGCCATTCCAAACTGAAACCATTTCCTCAATGTAGCCTACATTACAAAAATCTGTCCAAATAACTTCTAAGCATTTCTATCTAGGACCAATAATTTTTTAGCTATTTATTGATAACAATTTTACATGTTTACTTAAAACCCAGAAACTTCTTTAAAAACTTCATAAAACTTTTGTTTGAAAACAAGAATGGCAGCCTTATAGTTTCAGCAGTTATTAGGTCCCAGGCAATGCTCTAAACACATCACACCCATTATCTCATTTAATCTCACAACAAGTCTGAGACAGGTACCATTAGTATTCCCATTTTTCAAGACAAGAAAACGGAGGCTAAGCAAATAAGAAACCAGAAGTCTGATTCAAGCAGCCTCATTTAGGACTCCAACTAAGCCACCCTGCAGTGTGCAGAGATGGTGAGCATTGTAGAGTCATGCTAAGAGAAGGCACTAGAGAAAGACACAGTGCACTGGCCAGGCAATGGGCCGTCTGGGCAGTCACTCCAGATGCAGAATGACACTCCATGCTTTCAGACCACACCACGCTCCTGGGATGCCTCGCTGTGCCACAGTAGGTCATCACATGTATCCTGGTTGGGTAACCTTTCCTGGGTTCTTGTGAAACCTGATCTCTTATTTCCACAAGTAAGCTTTCTCCATTGCTCTGGATAAACTGTGGTATCTCCCTTTCTTGCCCCTCAAAAGCCTAACACTCAAGTAAACTGAAAAATATTATCCAATCCAATAGTGGTTCTCAAACTTTAATGTACATCAGCATCCCCTGAAGGTTTGGTTAGAACAGACTGTTGGGCTCCACCCCCAGAGTTACAGATTCACTAGATCTGGGATGGGGCCCAAGAATTTGCATTTCCAACAAGATTTCTGTGGACCCTGATGCTGCAGATCCAGGGATTATATTTTGAGAACCCCTGATCCAGAGTGTCTGTACCCAAAATGTGGAAAGCAGCAGAAGCAACAGCGTCACGTGACAGCTGTTAGACTTGCAGACCCTCGGCACCCACACAGGCCTGCTAAATGGGAATCTGCATTTTAATGAGAATCTCAGGTGCTTGCTGCACATGGTGAAGTGAGAAAAGTACAGTTAGATCATGGTTCTCACCAGCTGCTTGAGAAAGACCAGACGTTTTAAGGAACACATGCCTTGGTCCACACCCTGACATGTTGATTTTGGTTCCTGGTCTCCTCCCCAGAGATGCTAATTTGCCAGGCTGGGAATGTGGCCCTGATATGGGGAGTTTAAAAATCCCCCCAGGTGATTTTAATATTCAGCCAAGGTTCTGAACCACTGACCCAGAGGTACTGACTTTGGCTGATTTATTGGCACTTCCTCTTACCTCTCATCTACAAGGCATGCACTAGAAGAAAAAAGAGTGGTCACTGTAATACTTATATAAAGCTGACAGAAGAGGAGAAAGACTGTAAACAGCATGTCTGAGGTCTGCATTTTCACCAAGACAGGCTTCAAGCTATAAAAAGTTGAACAATAAAATGAGGCCAACGAAGTGAAATTATTTCTAAACCCAGCAAATATTACTGCAGTATGGATCAGCTGACCCAGCCAAGGACTCAGACAGAAAAATATACTCTTCCCAAACAAGTGTTTGTTCTCAGCATGAAATGACTCACTACTGCTTCCTTTCCTTCTAAAGCACATTTTTGTCCCTTGTTTTGTGTTATTTTTAAAATTTTTGAATTAACAAGTAAAAATCGTATACACTTATGGTACACAACATGATGTCTTAATACATGTATAACCTGCAGAACGGTCAAATCAAGCCACTTAACATATGCATAATCTCACATACTTATTTTTTTTGTGGTAAAAACCGCTTAAAATCTCCTCTCTTAGCAATTTGAAAATATACAGTACAATATATTGTTATTAACTATAGCCAGCATAGTGTGCAATAGATGTCTTGATGTAACTGTCTCTAACTGAAATTTTTTGTTTTCTGACCATCTCCCCAGAACTCAGAAACTTTAAAAATTTTTCTTGTATACTTCTAGTTAGATTTTTTTCCTGACTTCTACCAGTTTCTTTCTGATTCATGCCAAATAAGTACAACGTCTGAATTTAGGATTCAGCATTAACATCTAAGGTCAATACTTTAGCTATGAATTATCATTGCTAGCCTATAAGAGAATTATATAAATATAACCCCACCTTTTAAAAACTCATTGTCACCAATCCATGCTCTGTAGGACTCTGGTCCTGAACATATTTTGCCTGAAAATACTTTTTTTTGGTCAGTGATGTGACCTTTCAGTAGGTCAAGGTTCTATTCAAATCCTACATGCTACTATCAGTGTCAAGTTGGCCAAAATAGATGGTGACTTGTGCTAGTTTTTGTTTGTTTGTTTTTGTTTTGTTTTGTTTAAGCACTATAAACATCAGTAGTCCTGGTTGTATTTCAACCCTCTCACTTTGTATGAAAATGAAAAGTAGTAGCTGCAAGCTTCTGATTTCAGGCAAAGTAAAGCCACCTTATTGCTTTTCCTCAGATAATTGATTCTGGTCTGTGCATCTGGTGTTTCTAAGGAGACTTCATCTTGCTTTTTTTTCAGACTAAGTACACTTTCTATACTGAAGCATATTTTTGGCATATAAAGTTTTGTTTCTAGGCTGGACTGATATAATTCTTTTCCCCTGAACCTCTCTGATGGGAGAGTCTATTCTTTTCCTCTAAAAAGCAGACCGTATATCCTGATTGTGATGTTGCTCTTTTGATATTACATTTTCTTTCAGGTTATCTTTGTATACCTGAACTAGAACAAAGCCATTTTTTACATAGAAGGATTTTATGTTTACTGTCAATCATATACTCAGGGAAATAAAATTGTTTTTCTTTACAAAGTCACTCATTGGAATTACTTTCTCTTATATCTGTAAGTGTGGCAAGCAATGTTTTTAATCAAATGAGTACATGCTCTCGCTGCCCACTTCTGGACAGCGCCACACCTCATCTTCCCGCTACATGATTATTCTCATGTCAGGGCTGTTCCCTCTTCCTGGAGCCCGTTTCCTTGGCCGTTTCCATGACTGATTTTTCCGAATCCTTCGGGGTACAGCTCAATATCACCTTCCCCGAACATCCTATGTAAAGTGGAAGTTTTCTCTCTCCACACCTGTCTTATTGTTTCTTAAAATTTACTTCATGGCACTGATCTCAATTTGTAATAACTCCTTTTGTTTGCTTACATATGCTCTGCATCTCCCATTGAAATGGAAGCTTCCTGAGGGCAGGAAACTTGTATTTCGCTCACCAGAGTCCCACAGCTGCCCCTGCTTCCAGATGCAGATTTCAGTCCTCACCTTGCCATGTCCCCCCAGCAACCCTCTTCACTCAGCCAACTACAACTTAGCTCTGTGGGCTGTCTTAACTCTCTGCCCCAGATTTTTGAGTCTCTTGTATTCTTGTGTACTGTCCCCTGCTTTTGCCCCATACCCCAGAAGTGAAGAAGTCATGGATGTCAAGTTGCTTAAAGTCTTCTGAACCTGAATAACATGCAGCAGCAAAGCTTTGCAACAGAGTCGATCCCATCAATATAGATGTTTTACATCTAGTAATATATTGAATGTGTTTGTTCTCCCAATATGTTTTGAGCAATATAAACAATGATGCCCTTGCTATCTACAAAATGGTACCAGTAACTGCCATATTACAATGTAACCCTTCATTTGTTCTGTTGGCAGGTACCTGGCCAATGCTAGACCTGTCATTCATAGTGTACCACACATGGTGAGCACAGTAAAGTTACCGTACAGGGGATGGGAGGCTAATCAAAGCTTGACCAGTGATTCCCTTTCTGGGGATTCTGGCTTTTGAGATTTGGAATATAGGCTGAGTACCTGGACTATCTGATGCAAAGCTCAGAAGCTTGTTCAGCTGCTTTCTACCATGTGGACCAGAGCAGCTGAAGATTCTAGGCTTAGAGCAAGAGAAAGAAGAAAAGCAGACAGGAAGAAAGGAACAGAGTTATATACAGGGAGCTCCAGCAACTGTTGGGGTCCCTTGATCCATTTCCTCCCAGGTCTAACACTATTCCTACTCTTTCTTAATTTTCTTTCCTACCCTCGGTGAGCACTCATCTGTCTCAGAGAAGGCTTATTGAATTTCAGAGGGGCCTCATAATGAACCCCATTAGCTCTATTTACCTCTTAGAGTAGAGGGTGAAGCAGAGGATGGCACAGAGCAATCCTTCTTTACTGTTTTTAATTCATTTTATACCACAAACCCCAAGGTACTGCCTTGTTCACTCCTGTGCCCTACCACTGAGCATGGTGCCTGGCACATAGTAGACGCTCAGTAAGTCTTAGCTGTATGAGTGAATTCACCCCAAAACTAACCTCACCTAAGCTAAGGAAGACAAGTGAAGCTGGTGTTTCACTCGATTTTTCAGAAGTTAAATTGCTTGGTTTGGGGTGGGGTGGACATTTTCTCCAGGGATATCCTGAAATGTCTTCCTTGAGGTCAGAAATGTGTTATCTGTAGTTTATTTTTCCTTTTGCTATACAGTATTTTGTTTGAACAAAACACTGGATCATCATTTAGCTGACATGTTGTGAAGAAAAGTCAAAACTTGAATGAGGAATTGTAGAAGATAACCTTTTAAGGTCTCTTACAATGTTAAATTTCATGTGACTATCATTTTGTGTCTAAAGGAGATGTTAATGGAAAAAACTAACCTCTATGAAATATTTTAAAGAAGCTTATTCTGAGCCGATAGAAGTGACCAGAGCCCAGGATAAACACAAACTCAAGATGCCTTTAGTAAGTGGTCCCAAGGTGGATGACGCTTTGGTTTTGTACATTTTAGGGAGGTGGGCATTACAGGCAAAGACATAAATTAATACATGAAAGGTATACATTGGTTTGCCCGGAAAATGCAGGGTATCTTGAAGTGAGGGCTTATAGGTTAAAAATGGATTAAAAGATTCTTTAACTTACAACTGGTTAAAGCACTAAGACTCTGTTTAAAATTTGGACTCAGAAAGGAATGTTTTAAATTAAAATAGGGATGCTGTGTAGCAAGATTAATGGCCTGCAGGTGTGACTTCACCCTTGCCTTTCATGGCCTTAGGTCTTATTGATACTTTGTTATCTATTGCCACAAAAAGTTTGTTCTGTCAGTCTTATGATCTCGATTTTAACATTAATGGTGATCAGTTGTGTCTAAACTCCAAAAGGGGCAGGGAGGGTATAACAAGGCATGTCTGACCTTGTTTCTCATCATAGCCAGGAACTCAATTTTTCTTTTTCTTTTTTTTTTTTTTTTTTTTGAGACGGAGTTTTGCTCTTGTTGCCCAGGCTGGAGTGCAATAGTGCAATCTCTGCCTCCCAGGTTCAAGCAATTCTCCTGCCTCAGCCTCCCAAGTAGCTGGAAGTACAGGTGTGCTCCACCATGCCCAGCTAATTTTCTGTATTTTTATTAGAGATGGGATTTCACGGTGTTGGCTAGGTTGGTCTCGAACTCCTGACCTCAGGAGATCCACCCGCCTCGGCCTCTCAAAGTGCTGAGATTACAGGCGTGAGCCACCACAACCGGCCAGGAACTCAGTTGTTTAAGATTTCTCTGGGGTCCCCTGGGCCGGGCGGGGGTCTACTTAGTCGGTGGGGAATGTAGGATTTTATTTGAAGTTTACAGAGATATTAAGAAATAAGTCTCAGAAGCTCTCCAAAATGGAAAGTATTTAATACTCCAATTAGTAGTTTGTAGTGAAAAGTATTGTCTAGGGTACTCACTTCTAACCTGCTTTGTGTCTTTGAACAAATTGGTAAATCTCTGTGCATTATGGTTTCTTTTCTTCTCTCATTTTCATACCTTCTTTCTTGACTTCCTGAGGTAACTGCATCCTAAATTTGATGTTTATTACCACATTCCTGTATGTCTCTATGCTTTTTAACACATGCATGTATTCCATTTTCATATCTGTAGGTTATATAAAAGGTATCTATCTGTACATACACTTTGGCAACTTTTTCATTCAACAGTAGGTTTTTGAGATTTATTTGCATTGATATATGTAACTCTCGGTCATTTACCTAACTGCTAGCTAATACCTCATTGTATGAATGAGCTGCAGTTTATATATACATTCTCCAACTGATGCACATTAAAGTTGTTTCTAACTTTTGACTCTCACACATAATTCTGCTAAGAATATCATTATATAATCTCTTTGTTTACGTGTTTGAGTGCTGCTATAAGGGGCTGAACTGCGTGTTCTCCAAAATCCTATCAGCTTCAAAATTCTATGCTTCCATATTATATCTTTTCGTCTGCTGACATGAATCCAAATTAGGGTTTCTTAAAACAGTAGAAGTGTTCAATGATAATTCTAATAAAACATACACAGAACTATTTTTTGGATACACTGATTGCTATTCAGAATTATAGCAGAAAGATATTAATATAAGACATAGAATCTGCTCTCAGTGTTTCTTACTTTATTGGTATGCTAACAGAGTATTTCACAGTTCATTGAAAATCGATTAAAATAATTACTAAGTCATTAGTGTGGACTTTGAGTATGAGTGTAAAGACCTCACTCACTAAATAATTCATGGCAGTCAGCGAGTTAAGTACTGTTAGCAAGTATTGATTCAGTAATGTAATACTACCTAGTCCAAACTATCTAATTTTCCTAATAGAAATAAACTCCTTTAAATGTCAAAGCACCATCTAGTCCCAGCCTCCTCCTTTTATAGAGAAACAACTGGAAGGCTTAAATTTGCACAGCCAGTAGGTAACAAAACTGGAACTAAAACAGAATTTCCCGATAACTGTTTTTCTACACTATATTTTTTCCCTTCCCCTCCTCCACCTTTGCCTTCTTTCCTTCCTTCTTGAAATCCAAGAGGGCTCAAGATCCTTTGGGATTATTGGCTCCTTTCCCAAACTGGTTTGAATATAGCTTTTCCAAAGCCTAGAATTAGGAAGTTTAGCGACTAGATGCACCATGAGGAGCAAGAACATGGTTTCTGTTCTCTAGCTGAAAATCTGTCTGCTGAGAACTTACTGCTGTAATGGCCCCAGACTTCAAGAGAAGGTTCAGAAGTACAGAACCAATGTCTTTGGAACAATTCACTGTGGTTTTCTTTTCAAACATACCTTTCAAGAATAAACCAAGACTGGCACGTTGGCTCACATCTGTAATCCCAGCACTTTGGGATGCCAAGTCTGATGGATCATTTGAGGTCAGGAGTTTGAGACCAGCCTGGGCAACATGGTGAAACTCCATCTCTACTAAAAATACAAAAATTAGCTGGGCATGATGGTGCACATCTGTAATCCTGGGCAACATGGTGAAACTCCATCTCTACTAAAAATACAAAAATTAGCTGGGCATGATGGTGCACATCTGTAATCCCATCTACTGGGTGGCTGAGGCAGGAGAATCGCTTGAACTCAGGAATTGGAGGTTGCAGTGAGCCGTGATCACACCACTGCACTGCACTGCACTCCAGCCTGGGTGACAGAGCAACACTCTATCTAAAAATAATAAGAATAATAATAATAATGATAATAAAAATCAAGCAATTAAGGCAATTAAGAGTATTGGTGGCAAGTTGCACAGTATCTCTAGTCCATCATGGACCAAAGAAGTATAAAACTTGAAAAGAAAATAAGGATCATTTTTAAATGAAAGAAGAAACTTAGTTTTCATTAAGTGTTCTGTCTGTTATTTTTCCCCAAGGCACAGAATACTAAAAGTTTCCTCGTGTTTTATATAGAAACTTGAAAGTACATTTTGTGTGTGTGCTAATCCAATAGACAAAATTAATCGCTTGACTTTCCTCTACTGTTTCTCAACCTTTTAGCTTCATTTCTTACTGCATGATTCTGCCTGGGTTGTAAACATTTGCCATTGTGCCTGCCTGCTTCCCTACTGAAAGCCCTCATGAGGGTTAGGACCACAGGGCCTAGAACATAGGAGACCCCAAAAAGGAATTCAATGGAAAGAAATGGAGGAGAGATTCCAAAGAGAGAGAGCAGCCAACAGTTTATCCATGATTCACAATGTATCAGATCTTTGGTGTAGTCACTACCTTCTAGGTCTGTTACAATTCTAGATACTTTATTTTGCCAGTTTCCAAGAATTAAACAACTTTTGGGTCATTAACCATCCTACACAGTCACATAGGAATTAATGTATAACCCAGAAATCATTTAACCAATGATTATATTAATGGAGGAATATCTTGCTAGTAGTTAGGTAGATATATGGAATGGCCAATCTTCTCCGTTTTGCTAGGTACAGAGTGTTTGAGAAAAAAATTTACGCTTTCTGGATTCACTTAATGATCTAGGGCCGAGCACGGTGGCTCACGTCTGTAATCCTAGCACTTTGGGAGGCCGAGGTGGGTGGATCATGAGGTCAGGAGTTCGAGACCAGCCTGGCCAATATGGTGAAACCCCGTCTCTACTAAAAATACAAAAATTAGCCGGGCATGGTGGCACTCGCCTGGAGTCACTGCTACTCAGGAGGCTGAGGCAGGAGCATTGCTTGAATCTGGGAGGCAGAGGTTGGAGTGAGCCGAGATCGTACCACTGCACTCCAGCCTGGGTGACAGAGCAAGATTCTGTCTTAAAAAATAAATAAAATAAATAAAAAATAATTTTGGAATCTTCTTGTGGGTGTGTTTTGCTCAAGTCATGAAGAAGCCTCATAACCAGTGTTTTACAAAATGCTATATTTCATAATTTCATCGCCAAGATCAGACAGGGTGTCTCTTTTTATATCTGGCAATTGTAGATTGTGATAGAAAATTACACAAGACAGATTGGTACCAGGATAAATTGATGGGTCCTTAATGTTGCTTGGCAATCCTAAGTTCTCTACTGAGCTTTTTTTCTCCTGTTTTCTAGAGAGGCAGCTTTTATGTTACTTTCTCCTTGACACTCCAAACACATCTCCTCCCCATGTCACTGAAGATCACCTCTCCTCTGTCATCACAGAAAAGAGATGGCTAGCATTAAAGAAAACTCCCAGAGTTTCCTGGGAGTTTTCCTGGGGTCTACCAAAACATAGACTCACTTATTTCCACCTTCATGCCTGGCTCCCCTCTCAGCTACTTCCTTCTCCTCCTTATTCTCCTACTAATCTGGCTCCCAAGGGCTTCTGCCTCCTCAGTGGTCTTGCCCATCTCTATGTATTCTCTTCTCCTGTATCATCTTCTCTTTCTGTATTGCTTTGTTGTTTCTGTAATTATACACAGTTCAATCTCTTCTATCTAAAAATAAAGTATAACTCAAATATCTAATTCTTTCAACCATATTTTCCCTATTCCCCCGAATTTATTCCTTCCCTCCTCTTTAACTTCTTTGAATAATTTTGTGTCATAACCACCTCCACTTTATGACTGTCCTCATTCTCACCTTTCTTGCTGGAATTGGCCTCTATCAACCACTGGTCCTTTTCTCCACAATCACCTTCCCACCATTAAATGCAGTAAGTCCTTTTCAGTCCTCCTCTTTTGAGCTCTGTGCAGCATTAGATACTGGTGATGTCTACTTCGTGCCACTTTCCCTTGACATCCATGAAGACAGGCCCTTCCAGTTTTCTTACTGCTGTCTGGCTGCACTCTCAGTTTTCTCTTCTTTATTTTCTTTTCTCATCCCTTAGATATTGATGTTCTTCAGAGTTCTACCTTTATTCTCTTTCACCTCACTCTACTTGGACTCCATGTGTGATCCCATACACAGAAATTTGATCCCTTGCAAGTCTCTGTAGTGCCATTTGTTCCCTGGGCATCTATACTTGAATGCTTCCAGACCCCTTAAACTCAGTAATTGAGCTAAAGTCATAATTTATCTCCAAAATCTATACTTCCTCCAGAATACCCCGATTCAGTAGTGATGCAATTGTTCCACCTAAGACCGCTGCCATCTACGATGCCTCCAGTTTCCTCTTCCTTCCTCTCTGCCTGCAACTACATGTTATCCAAAAAGATCTTTGTAGCTACTCCCAAGTGTGTCTACTTCTCTCTATCCCATTACTACTGCTTCAGTCTATGTCACAATTATCCTTTTCTGAGGTTGCTGCAGCAGCCCCTAAATCAGCCTTCCTCCCCATCCCATGACCTTGCCTTGTCCGCATCCCATTGTCCTCACTAAGCCTCATTGTCCACCTTGGAAGCCTGATTATCCTCCTGCTTGAAGCTCTTCATGGCTCCCCAGTGACTCTCAGAACAAACCTTAACTCCATACTCGGGCTGTCAAAACCCTTCATGATGTGGCCTCTGCCTACCTCTTTAGGCTCATTTCTGGTCACATTGCTCACATTGCCCTAAACCTCCTGCTGTCCTACATTTTCAGTTTCTCAACCGACCATCAGATCTCTCAACCCTAGGCCTCTGCAGGTGCCTCTCAAACAGTTCCTGTTAGTCAAACACTTAAGTTGCCCCTCCCTTGTGCTCTCTATTCTTCCTAGTTGAAGCCCTCATGAGGGTAGATTTAAAGTGTTGTTTAATATCATCCTTATCACACTCAACCCACTAGACCATGAGATCTGTGATGGTGGCACTGGGGGAACATTGTACCATTGCTCCCCCTGTGCCTAACATATGTCTTCCTCGGCCACAATTGGTAGGATTTTGTTAAGTCAATTTGAAAATATCAAGTTAGAAATCTTGGAAAAGAAATACAGGTGTATGCCTTCTCTCTTAGTCAGAGGCACGTGTATCAACCTCCTAACTTCTGTAACCAGGAAAATGAGGTTTTTTATCAGAGTGTCTGTGAGAATCCATCATCTGATTTCATGGAGCGAAAGGTGCATGATAGTACTCTATCAGAGCAACAAGCTTTTGCAAAACTTCTTTATCATGCAGTATTTTACTGAAAAGATAGCTAAATTTTAGTGTAATATAATTTTGGCTTTTTTTCTGTAATAAATACAATTTACTATTCAGATTAGTTATTAAACTTTCATTCTGTTACCCAGACTCCTTATTTCTCTTATTTTCTCCATGTTACCCTATTACACTTCCTTTGTTTTGAAGAATATTGAAACTCACTTGGGTAGCCTGTCTATGTCACCCAGAGTAGAAAGTTGTTGTCTAAAGTACTTGTGGTTTTTTAAAGCCAAGAAAAAAGAATATGGAGGCAGAGCTAACATCAGTGACATTGACGGCTATCTTCTCCAGAAGCTTCCCATTTGTTTGGATCTGTCTCAGAGAAAGAACAAAATAGATCCTGTACAGATGCCATTTTCTTCTTTTTCATTGACACTTAACTGATATGTGGGTGGCTGCTGGCTACATATTTAGTATGAATCTCTTTAGTAAGAATCTTGATGGAAAATTTTTCTCATTAATTTTTCAAAAAATTGAGAAGGCCAAAAATTGATATCAAAAATGGTTCAGATTTATTTAGAGAGGAAGCAATACAGAAGGAAACTCCCCAGCTTCCCGTGCTGGGGCTGTGTTCTGAGCCCAGTACTGTTAGAAAATGCCTAGAAGTACTCTTAAGAAAAACATCAGAATGACAAATGTAGAATTCCAGAATGCTTAGCAGCTACCATATGGGCAAAGTCTCAATTAATACTTGTTTATAAATGAAAAACAATAGACATAAATACTTATATATTTCATGGTCTTATGAACAGCTTTCAAATTACTTTTATAACTAATGTGAATTCATAGTTTATATAAATTGGGGGTCTCATAGTTTTACATTTCTTATCCTATGAAATATACTTAAAAATTGGAATGATTTTTATCCTAAGATGTTCTCATTGGTTTCTATATGACTCATCACATAATAATTAGCTAAGAAAGACATATTTAGTAGCACAAAGAAAAATCCTCAATTTGAAAATACTTTTCAGATGTATAAAGCCAAAGAATGTCCAGTAACAGGAATAAACAGAGTAGCAGCCAGCTTTCATACACTCAATAAACCAACGTAGGTTTTACTAAGCCTTCTTTTAAGTTTGCTCTGGAGAGAGAGACAAATCCATAAAGCGATCAGGCTGCTTATTATCACTCTGCCAGAAATATACTGTAAACAATGAAATTGCTTCAGAATTTTGGACTCAGAATTTTATGATTGACATTAAGGGTCAGTGCCTGCATTTTAGACCCATCCCAGAAGCAATTCAATAATCAACAGAAATCAAAACTCTATTCACTGAACCACTGGCAGAAAATTAGGTAGAGACTCCCGGTTTGCTTTGAATCAAAGGTGTGTCCAATAAACTAAAGCTAAGGGAAAAGTTATCACTGCAACCTGAAACTCCATATCCAAAAAGCAGGATGCTGTAGTTTTGGAAGAGGTTTGAAGAGTTATGAGCAATCAAGAATTGATGGAAAAATGGTGGTGTGCTTAAAGGGAAAACTAGTGGTAATGTGAAAATGTAATGGGTTTTAATTCTGTTTCTGGTCCTTTTGAAGTGTTTTTGCCTCAACTAGATTGAACTTGTAAAAGCAGGTATGCATTTGAAATCATCCAAACAAATTCAAATTTTACTCTGGCACTACCCATTGAGATTTAAATAGCGTAAGTCTTTGTTCATTCACAGCAACAGGTAGGCAGCTTTTTCTCTCTGTATCTCTGAAATCTAAATTTCATGCTCTCTGTTTACAGTTGGCAAGAGTCAGGTTATCCTTGATTTCTGCCAGGATGCCAAGTTAACTTGGCTCATGTTGGATTCCAGAAGGTAAAGAGCCTTCTTCCCTGAAGCAATTTCTGATTAAGAAGAAAATGAGATCTCAGGTGTATTTTTAGCATCTGGATTTCTTAAATATTCATTTATTCAGTTTTGACTTTGGGGACCCTTTGGGTTGTTACGTGTGTGTGTGTGCAGCGAGTAGCACTACAGCGTGAATCACTGTATTAACTTCAAAGAATTGTGTTGCCTTTCCTTTCTGTCAGCTCCTTTGTAAGGCTCATATAACTTCATAAGGGCATACGTCTATCTGCATTTGTACTCTCCAAATATTCATGAAAGTCATTGATGGCCAAGGACTGCAGGAAGGAGAGAGAATTCCTGAGAAAGATGGGTCTGTGAAAATGTGACAGAGTAGTATTTCATCTGCTTGGCGCAGTATGAGATGGAGGTCCCAGGTTTGCTGTGGTGGTGGTGGTTTGCAAAGAGTAACCTTGTTGCCAGTCTCTCTCTCGTCTCCTCAGATCCTAGCAGACCATGTTCTTGATGTCAGCACATAAAAATACTCTCTTCTGTTGCCACAATATTTATTCCTGCTTTGAAGCAAACTGCTCACCAGCAATTCTGAGAACTAATAAGGTATCTTGGGGAAATAAGTAAATCTTCCCTGGTTTTTGCCATTTTTCCCGTTGCCTATTAGCCCTCCCCAGACTTCTTTTTCCCTCCCCTCCCCCCGCCCGCTCCTGTAGAATTTAAACCCACAGCATGATGGTCTATCTTTATGGTATTATAAACTATTTTTTATCTATAAATGCAAGTTTCTAGTTTTAAAAACCCTATATAATTTCAAAAGACTCTCTAGGATATTACTGAATACAATGGCCTTTGACGAGGGTGATGTTGTGTTGAGAAAAAGAAGATAATCAGATTTAGGGGGGATTACAGGGCACCAGCTCTGAATTGATACTACTCTTGGGTGAGCCAAAACATAACTGTCAAGAGTATGGGCGTATGGAGGTCAGGCGATCAATGGAGTTTCAGCTCAGCTCCATCTCATAGTAGATCCAATGGTCCCCATATCCATGCTGTGGTCGTTTCCCCTGTTTCTGCAGGCATCATTGGAATAGACATCCCCACACTGGGAATTCTGAGAAATGTGTCTAATACAGGAACTGTGCTTGATCTGTATGTTATTTCCTCATTGACATATATTTCAGAGAGGGAAACAAGTCATTAATTGGCACCACAAGAACACCCATTTAGCAGCTACATCATCTTAGCCAAGGCCCTCAGTCCACTCAGATGTATCTCCTGACCTAAACCATGAAGAAGTTGTAAGAGCAGTTGTTCAAGTTTCCTTTCAGCTCTGCAGTACTGGTGTTTTCACTCACTTCAAATGCTTTCCTTTTACCCCTTCTTTTTCTTTTGAGTAGTCAAACTGAAGATGTATTAGGTTCCTATCTATTTCTTCATATGATAACCAAAATAAGCCTTGGCACTCCTGCACATTTTTAGTAACAGACCGTTCAATAAAAGCTGATGTTTTCCTATACTCTTTTGCTTCCACATGCATCAAATTTGCCTTTTTCTCCTTCACTCTTTCAGCTCCACCTCTTCATTTTGGAGTTCTTGCTAGTTCTATATGACAAATGTTCATTAATAAGTTGAATGCATAATTGCATGGGATGGAGGGGGAGAGAATGATCTAGATTTCAAACATGGAACTATTACCTAAATCTTAACCAAAACTAGTGTAATTATGTACTTTGTTTCCTTCAACTTTTTTTGTTGTTGTTCTACATGTACAAGGCTGATTTTTCATTAACTTTTAATGTTGCTTGTAACCCTATTCCAATTTGTATTCAATGTAACTCTGAATAGAGGTCTACTCACAATACAATGCAATATTATAAAGCTTTAATGTAAGACAAAAGCTCTTATTGAAGTTGTAAGAACAGCATTTTTATTAAGGTTGTTTCATTTAGTGGAAAGAACAGGCCCACACAAATCCAGAATTATATCTGGGCAGTAGCAAAATTTCTGAGCAGTTCAGATAGTAAATCAATTTTTAAACTTTTTATGAGAAATGTCTCTAATTCATTCATTTTAAATACACTGGTGTGTTTGTTCTTCTATAATTATAATACAAAGATTGCTAGAGCAGTTATGATCCTGCCTCCATCTCTTATCCATACTCCTGCTTTTACTCCTCTGGGTTGTTAGAGAGAGACAGCCTCAGCCTCAGCCTCTCGCCTCGAGCTTCAAACACACACACCCCAGAATAAGCCACATTGACCATCAATTTGTCAGAAAAATGACAAGTACACCCAAATGTATTGTATAGAAGTCTGGGTTTTAAGTGGCAGAAATTCATCTCCAAGTAAGTTAAACTAATAAATAAATAGATAGATACATAGAAACCTAGATGCATTCATTTGATGAGAGATGTTCTCAGTATTGCCCCTGGAAAGTCCAGAGTGATTTCAGAATTGCTAGATCCAGAGTGCCAACAATGTTTTCACTAGGGCTCTCTCCATCCGTGGCTTCTTCTCTTGACTCTACTTTCCTCCATATGATGTCATCCTCAATCCTCAGCAGGTTCCTGCATTTGACATCAATGACACCCACTGGGAAGTTCCAGGCTTTTATCATTTTTATTGATAGCAGTTTCAAAAAGGAGATCCTTTCTTCCTTGTTTCCCCCATTACTTACCAAAACTGGATGCTGATTCATCCTACTGAGGTCTTCTGCTAACCTATGTACCAGTTGCCATACCCACAGAAATAAATATTCTGATTGGCCAGCCTGAGTTATAGACGTTTTTCACCAGTGGCTAGGAAAGTATGATTTGAGAACTGACAGCCTCCTACCAATCAACAGGGAGGGAGAGTGGGGGCAGTACTCCAAAACAGGCAGATGGTACTCCAAAACAGGCATGTAGGCAGGTTTTGTAACTGTAGCTGGTGCCAGGCATGGTGCCTCGTGCCTGGAATCCCAATACTTTTGAAGGATGAGGCAAGAGGATCACTTAAGCCCAGGAGTTTGAGAGCAACCTGGGCAACATAGTGAGACCCTGTCTCAACAAATAATAAAATAAATTTTAAAATTAGCCAAGTGTGGTGCATGTACTTACAGTCCCAGCCACTGGAAAGCCTGAGGTGGGAGAATCACTTGAGCCCAGGAAGGTCAGGGCTGCAGTGAGCCATGATTGTGCCACTGCACTTCAGCCTGGGAGACAGAGTGAGACCCCATCTCAAATAAATAAATGAAAACAAAAACTACAAAAAAACACTGTAGCTAATATCCATGATACCACATTTAACTCTGTGGTGGTAGAATTGCTCATCTCTTAAAGGAGCTCACAAAATGAACTCAGAAATGAGAACTAGAGGTGACTCCATGAGAATCGTCCTGTCTTTGGGAAAACCCTTAGTTCCTAAGGCCTTTAGAACTGCCATTTCCTTCAGTGGCTGAGCTTCCCATCCAAATACGTTACATGAACTCTGAATTCTCTACCTCTTTTTATACTGACAACAACCCCATGAGATAGGTACTGTTATGATTCCCATTTTATAATTGAGGAAACTGAGTCACAGAGAAAATAAATAATTTGCCCAAAGGCACATAACTAGGAGTAGGACAAGGGTTCCCAGCTCTCCTTCAGATCATAATCACACGAGAAGCATTTTTTTTTTTTAATGTGGATTACTGAGGTCTTACCCTGGGACATCTCAGTTCAGGAGTTCTGGAATTGGTTGGGCAATAATACAGTTTGTAAGATGGCCAAAGTTATTCTGATGAGTAATTAGGCTCAAGAACCACCAACCTTAAGAACAAGAAGGAAGCAGAACGGCAGAGGGTTCAAGGGTTTTAGTCATAAAATAAGCAATAGTAAAAGGCAAGGGAAGAAAAATAACTTATCTGTTATTATTGGTGGTAACCTTATCAGGAAACTCTGCTACTGGATCATCAGGAAAGAGCATTCTGGGAAGAACATAAGTGGTAACGTACTTGGATCTCTCCTTCACCCACTACTTTCTTTACCTGTATCAAAAATTTACTTGTAATGTAGGCAATTGAAATATATCCAACTGTTTCCTTGCCAGCAATATTGAAAAATTGCATGGTTTTATCTTTGGTTAACAAATACTTGTACTAGTGTGAAATGTAAAACTTAAAACAAAACCTTGGTATCATTCTAAATGCTGTTTCTCTCGATGAGGCCTTTCCCCCTCTACCCATCTCCATTAGGTTCCCTGGATATTCTCTCTTACAGTGCCTTGTACCTTTCCTTCGTAGCATTTATCATACTTTGCAATCATTAATTTACTTGTGTGACTTATAGTCAGTCTAGTATTGATCTCCCACACTAAACTGTAACTGAGTGATCACATTTTACTGTTGTATTCTCAGCATGCTTTACTGTGCCTGACCCTTACTTAATATTGGATCATTCTCTGTTGAGTGAATGAAAAGCCTCCTTTAAGAAAACATCAATACCTAGAATAAGTGCTCAAGGAAACATCACTCTAAATGGAATTTGAACCACTCCAAAGAAAAAGGAGTGGAAGAAAGTCTAGGAGAAACTTAGAAAAGGCTGAGGGAACTAGTAGGAAAAAAAAAAAAAAACAGACTCAAAACAAAAAACTGATAAGTAGGCAATTATCACCTGCAATCTAAGTATAGACATTAAAAAAACAGAGGCTTAAGCTGTGAAAATAGCTGGAGACTCATTGGAGAGGGGCAAGTAATCAGGCTAGAGAAATAAGAGCTAATTACAGTGAAACAGAGATAATATTCTTGGGAGTATTTTGTTGTCTCTTTTCCACAAATGTTACAACTGAAAGAGACTTTTAATATTACCCATCTAGTAGTCCACAAACTAGGGTCCCAATATCCCAGGTACTCAGACCCGAGAGCTATTAAGCTAAGTTCAGAACTTCTAAAAGCCCAATGAATGTTACGCCTATAATGTGGCTGAGTGATGTAGAAAACAAAAGCCCTTTGCATTTGTTTCTAGGCATATCAATTCTGTGAGGCTATAAGTACACATTATTAATTAAACCGAGAAGGCAAGTGTACTTGGTTTGGTGGGTTAATCATTTAAAAATGCTGGGCTAAAGCGGAGATGAAATGTGGTTGGATAATTTTTTTCCAGAGGCAAAACTCTAATCAATCCCTTGCCCAGAGCCTATGATCTTTTCAGACTTCTGAAAATGTTTGGGTGCTGAAAAACATAGTTTTGGGTTCCAAAAAGAGAAAAGAAAAAGGAAATTGCTAAATCAAAATGAATACATGCCAACATAAATGCCTACAAAACATAGCTGTTAATCAATTTTATTAATTGTTAAATAGAAATAATTACGTTTGCATTATTTTTGAAAACTATATAATTATTTAGGCAAAGATTTTGATTTGGGTAGGGTGGGTGATGGAAAAGGAAAAGTTAGAGGAATAGTGGCCATTCTGGCAAGACCGCGGGACTACTTGGGAAGAACTGATCTCACCAGTGGCTAAGTGAAGGAAGCCACCTGGCAACCCAGGAGCATGACGTTTCAAGGCAGCATAGATGAGCATGGCCTCAGAGGCCATGGGGCACCATGGGATGCCTTCTCCAGAGCCAAATGCAGACCTAGGGGTCATTGGTATTATTTTTCATTTATTACAAATCTCTTTCTAAAGCATTTTGCTGAGTACCTTAAATCTGGCTTTTAGCCAAACAACCTGGTTTCAGATCTCTCCTCGATTGATGGATATCTAAATCCCTGATGTTGAACTCTGTTTTCGCATCTGTAAAATGAATTACTAATACTTATTTCTAAGATGCTTATAAACTTATTACATAATGTAGGGAAAAGAAGTAATTGATAAGCTGGACTTCATTAAAATTAAAAAACTGCTCTGCATAAGACAATGTCAAGAGAATGAGAAGACCAGCCACAGACTGGAAGCAAATATCTGTCAAGGACATCTAATATAAGACTGTTATCCAAAATATGCAAAGAACTCCTGAAGCTCAACAATAAGAAAATGAACAACCCCATTAAAAAAAATGGGCAAAAGACCTGAATAAACACCTTACCAAGAAGATAAGCAGATGTCTAGTAGGCATATGCAAGATGCTCAACATTGTATGTCATTAGGGAATTGCAAATTAAAACAATAAAGTACCCCTGCATACTCACTGAATGGCCAAAATCCGAAACACTGACACCACAAATGCTGGCAAAGATGTAGAACAATTGTAGCTGTCATTGCTGGTGGGAATACAAAATGGTACAATCACTCAGGCAGTCTGGCACTTTCTTTCAAAACTAAACATACTTTTTTATATGATACAGCAATCATGCTCCTTGGTATTTACCCAAATGAACTAAAATCTTGTATTTATGCAAAACATGCACACAAATATTTATAGCAGCTTTATTCATGATTATCAAAACTTGCAAGCAAATAAGATGTCCTTTAGTAGGTGAATGGGCAAGTTAACTGTGGTACTTCTAGATAATGGAATATGACTTGGCACTAAAGAAAAATTAGGTGTCATGACATGAAAAGACATGAAGAAAACTTAAAAATGCATATTAATAAATGAAAGAACCCAGTCTGAAAAGGCTACATACTGTATGATTCCAAGGATATGACATTCCAGAAAAGGCAAGACCATGGAGACAGTAAAAAGATCAGTGGTTGCCAGGGTTAAGGGAGAGGGAAGGATAAGTCAGCAGAGCATGGAGGATTTTTAGGGCACTAAAACTACTCTGTAAGAGACTATAATGATAGACATATGTTGTTATACATTTATCAACCCTATAGAATGTGCAGTACCAAAAGTGAATCTCAATGTAAACTATGAGTCCACTTTAGTATGTTCATTTGTAACCAGTGTTCCACTGTAATGAGGGATGTTGAAAATGGGGGAGGTTGTGCTTGTGTGGGGCAGGGGGTATATAGAAATTCTCTATCTTCCGGTCAGTTTTTCTTTGAACCTAAAACTACTCTAAAAAATTAAGTTTATTAAGTAAAAAAGTAGGAATCACTTAGCGCAAGGCCTGACACAGGATATTTTTTTCTATCATAAATATCCAAGTAATTTAAATATAACATACATCATATATATTGCTTGATTATTATTTCTGTTTTTCAGTCATTTAAGAGAAGAATCATCAAAACTTCATACAAAATGTATACTTAAAAAGTAAAGTCCAGTATGTAGATTGGAAAAGATGAAACTGTCTCTTGAAAAATTCTAAATAATCCACCAAAAAAAATTAGAATTAACAAATGACTTCAACAAAGTGGCAGGATACAATCACTTATAAAAAATGATTTGCATTTCTATATGCTAGTACTGAACAATTTGAAATGGAATTAAGAAAATCGTTTATAGTAGCATTACGAAGAATAAAATACAAAATTAAGGACACATTTAACAAAACAATTGCAAAACTTATACTCAAACTATAAAACATTATCCAAAGAAATTAAATAAAACCTCAATAAATGGAAAGATATCCAATGATCAAGGATGGGAAGATGTAACTTTGTTAAAATGGCAATAACCCTCCAAACTTATCTACAAATTCAACATACTTGCTATTGAAATCCCAGCTGCCTTTTTGGCCAAAATTGATAAGCTGAGTCAAAAATTCATATGAAAATTCGAGAGACCCAGAATAACTAAAACAATCCTGGAAAACATGAACAAAGTTGGAAGAATCACACTTTCAATTTTAAAACTTACCATAAAGCCACAGTAATTAAGACAGTGTGGTGCTGGCTTAGGATAAATACATTCATCAGTGGATTGAAATTGAGAGCTCAGAAATCAACCCTCACATTTACGGCCAATTGATTTTCAACAGGGGTAGCAAGACAGTTTAATGGAGAAAGAATAGTATTTTCAACAAATAATACTGGGGTAAATGGATATTCATATGCAAAACAATGAATTTGACCCTTACCTCACACAGGTAAAAACCTCAAAATTAAAGACCTAAATGTAAGAACCTAAACTATAAAACTCTTAGGAGAAAACATAGTCATAAATCTTCATGACAATGAGTTCCTTAACTCTGACACCAAAATCACAAGCAACAAAAGAAAAATTAGGTAAATTAGATTTCAACATTAAGAAACTTTGTGTTTCAAAGGACACTATAAAGAAAGTGAAAAGACAACCCAAAGGATGGGAAAAATATTTGCAAATTATATACTTGATAAGGGACTTGTAACTAGAAATATAAAGAACACTTACAACTCAATAATGAAAAACAACTCAATTAAAAAACAGGAAAAGGATCTGAATAGACATTTCTCCAAAGAAGACGAATGAATGACCAATAAGCACATAAAAGATGTTCAGCATTGTTAGTCATCAGGGAAATGCAAATCTAAACCATGATGAATTATCACTTTACACTCCTAGGAATGGCTAAAATACAAAAGACAGGGCTGGACATAGTGGCTCACACCTGTAATCTCATCACTTTGGGAGTCCAAGGTGGGAGGATTGCTTGAGCCCAGGAGTTCAAGACCAGCCTAGGTAACAAAATGAGACCCCATCTCTACAAAAAAAAATTAAAAAGTTAGCCAAGTTGGTGGCATGCACATGTGGTACCAGCTACACAGCAGGCTGAGGCAGGAGGATTGCTTGAGCCCAAGAGGTTGAGGCTGCAGTGAGCCCTGTTTGTGTCACTGCACTCCAGCCTGGACAACAGAGTGAGATTTAAAGAAACAAACAAACAAAAAATAAGTATTGCCAAAAATGTGAAGAAATTGGAATGTTATATATTACTTGGAGAATTGTAAAATGGTTCAGCCACTTTGGAAAAGTCTCATGGTACTTCCAAAGGTTAAACATAAAGTTATTATATGAATCAGCTATTCCATTCTTAGGTCTATTCCCAAGAGAGTTGAAGACATATGCCCACACAAAAATTTGTACATGAATGTTTATATGTTTATATCATATATTATTTATAATATCCATAAAGTTCAAACAATTCAAATATTCTCAATGATAAATATATCTGTATTAGTCTGTTCTCACTCTGCTATAAAGAAACACCCAAGACTGGGTATTTTATAAAGGAAACAAGTTTAATTGACTCACAGTTCCACATTACTAGGGAGGCCTCAAGAAACTTACAATCATGGCGGGAGGCAAAGGAGAAGCAAGCACTTTCTTCATAGCGCAGCAGGACCTAGTGAGTGCAAGCAGAGGGAATGCTAGCCACTTACAGAACTTCTGATCTCGTGAGACTCGCTATCACGAGAACAGCATGGGGAAAACTGCCCCCATGATTCAATTACCTCCATCTGGTTCCATCCTTGACACATGGGGATTATGGAGATTACAGTTCAAGATGAGATTTTGGGTAGGGACACAGCCAAACCAAATCAGTATCCACGTATCCAAATGTGGTATTCTGCATAAAATGTGGAATGTGGTATTCAATACAGTGGAAACGATATTCAGCTATAAAAAGTACTGATAGATGCTACAACATTGATGAACCTTAAGAACATTATGCTTAGTGAAAGAAGCCAGACATAAAAGGTCACATGTATAATTTCATTTATATTAATGCCCAGAATAGGCAAATCCATAGAGATAGAAAGTAGATTAGTGGTTGCCAGAGGCTGAGTTGACTGCTAATGTCTATAGAGTTCCTTTTGGGGACAATTGATAAATGTTTTGAAATAAAATAGTGGTGATAGTTGTACAACTCTGTGCATAATTCCCCAAACCATTGAATTGTATACTTTAAATGGATGAATTGTATGGTGTGCAAATTATACCTCAGCATAGCTGTTAATTTTGAAAAAGTAGAGTCTGGAAAAACTTGATTAAATATAAGGAAAAACATCTTAGCTGGGTGTAATTAAACATTAAAATGTATTGAGGAAGGTCATAGACTCTTCAGAGGAATTTAAAAATAGGACAGACAACCATCTCTTCTATATAAAGTATAGTTCTGTTTTGGGATAGAAGACTATATACTTAGATGTTACTTCAAGTCTTTTTCACTTATGAAAATTCCATCATTATAATTGGGTCATAATCCTCAAATGTAAAACATCACCTATTGCATAACATATGACAATGTAACACAAAAATTCACTCATTTTCAAACTTCAGTTCACTAAGCAAGTTTGCATTATGTCAATTTGTCTCTTTATATCCTCTGCCGTATTTACCTCAGCTTTATCTAGGTCCAAGAGCAGTATTACTTAGATTAACAACATTAACGAATAAAGTGTGGACAAGTAAGTGTCTGCATTATGTTCACCCCTAACATTTAAATTTTCCTGCAGAGCTGTGTACAATCTAATTCAGATTTGTTTTTCTATTTGTGAAATGCTAAAATGTTTACAAATTGACCATTTAATATAGCTCATTAGCTATATTAAACAAAATTTGAATTTAAGTACCTTAAGTTTGTGAGACCAGCAAGGGTTGTGTCTTAGTCCATTTGGACTTCTACAACAAAGTACCATAAACTGGGGAGCTTATAAACAACAGAAATTTATTTCTCATCATTCTGGAAACTGGGAGATCTAAGATCAAGGTGCCAACAGATTCAGTGTCTGGGTGAGGAGTTGTGTTCTAGCTCATAGATAGCACCTTCTTGCTGTGTCCTCACATGGTTTAAGGAGCAAGTGAGCTCTCTGGGGTCTTTTTTATAAGGGCACTAATCCCATTCCCAAGGGCACCACCCTCCTGACCTAATTACCTCCCAAGGCCTTGGGGTTAGGATTTCAACATATGACTATTAGGGGGACACAAACATTCAGACCATGTCAGGCTAAATAGGTTTTAACTGTTAATGAAGCATATTAACAGTTTTTTATTTTTCCCTTTAAAGTAGAAAAACACATACTGATAAATAAAAACAAATATAACATTTGAGTTGAGTGGAGTACCAGCTGAGTGAAGAAAATGACTAGAAGGTATTTGACTAAAATGAGTTATTTAAACTACTTTTGTTACTGAAAAGACCAAGTCTGGGAAGATGATAGGTTATGTGATAGTACTGATTGGTGTCATCAATTGATTTTTAAAAAGACGTAGCCAGCAAATTGCCAGAAAGATAAGTCATATTCTTAGGGATGTATGGACTGACTACTCAGGGGAAATGCGTTGCCATTTTGAAAATGAATCATTGATATGTGATGTGCTCTAAGCATTTTTATTTTTTATTTTTTTGCTTCTTGACTGCATAACTAACAAAATATAGGTGGCTTTATTTCAAGACTTAGAGTTTTGTGTCAGGAAGTTTATTAGAGTTTTCCAAGAAAACAGAATCAATAGAATATATATATATCCTACACACACACACACATTGAACATCCCTAATCTAAAATCATGAAATCCAAAATTCTTCAAAATCAAAAACTTCTTAAATACTGACATGACACCACAAGTGGAAAATTCCACACGTATCTACTTAAACACAAATTTTGCCTTATGCACAAAGTTATTTAAAATATTGTATAAAATTACCCTCAAGGTATGTGTATAAGGTGTATGTAAAACATAAATAAATTTTGTGTTTAGACTTCGGTCCCATCACCAAGATATTTCATTATGTATATGCAGATATTCCACAATCCAAAAAACTTTAAAATCTGAAATCCTTCTGTTATACACACGCACATATACATCCTGGGTTTCCAGCTTGCAGATGGCAGGTCATGGGGCTTCTCAGCCTTCATAATCACATGAGCCAATACCATATATATATATATGTAGGTATATATAAGTAAGTATAAATATAAATATAGTTATATTTTTATTAATAGATATACATTAATATATATTTATATGCATATGTAAATATATAAAATATAGATCTATATGTATATTTTTAGAAAGAAATTTATTTTAAGGTATGGGCTCACAACAGTTATGGAGTGAGAAGACCCGTGATCTACCATCTGTAAGCCGGAGACCCAGGAAAGCTGATGGTATAGTTTGAAGGTCTGAGGGCTGGAAAGCCAATGGTGTAGATTCCAGTCCAAGTCTGAAGACCTCAGGGCCAGGAGTTAAGGGCAGGAGAAGATCAATGCCGAAGAGCAAAGTCAACCTTTCTCAACTTTTTGTGCTATTCAGGCCCTCACTGAATTAGGTGATGCCCACCCCCCTTGGGGAGGGTGATGTGTCATCTGCCAATACAAGTGCTAATCTGTTGCAGAACCATTCTCACAGATGCTTGCAGAAAGAATGTTTAACCAGCTATGTGGGCATCCCACGGCCTAGACAAGTTGACACATAAACTTAATCATCACAGACAGCAATTCAGTTTACTTCAGTGGGTGATCCTGAACTATTTTAAGTCTGTGTGGCACTCCTGAATTCTTATGTGTGTAAGGGGGCTTTGTGTCATTTTCTTGCTACTCAAAATACCTTCCTGGAAGCAAGAAGTGCTCCCCCATGCCTGTCCCACCTGAGCAATGTAGTTCTGCCCTGACTGGCCTGGGCTCTAAAACTCCAAGACTCAACTCTCATTTCTACCACAGAAGGATAAAATGTAATTCCATTTTCTTATAATTTCTAAATCTTTCACATTTTGACATTTCCAAAACCCTGTAAAGTCAATATATGCACTAATTATCTAAAAAGTGGTGATTAAATTGCTGGTGTTTCTTATAATCTATGGTGTCTTAGAAAGCAGGACGTAGGGTGGTTTCTGATGATAACGGAAGGTCCAGCAGATAATAATCCTGTGTGCTGTTTCTCCTGGGTTCATTCGCATCAGAGAAGTTACCTACAAATAAGGTTTGTTCTCTCATGGTCATCAGCCCCACAGCATCAGGGAGTCCTGTTCTTTGTAGACCTCTCTATGACTTCAGCAACTCATTTCTTCTCACAATATACAGTGGAGAGGTCACACTCATAGACTTTAAAGCCATTCTATCCAGGATGGTCAGTGGAAGTCAAAACTGAACTTGAATCGAAATCACTGGAGGGTTAAAGCACAGATTGCTGGTTCCTATCTCCAGAGTTTCTGAAAATGTAAGTTTGGGGCTCAGCCTGAGAAGTTGCATTTCTAGCAAGTTCCCAGATGATGCTGATGCTTCTGGTCCAAAACCACACTTTCAGAACCACTAGCCTTAGGTCCACAATGCCCTAGCTCAACAATGTCCTAGGTCAACAATGCCCTAGCTGTCCACAGATGAAGAAATTGACATGTGATCTGAATTTGGTCTCTGAAGCATGAGGGGACATCTGCTGGGAGACATGTCATACCTCATCTGGGAATGAACAGTGTCCCCTCCAAGTTCCCCATTCTTTTTCCTCTGGGTAGTGTGTTTCTATATGTCCAACCTAGAAACAACTGAGGCCATCCTGGACCATCCTGTAATCTTGGGAAAGTAAGTCATACCATTACTCCAGCCTGAGATTGCCAGAGCAGGGAACTGGAAGTAATTTGGTTCTGTGATGACAGGTGGCCCGGATAGTAACTGGCTTGGGGCCTGCACTTTCAGAGAAAATAAATATCTTCATTGTTTTAGCCAGTTTGTGTTAGATACTTCTGGTTTTTATAATCTAAAGTATCCTAATTAATACAGAAATGTCAGGGAATCTGAAAATTATAAAAGGAACAGAAAGAGGTAAGTAGAAAAAAAGTCATCACATGTAAATGAGGAAATACTAGACAGTGTCAAACAGGAGGAAATACTTAGATCCCTAAGTGGTAAGAAAGCAACCAGCCTAAAGAAGTAGCAAATTAGCAAAACAAACGTTTCTTTAAGTGGCAGGAATAATCCAAATAAAAAACTAGGCTAAAAACACTTTGGTGAGGAACTCTACATTGAATCTTTACACTTTTATAGTAGGATTTATTTTAATGTGTTGAAACCGTGAGACAAAAGCTCTGTCTTTCTCCATCTGCCTTCCCAGACCATCCTGGTAATAAATGACTCAACTCTGCTTATACCTAAATAAAGGAAATTGGACTTTGCCATTTCTCTGCTCATCTGAGAGCTTTGCCTCCTGCTAATGGATAAGACATAGAGGCCTAACTTCTCTCCATGGTGCCAAGGGCTCAGGGTCTGACTGCCTTGAACCATCCCTGATTACGAAGAGAACCATCAGACTGTCAAACTCACCTAAGTAGCTGGGGCACAGCCTTGAGGTTAAAAAAAAAAAAAGTTGTCAGAATCAATTTTATAATTCACCAGGAGCCCCTGTCAGACAAATGAAGCAGCAGTGATGAATGGATTCAGATAGATCGTGATGGGAGTCAAGCAACTGGCATCAGCACCAATTAGATCTGGCACTAGAGCAGTCAGTGCGCGCATGGCCCGTGCTCCCTTGAAATAAACAAGCTGTCACAGCTACACTGGGATGGAACAATGATATAAACACAGATCTCAGCTGGATCAGTCAAAGGCTTTGCGTAGTCTTCAACTGTGGCTGCATGCCCTTTCCTCTCTAGGTTATAGGACAGCAGCTATATCACTCAGTATTTTGCTGCATAAATCCAAAATGAAAAAGAGCAACTTCTCAGCACAATTTAAAATAACCCAAGCTTTTTCATACCATAGAAGAATACCGCTTTTCAAGGTAAAATACAGATAATAAATCCCAAGAACCAACAGATTGTGTCCTATGGGTTTGCAGGGAGAAAAAAAAGGTGCTGGTGTCTTGATTAAGAACTTAACTTATGCGCCAGCTCCTAGGTGGCTGGAGGCCATCCCAGGTGTGGGCACGAATTCTTGATATTGCAGTATCATCTGCTTCCCTGTGCATTGCTTATTTTTTACATAAGTCTTGCTGTGTAGTGGGATTTGCTAGAAACACAACTGGCATCTAATTTTGGATACAACTCAAGACTTCTGACCTCCTCAGCATACAGTTATCCCTTGACATAACAGTTGAGACAACTGCCTTGAGAGTTGTCACGTGATAGTTTGGTGTGTCCATCAATGTGTGACAGTGCAGTTCTGTGTAGTAAGGATCATAGGATACAGAAGTAGAATAACAGTTGTTATAAACTTTGAAGCAAATTTTAAAATATATTTTAGTTTAAATTTTCCAGGAAAAATAAAGTTTCAGTTGACCCCACCCTCTGTCCTGTTAAGGACCAGAATTAAAAAACAAAAAACAAAGAATAATTTTTGTGTCCCGCTATGAAAGACTGAGTGTCTCTTTATATTATGTTATGTTTGCAATTTAATTAATCATAATGATTTCTGATTGGTAGGATAAGAAGTGATCATTTTTCTTATATCTCCAGTGACTCCTTCCTTCCCTTTGAACTTGCCCACAAATATTCAGATGTTTCTTTGTAAAAAGTGAAATAGAATGATCTTGAAAAGAATTCTTTGGGACAGAAAATTTCATATATCTAATTGGATGCATTTTTTTCTTTTCTATTTTTTTTTTTTTTTTTTTTTGAAGTCTCGCTCTGTCGCCCAGGCTGGAGTGCAGTGGCACCATCTCTGCTCACCGCAAGCTCCGCCTCCCAGGTTCACGCCATTCCCCAGCCTCAGGTTCCGGAGTATCTGGGACTACAGGCTCCCGCCACCACACCTAGCTAATTTTTTGTATTTTTAGTAGAGACAGGGTTTCACCGTGTTAGCTAGGATGGTCTCGATCTCCTGACCTCGTGATCCTCCCGCCTCGACCTCCCAAAGTGCTGGGATTACAGGCGTGAGCCACTGCACCCGGCCAGCTAAACTCTATCTTTTAAAGAAATTACCTGTATTTATCATGTAAAACTCTATCAAAGTGAAAAATAATTTAATATTATTGACATATCATTTAAATACTTGCCCACACTAGAAAAAGCTCGTTTGCTTATTGCTGTACAATAATGTATGTGTTGGCATCATTTTATATTAAAAAGTCCTAAAGAATACTGACAAGATCTAGGTAAATAAAAAAGATTATTTTATGGAAATAGGATAGTAAGTAGGTAGATTAAATTGCCAACTGTGATAGACTGGTAAATTGTTCATTATGAAATTTATTAAAATTAAGAAAGAAAATTACATTATCTCTGCTTTTTGACAGAATTGCAAAGTGAAAGGATGTGTTATATAAATAAGCAATGCTTTAATTTAGGCTTTACTCCTACATTTTTTACCATTAGCCAGAAAACAAACTATAAATACTAAATAAATTCTTATTTCAACGTAGTTGGGAATAAATTATCGTGTATACAAAATAATCTAGAAGAGGGAAAGTTTTAGTATACAAGTTATAAATGTGTTTTCCAAAGGTCATGTTCAAAGTCTGAGAGAGTAAGAAGCTGTTGCTAAGACAACAATTACAACAAAATAGGAACAAATTGGTTGGGCTAGCAGGCGAATTTATCCAACTCCAATAATGGCGTTAACAAAATTAGAGAACTACTTTCCAAATGGAGCTAATCATTAAGATGGGAAACTAAGAAGAAAAATCCTTCGTCAATAACGTTGTTCAAAGTTGAGGTTCAACTAATTTTACTCTTAGAATTAGTCCCACACAGCATGGGACTGTCTTTATTTCCTTGGAGGCAAATAAAACCAATGGAAAAAATCTATAATTCAATTAATGGCATGGATGATGATGGCAACCATTACTAAGAGTAATGTCTGACTGAGTTTCCTGACTGTTTATACGTTGGTAAATCCTTAAGCTTATAAATTGCTAAATCTTGAAGAAATTTAAGTTTCTAACTATATAAGTTACATTTTTCCTCTACACATTTAAATTTATTTTTTAGTTTCCTGAGTACAACAGCCTGCCTTTTCAGAAGTAGAAAGTTTACACAGTGAGTTGGAATCCTAAAAATTAGAGAAATATATTTGATAACTTGTATCTGATTGATACATGTTTTGCAAACTTCCTAATTTGAAGGATACTTCATCCTTATTACCTTAAAATCTCATTCTAACTTTATCATCCACTTAGACTGTCACCTTAAGTTTTAAAAAATAGGTTATTGCATGTGTGTGAGGAGTTGAGTGCCAAAGCACATTTCTGGTCCAAATAAACTTTTAAAAGTTTTCACAACTGCGTGTGTAATCACAGTCACACATGCATCAGATTTTGCATGACATAATAGTAAAAGGAATAGCCGAAGAAATTAAAACAGAACTTCCATATTCAATTGGGTCCCTTGCAGGGCTTGAAAGAGGTGTAATTCACTGCACATAGGGATATTTCTCAAAAGTTTCTTTCCTTTTCTTCTTAACTTCTCTTCTCTTCTCCTCTACTTTGGGCTGCTTCAGAATTTCTCATACACCAAACCTACAAAACTTTCTCTCAGTAAACATGCATAACTTTTCTGCAGATCACCTTCCTTTCTCTCTGTTCTTTATTATGAGACTCTCCAGGCTCTAAATCACAATGAGTCCTCAGCTTGGTCTGACAAAGACAGAAGTCTTCTTAGGGAGTAGTCAAGGAGAAGAAATTGGTCAAAGAGAGATTTTCTTTATTGCTTTCTTTTCTTTCAGGCAAGTAGAATGGTTTTGGGAGAGGAAGAGGAAAAAGGCTTGAGCAAATTCAAAATTAGTAAATTCTGTCTTTATTATGCAAACTTTGATGAGTAAAGTGAAAGACCATGTATCTTTTTTTCATAGTAATAAATTATATTTTTTAAAATGTTTATTTATTTTACTAATGCCTCACACGCTGTCTCCTGTTCAAATGTCACTAACAAAGAAAGAAAAAGAAGAAAGGATAAAGGAAGGGAGGAAAAGAGAAGAGAGGAAACCCTGAAAAAAATAGATGCTAGTAAAACTTCATTTCCATAAATTACTGGAAGGTGAATGGTTCCTATGCTTAAAGTGACTAGTATTTGCATCTTTTATTCATTTAACAACTATGTCTTGAGTGCCTTCTATGAGCCAGGCACTAAAAAGGCAGCCTGCTTCCTCAGATCCAAATGCTAAACAAATTTCTTTTTTTTTCAAGTATTCAAAACGAAAGCATGAAAAAGAAGAAAAGATGCCATATTCTAAATGATCTGTGGGCTATAATTGTTTGTCCTAATATAATTACACTGTACCCTGGCTTCATCTTAGTCTATGAAATTTGATTTGAAAGTTTATGGAAAGTGCATATCTCAACAGCACCATCAATCATTTTTCAAAGTTGAAATAAACAGTCAAAATCAACAGCTTAGCCAAAGATGCTGCTTATGGTATACAGACGCACCATCGGAATTACTAACCAGAATAGTTTTGGGACTATCTTATTGGCATGTTGCAAGAATCACTCTTATATGCTGAGTTGTCTCCCAGCAGCATCTCTTGCCTGAGCAAAATTTGACTTTCATAATAGTCTAAGGAAAGGGTCTTCATTAAGGGTGATTTATCACCAGTCATGGAAAACAAAAGTAACAACTTCTGATAAAAAATGTCTACCCATGCAAAGCAGGCGAAGAACATTTACCAATGAAGTTAGCACAGCACAGAAAATTTTGCATCTGCCAATCAGTCAGGCACACAACTCCTTGTTCAGACACTGTGAAAAATCACAACAATGCCCTGACTATGTATTTGAATATATTCAGTCCATCTTTTGCAATGTATAAGATGAGCTTGGAAGGATGTAGAATTTACTTACATTACATATGAAGCCTTTTCCTTGGGTGCCCAATTCAGTGCCTAGTTCTTAGTAGGTGCTCAGTATGTGGTGATTTCAGTGGCAGGAATAGTGGTAAGGTAGCAGGTAATGGCTTATTTTAAAGTATGATAGAAGATTTTAAATGTTATATATTTAATGCACATTTAACATAGTATGCATTTAAGGTTTATTAAAATAAGTTGAATTTTCACCCCCTTGCATCAGGTAGTATTGATTAGTAAATTACCTGTAAATTCTAGAAATCTCACAATATTCAGGGACTTCAGGGTAATGAACCTCTTGTTTCTCTGTACTCTTTACTATAGTATTTATAAACAGCTATGTGAGAGCAGAAAAACATTTATTCCAATTGTATCATTGGTGGTTACAATTAATTACTTGCCTTGGACTCTGCTAATGACCAGCAGTTGATGATTTAAAGAGATCTATGCCACAAAAGGCCATTTGACTTAACTCACCAAAGTCATCTATATACGCCCATGGAAGGAATCCAGTCTTTTTCAATAATCCTTATTGATTGTAAATGATATCAGAGGATAACCTGGTTTTAGTAAACTCCCCTTAAAAGTCCCTCATTTGATCGTACGCTCTTGCGGTCACCATCTTAGCACCATACTGGTTATTTGCAACATGGATTGCCAGGTACCACTGCTTTTTCTTAAAGCAGATTTTCATTCACTTTGATTGAGTCTTAGGAGTTTGTGGAGAGGGACCATGACTGAACCATTAACCTTGTGCTTCCACACCTTGAAGCCAGTAACGAGGCTAACCCAGAGGCACTGCCTGTCCCCTGAGACAGAGGTTAGCAGAGACTGGTCAGGTACAGCACTTCCTCATTTACAAGGGGAGTCAGGACTAGGGGCAGAAGCAAGGAGAGCAAGCACCATAGAATCATCCTGAGACAATATAAGTGCTGGTTCTGATTCTACTATCTTGTTATGTCATCTTGAATCAACCACCTACCCATTCTATGCCTCAGTTTACGCATTTTAACAATAAAGGGAAAAGGCTAAAGAAGGTGTCTCTAAAGTCTATTGAAGCCAAAGAAATCCAAAATTCTATTTGTCATTTAAGTGGCCATTTTTCCTTTTTTTTTCCCACTGTCTACAAACACACTTAGTTGAAGACTTGGGCAACAACAAGAATACATTTGGCTATTATCACATTTTCAAGACTAATGAGTCTCTTTGTCAATGACAAACAAATGGCCCATTATGCAAGCTGATAATTGCAATATATTACCTTCTCACATTAAGTTAGTCACAAATAGTACTTTAAAATTCAATGCAGAAAAAAAAAGTGTTGAGTCCCAGTTTTGGCTGAAGTAGACACAATCCCTGCCCTCAATGTAGCTTTGAGTCCTGTTGGAGAGGCAGCTATTAGACAGATAATCACAGGAATAAATACTAGAGTTGAGAACCTGCCTGTGAGGGAGAAGTTCAGGGTGATATGCAAATATGTCCCAAAGGAACCCAATCTCATCCAAAGATTAATGTGTGAATAAACTTGTCTGTGCAAAGCTTAATATCAAATTTTGAGGTGATATTATGGTTGTCTAAGAAGTTGTTACATATTGTTAAGTGAATGAGATTCTGTGTTTCCCCAATAAAGAATTCTACATGTGTATAGAAAAATTTATCATTTAGGATGGGGTAAATATGGCAGTATAATTTTAGACTCTCTTTATAGTCGAGGATGGTCCATTTTCAATAGTTGACGCCACTAGACCAAAGTAGAATGAATCCCCAAATAGGGAAAAATCACAGCCCTTGTTTCTCAAGGCTTAATCATCACAATACCTTGATAAATTTTGCCATAGCCATCGATCTGTTCTATAAATCACTCACACTTTTCCTCAAATTGACTTAAAAAAATTCTTACTTACCTTTACCCTAAACAAAGATATCCATAAATTAGTACAAAAGTTTTTAACATACTAGTTACATTGTTTGATTAACTTTTAAAAATGAATGCATATCTCTTCAAATAAAACTTGGTTATTGGTATATTTAACATCATTTTGGGTACCAAACTTTGGAAAACACTGACCTCAACTCATGGCCCCATACATACACACAAACACAAACTGTAACCCTGGGAAAACTCTTCAGTTAGTGGGAATGATGCAGAAGCCCAGTTGCAACTCACTATCTGTGCCTTTCAGCAAAGTTTTTATAAATTTTCCTCATGAAGCCACCTGTGATTTCCAGTGGTTTTTAATTTACTTAATACGTAATTATGAAGGAACAATTGTGTAGTCTTATTTCTGAATGCAATGACACCTGATCACTCAACATACAGAAATTTGGAGCGATTTTGATTTGACATGATGACTAAGAGCATTTTGTACCTCCAGTCTAAGAATATTCACACCTAATATAATTTTGCAATAACATGTTAGGATATATGGTTTCTCAGAAAGGTAAGTTAAAGTATTTGCAGTGGTAGTGAGAACCATTGGTAATTCTGAGAGCAGAGATGTCATTTATAGTAGTTAATACCCATGAGATGTTAACTACTATGTAAGAAGAAAGTGTTTAAAGGCAAAAAATTGTATATTTTTTTTACCTCTGTGCATATGGTAGCTTCACTCTATGGTATTCAAAAATAATAATGCATATTAAATAAAATAATAACGACAAGGAAAATCAATTATATTTTGGCTTTTATTGGATTTAGAATCCTGTGTTAATAAACTGTTAGAGATTAGGGTGTGTAGAACAGGAGTTTATCTGTGGCTGGAGACTCAAAGTTTCCTATAGTTCTCTTGACAAGCATACAAACTATTCCTTAAAAAGGAGAATTAAAGCAAGCAGTGTGCTTCACAGACAGCAAGATGTAGCTGACTTGGCTGATAACATTTGGCTGCAACAATCTCCTCTGTATCAACCAATGGGAAATGCCAAAATCAATTAGGATTAACTGTAGACTATACCATCATGTCTGAATTACATGCTGTAAGTTCTTCCTGTTCATTTTTCATCTGAAATTATTTAAAAATCTAAAATTGTGGCAAAGATATTTGAGGCCACTATATTAATTTTCTTATCATATTATTATTTTCTATTTGTTGCCCACATAATATTTACGCACTAGAAATTCTAGTCATGACTGAGCTCTGTTCAACTTTATTTTTACATTTTTATACAATAATTTATTTTTTATTTACACATGCATCATATTTTACCGCAAACAAAGCAAAGCCAAACTGAATACCATTTTACACATAAAACCACAGGGGAATTTTTGCACTGTACTCTAGCAGTCAGTCAAGAATCAATGCCTCCCTTTCCCTAACTATTCCATACTCACTCTTATTCTTCCTTCCATAGATGTGTGTTTTTAACTTGCTTGACTCCCTTCTTTACTGCTAGCACCTATTTATCTTTTTTTTTTTAAATCAGTTTTTATTTTAGATTCAGGCAGGACATGTGCAGATTTGTTTCCTGAGTATATTGCATGATGCTGAGGTTTGAGGTACAAATGATCCCATCACCCAGGTACTGAGCATAGTACCCCACAGTTGGTTTTTCAATCCTTGATCCCATCCATCCCTCTTCACTCTAGTAGTCCCCAATCTCAATTGTTGTCATATTTATGTCCATGAGTAGTCATTGTTTAGCTCCCGCTTATAAGTAAGAACATACAGTATTGGATTTTATGTTCCTACATTAATTCGCTTAGAATAATTGTTTCCAGCTGCACCCATGTTACTACAAAGAACATGATTTCATTCTGTTTTATGCCTTTGTATTATTCCATATATATATATGTGTGTGTATGTATATGTATATGTGTGTGTGTGTGTGTGTGTGTATATATATATATAATTTTTATTTATCCAAAATACCATTGATGGATACCTAGGTTGATTCCATGTCTTTGCTATTGTGAATAGTGCAATGAGCATGTATCTTTTTACTAGGATTTGTTTTCTTTTGGATATAGAGACAATAATGGAATTGCTGGGTGAAATGGTAGTTCTGTTTTAAGTTCTTTGAGAAATTAAAGGAATTAGCTTTCCACAGTGGCTAAACTAATTTACACTACCACCAACAGTGTATAAGCATTCCCTTTCCTCTGCAGCCTTGCCAATATCTGTTTTGTTTTTTTTTTTTGTTTTTAAATAATAGCTATTCTGACTGGTGTGAGATAATATCTCATAAGGGCTTTGATTTGCATTTCTCTTGTGATTGATGATGTGGAACATTTTCTCACATGTTTCTTGTCAACTTGTATGTACTCTTTTGAGATGTGTCTGTTCATGTCTTTTGCCCATTTCTCAGTGGGATTATTTGTTGTTTTTCTTTTTGTTTTGTTTTGTTTTTTTTGCTTGTTCAATTGTTTAAGTTCTTTATCAATTCCGTATATTAGACCTTTGTTGGATACATAGTTTGCAAATACTTTCTCCTGTTCTGTAGATTGTCTATTTACTCTGTTGATAGTTCTTTTACTGTGTAGAAGCTCTTTAGTTTAATTAGGTCCCACTTGTCAATTTTTATTGTTGTTGCAATTACTTTTGAGGACTTACTTTTAAGTTCTTTCCCATGGCTGATTCCAGAATGAGGTTTCCTGAGTTTTCTTCTAGGATTCTTGTAGTTTGAGGTCTTACATTTAAATTTTAATCCATCTTGAGTTAATTTTTGTATACGGTGACAGGTAGGAATCCAGTTTCATTCTTCTACATATGGCTCACCAGCTATCCCAGCACCATTTATTGAATAGGGGGTTCTTTCTATTGCTTATTTTTGTTGAGTTTGTCAAAGATCAGATGGCTGTAGGCATGCAAGTTTATTCCTTGGTTCTCTATTCTGTTTTATGTGTCTGTTTTTGTATCAGTACCATGCTGTTTGGGTTACTATGGCCTTATAGTATCGTTTGAAGTTGAGTAATGTGATGCCTCCAGCTTTTTCCTTTTTGCTTAGGATTGCTTTGCTATTCCGGCTCCTTTTTGGTTGCAAGTGAGTTTTAGGATAGGTTTTTTTCCCAGTTCTGTGAAAAATGCCATTGGTAGTTTGATAGGAATAATGTTGAATCTGCAGTTTGCTTTGGGAAGTACAGCCACTTTGTACTCCCACTTGTGAGTGAGAACAGGCAGTGTTTGGTTTTCTGTTCCTGTGTTAGTTTACTGAGAATGATGGCTTCCAGCTTCATCTATGTTACTGCAAAGGACATGAACTCATTCTTTTTTATGGCTGCATAGTATTCCATGGTGTATATGTGCCACATTTTCTTTATCCAGCCTATCATTGATGGGCTTTTGGGTTGATTCCAAGTCTTTGCTGTTGTAAATAGTGCTGGAGTAAACATACATGTGCATGTGTCTTTATAATAGAATTAGTTATAATCCTTTGGTTATATAACCAGTAATGGGATTGCTGGGTCAAATGGTATTTCTAGTTCTAGATCCTTGAGGAATCGCCACACTGTCTTCCACAATGATTGAACTAATTTACACTCCCACCAACAGTGTAAAAGCATTCCTATTTCTCCTCAGCCTCACCAGCATCTGTTGTTTCCTGACTTTTTAATCATTGTCATTCTAACTGGCATGAGATGGTATCTCATTGTGGTTTTGATTTGCATTTCTCTAATGACCAGTGATGATGAGCTTTTGTTTTTATGTTTTTTGGTTGCATAAATGTCTTCTTTTGAGAAGTATCTGTTCATATCCTTTGCCCACTTTTTGATGGGGTTGCTTTTTCCTTGTAAATTTGTTTAAGTTCCATGTAGATTCTGGATATTAGACATTTGTTGGATGAGTAGATTGCAAAAATTTCCTCCCATTCTATACTACAAGGCTACAGGAACCAAAACAGCATGATACTGGTACCAAAACGGATACACAGACCAGTGGAACAGAACAGAGACCTCAGAAATAATACCACACATCTACAACCATCTGATCTTTGACAAACCTGACACAAATAAGAAATGGGGAAAGGATTCCCTATTTAATAAATGGTGCTGGGAAAACTGGCTAGCCATATGCATAAAACAGAAACTGGACCCCTTCCTTACATCTTATACAAAAATTAATTCAAGATGGATTAAAGACTTAAATGTAAAACCCAAAACCATAAAAACTCTAGAAGAAAACCTAGGCAATATCATTCAGGACATGGGCAAAAACTTCATGACTAAAACACCAAAAGCAATTGCAACAAAAGCCAAAACTGAAAAATGTGATCTAATCAAACTAAAGAACTTGTATATTGATTTATACCCTGAAACTTTACTAAAGTCATTTATCAGTTCCGGGAGCCTTTTGGTGGAGTCTTTAGTGTTTTTTAGGTATAGAATCATGTTGTCTACAAAGAGAGATAGTTTGATTTCTTCTTTTCTTATTTGGATGTTTTTTATTCCTTTCTCTTGTCTGGTTGCTCTGCCTGGCACTTCCAGTACTATGTTGAATTGACATAGTGAGAGTGGGCATCTTTGTCTTGTTCCAGTTCTCCAAGGGAATGTTCCAGTTCTTGCACATTCAGTATGATGCTGGCGGTGTTTGTCATAGATGGCTCTTATTTTTTTATGTATGCTCCTTTGATGTCTAGTTTCTCAAGGATTTTGAAAGCTATTTCTCCATCTATTGAGATGATCGTATGGTTTTTGTTTTAAATTCTGTTTATATGGTAAATCACGTTTATTTGATGTTCATTGAACCAACCTTGTATCCCAGGAATGAAGCCTGTTTGATTATGACGAGTTAACTTTTTGATGTGCTGTTGAATTCAGTTTGCTAGTATTTTGTTGAGGATTTTTGCGTCTATGTTCATCAGGGATGTTAGCCTGTAGTTTTCTTTTTTCACTGTGTCTTTACCAGGTTTCAGTATCAGAGGGATGCTGGCTTCATAGAGTGAGTTGGAGAAGAGTCTTTCCTTGATTTTTTTGGAATAGGTTCAGTAGAATTGGTACCAGCAATTTGTACATCTGATAGAATTTGACTGAGAATCCATCTGACCTGAGGCTTTTTTTCATTGGTAGAATTTGTATTACTGATTCAATTTTGGAAATCTATATTGATTTATTCAGTGTTTCAGTTTCTTTCTGATTCGATTTTGGGAGATTGTGTGTTTCCAGGAATTTATCCACTTCCTCTAGGCTTTCTAGTTTGTGTGCATAAAGGTATTAATAATACTCTCTAAGGATCTTTTGTATTTCTGTGGAATTCGTTGTAACGACACCTTTGTTATTTCTGATTATGCTTATTTGAACCTTCTCTCTCTTTTTTCTTTGTTAATCTAGCTAGCAATCTACCAATCTGGCTTATCCTTTCAAAAAACCAACTTTTGGTTTCATTGATTCTTTGTGTGGATTTTTGGGTCTCAATTTCATTAGTTCCACTCCAATTTTGGTATTTCTTTTTTTCTGCTATCTTTGGGATTAGTGTGTTCCTGTTTTTCTAGTTCCTTGAAATTTGATATTAGATCATTAATTTGAGATTTTTTGTGTGTGAAGTAGGCATTTAGCACTATAAACTTTCCTCTTAACACTACTTTTGCTGCATCCCAGAGACTTTGATATGTTGTGTCTCTGTCTGTTTCCATTTATTTCAAGGAATTTTTAAATTTCTGCCTTGATTTCATCGTTTACTCAAAAGTCATTCAAGAGCAAATTGTTTAATTTACATGTAATATTGTGGTTTTGAAAGATCTTCTTGGTATTGGTTTATATTTTCACTCTACTGTGGTCCAAGAGTGTGACTGGTATGATTTCTATTTTTTTTAATTTATCGAAACTCATTTTATGGCTGAGCATGTGGTCTATCTTGGAGTATGTTCCATGTGCCGATAAAAAAATGTCAATTTTGTGGTTGTTGGGGGCAATATTCTGTTTATGTCTATTAGGTCCAATTAGTCACATGTTCAGTTTAAGTCCAGAATTTCTTTGTTAGTTTTTTGCCTCAATCATCTGCCTAATGCTGTCAGTGGGGTATTGAAGTCCCCCACTATCATTGTGTGGCTGTCAAGTCTTTTTGCAGAACTAGAAGTACTTCTATGTATCTGGGTACTCCCATTTTGGGTATGTATAGTTTTAGAATAATTAAGTCTTCTTGAATTGAACCATTTATCATTACGTAGTGCCCTTCTTTGTCCTCTTTTACTGTTTTGGGTTTAAAATCTGTTTTATCTAATATAAGAATGGCAATCTCTGGTCTTTTTTATTTTCCGTTTCCATGGTAGATCTTTCTCCAACCCTTTGCTTTGAACCTATTGGCATCATTATGTTTGAGATGGCTCTCTTAAAGACAAAAGATGGATGGATCTTGTTTTTTTTAATCCACCTTTTCACTCTGTGCCTTTTAAATGGGGCATTTAGATCATTTACATTCAAAGTTAATATCGACATGTAAGGTTTTGATCCTAACATGAAATTGTTAGCTGGTTGCTTCCTAGTTTTTATTGTGTGGTTGCCTTATAGGTTCTGCAGTCTATATACTTAAGTGTGTTTTTGCTGTAGCGTCAACCTAATTTTCATTAAAAGATTATTCTGTTCACCTTCATGCTAGATTAGAGAATGATGAGGAAATTTACAATATACATTGCTTTTCCTTCAAAGTAGCTCTTGTTTCCTGACTGTAAATATGTGGTGCACAGTTCACAAACTTCTCATCTTGCTAATTACCCATTGTTTACTCAGTGCTTGAAACTAACTTGCACATTTTATACATCCCTGAAAATTGTGAGTTAAACTTTTTGTATAATACAACACTTCATTTTAAAGGGGATCTTCCCCAAAAGAATATTTTTTAATGTGAACTAACCTGTCTCTTAACATAGTGGATACATTGTGGATAGTGGAAATAGGAAATTTGGGTTTTAGTTGTGCTATAAAAATTATTCAAATCACTTAACCATAACTAGAGTGCAATTACCTTGTCTGTAATAAGAAGACAGAGTCTTAGGCTTTAAAATCACAAAGACAGAGGTGTTGATTCTGCCTTAGACACTAGCTAGCGATGTGATCTTTGATGAGTCACCTGAACTCACAGAGCCACATTGTGCTGAATTATACATTTGGGGTTGTAGTCTGAACTTTGTTAGGTTGCCATGAAGATTAATTGAAATAAAAATGTCCAAGCTTTGTATCTATTATTATATGAACATAACACTTTATAAATTCCTTCTGACTATTGCTTTTTCTCCAAGTTCTTGAAATCTCTTTTTGGCATATTTAAAATGAAACATCATTTATAATTTTCATTGCTAACATTTCATGTAAATACACATTATTATCAATATAAAAATAGTTATACATAAGAAATTGCTAAATCTCCTTGACAATTTGGTAATGAAAACTGAGAACTCAGTCATCCATATTTTGGTCACTGTGACATTATTACCTCACAGAAAGGCTCTTTACATTTTCTGATGTTAATATTTATTCTGAATCTTGAATAAAAGAGGGGTTTCTATTTGGTATATAGAAAACACCAACAATAAACAAATGAGAGTGAAGATTTTCTTTTAGTAAGATTTTCTGTTTTCTGTATCAAGTGTTCAGTAATTTCATCCCGTTCCACATCCCTACTGTGAATGTGATAAGGTGTTACAGTTCCATCAAGATGTCTCAGTGTTTTATGATTTTGATTCCCCCCCCCAGTTCATTCTGTTTTCTATAGCAAATAAGAGTTTTCCACTATATATATGTAGTTCCCTTCTAAAAGACACAAATAAAAGTGGGAAAAAATTAGTTTCCATCACATACTTTAATTCCCTCATTGTGAAAATAAACCCTTTTCAAATATTTACCTAAAATTTGCATGCTCCACTATATGGTGTTTTACCTTTGATTGTAACTTAACATGAAGATAAAAACTAAGAACATTCACCTTTTAATGTTTGAATAGCATTATTCAATCATCTCTCATCCTCTTCATTTAAAAAAAAAAAACAAAAAAAGGAAGGGAAGATGGCCGAATAGGAACAGCTGCAGTCTGCAGCTCCCAGCGTGATCAACACAGAAGACGGGTAATTTCTGCATTTCCAACTGAAGTACCTGGTTCATCTCACTGGGACTAGTTGGACAGTGGGTGCAGCCCACGGAGGGCAAACTGATTCAGGGCAGGGCATCGCCTCACCTGGGAAGCACAAGGGGTTGGGAGATTTCCCTTTCCTAGCCAAAGGAAGCTATGAGAGACTACCTGGAAAATCAGGAGACTTTTGCCCAAATCTGTGCTTTTCCCAAGGTCTTAGCAACCTGCAGACAAGGTGATTCTATCCTGTGCCTGGCTCGACAGTTCCCACACCCATGGAGCCTTACTCACTGCTAGTGCAGCAGTCTGAGATTGATCTGTGAGATGGCAGACTGGCTGGGGGAGGGGCAACTGCCATTGCTGAGGCTTGAGTAGGTAAACATAGCGGCCAGGTAGCTCGAACTGGGCCGAGTCCACCACAGCTCAACAAGGCCTACTGCCTCTAGACTCCACTTCTGTGGGCAGGGCATACCTGAACAAAAGGCAGCAGACAACTTTTGCAGACTTAAATGTCCCTGTCTGACAGCTCTGAAGAGAGCAGTAGTTCTCCCAGCACAGCATTTGAGCTCTGAGAACAGACAGACTGCCTCCTCAAGTGGGTCAGGCAGCAATATTTGCTGTTCTGCAATATTTGCTGTTCTGCAGCCTCCGCTGGTGATACCCAGACAAACAGGATCTGGAGTAGAACTCCAGCAAACTCCAACAGACCTGTAGCTGAGGGACTTGACTGTTAGAAGGAAAACTAACAAACAGGAATAGCATCAACATCAACAAAAAGGACATCCACACCAAAACCCCATCTGTAGGTCACTAACATCAAAGACCAAAGTTAGATAAAACCACAAAGATGGGGAGAAACCAGAGAAGAAAACCTGAAAATTCTAAAAATCAGAGCGTCTCTTCTCCTCCAAAGGATCTTACCTCCTCCAGCAACGGAAAAAGGCTGGAGGGAGAATAACTTTGATGGGTTGACAGAAGTAGGCTCCAGCAGGTCAGTAATAAAAAGCTTCTCCAAACCAAAGGATGATGTTTGAACCCATTGCAAGGAAGCTGAAAACCTTGAAAAAAGATTAGACGAATGGCTAACTAGAATAAACAGTGTAGAGAAGACATTGAATGGCATGACCTGATGGAGCTGAAAACCGTGGAACAAGAACTTCGTGACACATGCACAAGCTTCAATAGCTAATTCAATCAAGTGGAAGAAAGGATATCAGTGATTGAAGATCAAATTAATGAAATAAAACAAGAAGACAACGTTAGAGAAAAAAGAGTAAAAAGAAACAAACAAAGCCTCCAAGAAATATGGGACTACGTGAAAAGACCAAATCTACATTTGATTGGTGTGCCTGAAAGTGATGGGGAGAACGGAACCAAGTCACTCTTCAGGATATTATCCAGGAGAACTTCCCCAACCTAGAAAGGCAGGCCAACATTCAAATTCAGGAAATACAGAGAACACCACAAAGATACTCCTCCAGAAGAGCAACCCCAAGACACATAATTGTCAGATTCATCAAGATTGAAATAAAGGAAAAAGTGTTAAGGGAAGCCAGAGAGAAAGGTTGGGTTACCCACAAAGGGAAGCCCATCAGATTAACAGTGGATCTCTTGGCAGAAACCCTACAAGACAGAAGAGAGTGGGGGCCAATATTCAACATTCTTAAAGAAAAGGATTTTCAACTCAGAATTCATATCCAGCCAAACTAAGCTTCATAAGTGAAGGAGAAATAAAATCCTTTACAGACAAACAAATGTTGAGAGGTTTTGTCACCACCAGGCATGCCTTACAAGAGCTCCTGAAGAAAGCACTAAACATGGAAAGAAACAACCGGTACCAGTCACTGCAAAAACATGCCAAACTGTAAAGACCATCAATGCTATGAAGAAACTGCACTGACTGATTAACAGGCAAAATAACCAGTGACCATCATAACGACAGGATCAAGTTCACACATAAAAATATTAACCTTAAATGTAAATGGGCTAAATGCCCCAATTAAAGGACACAGACTGGCAAATTGGATAAACAGTCAAGACCCATCAGTGTGCTGTATTCAGGAGACCTATCTTACGTGCAAAGATGCACATAGGCTCAAAATAATGGGATGGAGGAAGATCTACCAAGCAAATGGAAAGCAAAAAAAAAAAGCAGGGGTTGCAATCCTAGTCTCTGATAAAACAGACTTTAAACCAACAAAGATCAAAAGAGACAAAGAAGGCTATTACATAATGGTAAAGGGGTCAATTCAATAAGAAGAGCTAACTATCCTAAATATGTATGCATCCAATACAGGAGCACCCAGATTCATAAAGCAAGTCCTTAGAGACCTACAAAGAGACTTGGACTCCCACACAATAGTAATGGGATACTTTAACACCCCACTGTCAGTATTAGACAGATCAACGAGACAGAAGGTTAACAAGGATATCTAGGACCTGAACTCAGCTCTGCAACAAGCAGACCTAATAGACATCTACAGAACTCTCTACCCCAAATCAACAGAATATACATTCTTCTCAGCACCACATTGCACTTATTCTAAAATTGATCACATAATTGGAAGTAAAGCACTCCTCAGCAAATGTAAAAGAATAGAAATCACAACACACTGTCTCTCAGACCACAATGCAATCAAACTAGAACTCAGGATTAAGAAATTTACTCAAAACCACACAACTACATGGAAACTGAACAACCTGCCCCTGAATGACTACTGGGTAAATAATGAAATGAAGGCAGAAATAAAGATGTTCTTTGAAACCAATGAGAATAAAGACACGCGTTCCAGAATCTCTGGGACACATTTAAAGCAGTGTGTAGAGGGAAATTTATAAGACTGAATGCCCACAAAAGAAAGCAGGAAAGATCTAAAATCGACACCCTAACATCACAATTAAAAGAACTAGAGAAACAAGAGCAAACAAATTCAAAAGCTAGCAGAAGGCAAGAAACAACTAAGATCAGAACAGAACTGAAAGAGATAGAAACACAAAAACCCTTCAAAAGAAAATCAACGAATCCAGGAGCTGGTTTTTTGAAAAGATCAACAAAATTGATAGACCACTAGCAAGACTAACAAAGAAGAAAAGAAAGAAGAATCAAATAGATGCAATAAAAAAATGAAAAGGGGATATCACCAACGATCCCACAGAAATACAAACTACGATCAGATAATACTATAAACACCTCTATGCAAATAAAGTAGAAAATCTAGAAGAAATGGATAAATTCCTGGACACATACACCCTCCCAAGACTAAACCAGGAAGAAGTTGAATCTCTGAATAGACGAATAACAGGCTCTGAAATTGAGGTAATAATTAATAGCCTACCAACCAAAAAAGGTCCAGGACCAGATGGATTCACAGCCGAATTCTACCAAAGGTACAAAGAGGAGCTGGTACCACTCCTTCTGAAACTATTCCAATCAATAGAAAAAGAGGGACTCCTCCCTAACTCATTTTATAAGGCCAACAGCATCCTGATACCAAAGCCTGGCAAAGACTCAACAAAAAAAGAGAATTTTAGACCAATATCCCTGATGAACATCAATGTGAAAATCCTCAATAAAATACTGGCAAACTAAATCCAGCAGCACATCAAAAAGCTTATCCACCACGATCAAGTTGGCTTCATCCCTGGCATGCAAGGCTGGTTCAACATATGCAAATCAATAAACGTAATCCATCATATAAACAGAACCAATGACAAAAACCACATGATTATCTCAATAGATGCAGAAAAGGCCTTTGACAAAATTCAACAGCCCTTCATGCTAAAAACTCTCAATAAACTAGGTATTGATGGAACATATCTCAAAATAATAAGAGCTATTTATGACAAACCCACAGCCAATATCATATTGAATGGCCAAAAACTGGAAGCATTCCCTTTGAAAAGTGGCACAAGACAAGGATGCCCTCTCTCACCACTCCTATTCAACATAGTGTTGGAAGTTCTGGCCAGGGCAAATAGGCAAGAGAAAGAAATAAAGGGTATTCAGTTAGGAAATGAGGAAGTAAAATTGTCCCTGTTTGCAGATGACATGGTTGTATATTTAGAAAACCCCATCATCTCAGCCCAAAATCTCCTTAAGCTGATAAGGAACTTCAGCAAAGTCTCAGGATACAAAAGCAATGTGCAAAAATTACAAGCATTCCTATGCACCATTAACAGACAAACAGAGAGCCAAATCATGAGTGAACTCCCATTCACAAGTGCTGCAAAGAGAATAAAATGCCTAGGAATCCAACTTACAAGGGATGTGAAGGACCTCTTCAAGGAGCCTACAAACCACTGCTCAACGAAATAAAAGAGGACACAAACAAATGGAAGAATATTGCATGTTCATGAATAGGAAGAACCAATATCATGAAAATGGCCATACTGCCCCAAGTAATTTATAGATTCAATGCCATCCCCATCAAGCTACCAATGACTTTCTTCAAATATTTAGAAAAAAACTACATTAAAGTTCATGTGGAACCAAAAAAAGAGCCTGCATTGCCAAGACAATCCTAAGCAAAAAGAACAAAGCTGGAGGCATCACGCTACCTGACTTGAAACTATACTACAATGCTACAGTAACCAAACAAAACAGCATGGTACTGGTACCAAAATAGATATATAGACCAACAGAACAGAACAGAGGCCTCAGAAACAACACCATACATCTACTATCATCTGATCTTTGAAAAACCTGACAAAAACAAGAAATGGGGAAAGGATTCTCTATTTAATAAATGGTGCTGGGAAAACTGGCTCACCATATGTGGAAAGCTGAAATTGGATCCCTTCCTTACACCTTATACAAAAATTAATTCAAGATGGATTAAAGACTTAAATGTTAGACCTAAACCCATAAAAACCCTAGAAGAAAACCTAGGCAATGCCATTCAGGACATAGACATGGGCAAGGACTTCCTGACTAAAACACCAAAAGCAATGGCAACAAAAGCCAAAATAGACAAATGGGATCTAATTAAACAAGAGAGCTCCTGCTCTGCAAAAGCAACTACCATCAGAGTGAACAGGCAACCTACAGAATGGGAGGAAATTTCTGCAATCTACCCATCTGACAAAGGGCCAATATTCAGAACCTACAAAGAACTCAAACAAATTTACAAGAAGAAAAACAAACAACCTCATCAAAAAGTGGGCAAAGGATATGAACAGATACTTCTCAAAAGAAGATATCTATGCAGCCAACAGACACATGAAAAAATGCTCATCATCGCTGGTCATCAGAGAAATGCAAATCAAAACCACAATGAGATACCATCTCACACCAGTTAGAATGGCAATCATTAAAAAGTCAGGAAACAACAGATGCTGGAGAGGATGTGCAGAAATAGGGACACTTTTACACTGTTGGTGGGACTATAAACTAGTTCAAGCATTGTGGAAGACAATGTGGTGATTCCTCAAGGATCTAGAACTAGAATTACCATTTGACCTAGCAATCCCATTACTGGGTATATACCCAAAGGATTATAAATCATGCTACTCTAAAGACACATGCATATGTATGTTTATTGCAGCACTATTCACCATAGCAAAGACTTGGAATGAACCCAAATGTCTATCAATGATAGACTGGATTAAGAAAATGTGGCACATATACACCATGGAATACTATGCAGCCATAAAAAAGGATGAGTTCGTGTCCTCTGCAGAGACATGGATGCAGCTGGAAACCATCATTCTCAGCAATCACAAGGACAGAAAACCAAAAACTGCATGTTCTCACTCATAGGTGGCAATTGAACAATGAGATCACTTGGACACAGGGCAGGGAACATCACACACCAGGGCATGTCAGTGGGTGGGGAGCTGGGGGAGGGATAGCATTAGGAGAAATACCTAATGTAAATGATGAGTTGATGGGTGCAGCAAACCAACATGGCACATACCTATGTATCAAACCTGCTCATTGTGCACATGTGCCCTAGAACTTAAAGTATAATTTTAAAAAATGAAGGAAAGAAAGAGAAAAAGTGGAAGAAAATAGAACTTCATTAACAATTACATGTAATATTGGTTCTAAGTGTTACGAATAGTGTGAAGTTGGAAACTATGGAAAACTAACCAGGCTGTTAGCTTTTATGTTTTAATATCAAATCAGATCATGACACTTTATTTCGAGCAGTGACGGAAGGGTAGCCTTTTCTCCTCTCTGTTTACAGAGGTTCTGAAGGGCAGACTGATAGAGCTGCCGGTTCATTGACATGGGCGTTCTGCAGGAGGATTCTAAACCAGGTCCCTGGTGTGTGAAACTCTGTCTGGCAGCTCCTCTCCATAGCATGTCCCTAAATCTGTGCATCTATCTCAAAGATGGCATTAAATTTACTAGCAGCTTGAGTAGATAGTCTTTGTCTATCCCTAAGGAAAGTTTCCCAGCATGCAGGCATTAAAAAAAGTGATAAGAGGCCGGGCGTGGTGGCTCACACCTATAATCCCAGCACTTCGGGAGGCTGAGATGGGCAGATCGTGAGGTCAAGAGATCGAGACCATCTGGCCAACATGGTGAAACCCCATCTCTACTAAAAATACAAAAATTAGCTGAGCGTGGTGGTGTGCGCCTGTAGTCCCAGCTACTGGGGAGGCTGAGGCAGGAGAATCTCTTGAACCCAGGAGACGGAGGCTGCAGTGAGCCGAGATCGTGCTACTGCTCTCCGGCCTGGCGACAGAGTGAGACTCCATATCAAAAAAGAAAAAAAAAAAGGTGATAATAATTGGAAATGCAGTACAAATGCTTGTAACTATATTAGTAACATGGGAAATTGAATGTGTGAGGTACAAAGGTGTAAATTATTGGGAACATAAAGAAGACTTTTCTTGGTAGTTTTGTGTCCCTTACCTTTGCCAGGAAAGCCTGTCTTTCCAACCTTTTAATTGCTAACATTGTTCTCCCATGACCGTATGTGAATTCCTCTCTCATTTACTGAGCAATCCAAAACTATATGCAGAGTATTCTGCAAAATCCTGGATATTACGTATTCTAAAATGTTGGGATAATTATCACTAATATAAACTTGGAGCCTATAATGTAATATTATACTTGAAGAACACAAATAGGTCTCCAAAAATTCCAAAGTCTTTGAAAAGGAGCATTTGGCTTTTTGACAAGTCATCAACTGGGAGAAATTGAAGTGATGAAGAATTTTTAACATGTTCTTCTTGAAATAGGCAAAATTGTTGGGGGATTGCTCATTAACACACAGATCACCTTGGGCAGTGTCTAGGACCAACAAGTGTAGGGACAAGCTCTCATTTCTCTTACAGATGCCCTTTTCACAAATGCCATTCCCTAGGGGACTGTTGTATACATTAGCTTCTTCTAGAAGTTAGCCCACTAGTAAGGTCATCTGATTAGTTATTGTTAGCTAATAAGGTTATTAGATACTCAAGTGTAATCCCCCAATTCATTGTGGGATAGTGTTCCTACTGATTTAGTGAGGTCTCAGAGGCAGGTATGTATGAAAATATAGTCACCATGAGTTATAGTTCTGGGTATTTCAATTGTTACAAATTTGCAAAACAGGATCTACTAAAATATTGAGGTGAAATATGCCTGGTACACTTTCCTTATGAAAAGGAGGTACTCAGTACATATTAGGGAGAAGAATGAATGAATGAATAATTTACTGCAACCTACAGTTGGAAACCATCCAAAGGGGCAAATAGACTCAATGAAAGGGCAAAGAAGCTCAGTCAGAAAGGTGATTTTGCCAGTGTTTCTGCTAATGTTGGGTTCAGATGAATATCGAAAGTCACAGATACTGTCAACAAGGATGACAAGACAGAAACATGCTTCCTGACACCTTTTAAATAATTTTTTTCTTCTTTCCCTTCTAGCTTCATGCTGACATTTCTGATGTCAATAAACATTAATTTTTAGAAGAGACTTTAGGAAAGAGAATTGAGTCCAATTCAAGAATGCTAACTTTCAGATATCCTAATAAGTGTTCTGTAGTTTTACTATTATATGGTTAGATTCATACAGTAGAAAACAAGAGCAGCCACTGTGTTTAAATAGGTTGACTTTCAAGACAGTATAACACACACTTCAATTCTTGCTTCATGTGTCTATACATAAAAGCCATTCTGCTGTTCATAAATCATGTTTTAGGTACCGCTTTCTGTTTCATTTAATTAGTTTTAGAAAATTTAAGAAATCACCTCATGTAAGAGCCCCACTTTTTGGTTAAGCAAGATTATCCACACCTCATAGTCTGACAACTTACCTTACTTTATAGAGACCCTTGAAGAAACAGGTTAGAATCTTATCTGATTCAGTTGAGTACTCATTAAGGCTTTCAATCTCTGAAAGTGTATATATAGTATACTCACTTTCTCTAAAGAAAAAAAATCAAAAATTATTTTATGTGTATGTTTTTTTTAAAGTAACTATCGCCTTTATTAAAAACACTTTCAGACTGTGTTTTAGTTTCACATTAAGCACTCCTGATGTAGAATCAAATAAGCTAGATTCAAGTCCCAGTTTGCTACTTAATAGCACTATGACCTTGGACATAATTACCTAATTACCTAATTACATAATTAGGTAATTACAAATTACCTAATTATTTTACTCTTCAGTTTCCTTATCTGTTAGAAAACTCTTTTGATTACTGTCAGAATTCAGTGAGATGATACTTATGAAGTACCAGATATAAAGGAAACATTCAATTAAGAGTGGCTATTATTCTTCGATTTTCTTGGATAGTTTTAGGACTGCAAGTCAATTTGCAGAAAACAAATTTCCCCAAACTTTTGGCAAAGGTCAATTCACCAAATTTTTAGTCCCCGGAATTGTAATTTGTCAAAAGAAAATTTCACTTCTGTTATACAAATATATATATATTTTCTTTCCAACTTTCATTTTAGGTTAAGGGGGTACATGTGCACGTTTGTTACATGGGTGTGTGTCATAGAGGTTTTGTGTACAGGCTATTTCATCATCCGGGCAATGATCACAGTACCCGATAGATAGTTTTTAGACCCTTACCCTCCTCCCACCCCCAACCCAAGTAAGCCCGTGTCTATGGTTCCCAACTTTGTGTCTATGTGTTTAGCTCCCCACTTGTAAGTGAGAACATTCAGTATTTGGTTTTCTGTTCCTGCATTAACTTGCTTAGGATAATGGCCTCTAGTTCCATCCATGTTGCTGCAAAAGACATGATTTTGTTCTCTTTTATGGCTATGTTGTATTCCATGCTGTATATATACCACATTTTCTTTATTTATCCAGTCCACCACTGATGGACATCTAGGTTAATTCCATGTCTTTGCTAGTGTGAACAGTACTGCAGTGAGCATACACATGCATATGTCTTTATGGTAGAAGAATTTATATTCCTTTGGATATATACCCATTAATTGAAATGCTGGGTCAACTGGTAGTTCTGTTCTAAGTTTTTTGAGAAGGTTCCAAACTTCTTTCAACAGTGGTTGAACTAATTTACATTCCTACCAACAATGTATAAGTGTTTCTTTTTCTCCACAACCTTGCCAACACCTGTTGTTTTTAGACTTTTTGATAATAGCTATTCTGGCTGGTGTGAGATGGCATTTCGTTGTGGTTTTGATTTGCAAGTCTCTGATGATTAGTGATTTTGAGCATTTTCTCATGTTTATTGGCCACTTGTATGTCTTCTTTTGAGAAGTGTCTGTTCATGTCTTTTGCCTACTCTATAATGGGTTTTTTTTTTTTTTGGTTGTTGATTTGTTTAAGTTCCTTATAGATTCTGTATACTAAACCTTTGTTGAATGCATAGTTTGCAAATATTTTCTTCCATTCTATAGGTTGTCTGTTTTCTCTGTTAATCATTTATTTTGCTGTGCAGAAGCTCTTTCGTTTAATTAGGTCCCACTTGTCAGTTTTTGATTTTGTTGCCCTTACTTTTGGGGTCATTGTCATAAAATCTTCGCCAAGGCCTATGTCCAAAATGGTATTTCCTAGGTTTTCTTCTTGGATATGGTAGGTGCAACATACGTCTACAGAACACTCCACCCAACAATAACAGAATATACATTCTTCTCATCTTCACATGACATATACTCTAAAACTAACCACATGCTCATCCATAAAGCAATTCTCAATAAGTTAAGAACTAAAATCACACCAACCATACCTCAGATTACAGTGCAATAAAAATAGAAATTAATACTAAGAAGATCTCTCCAAACCATATAATTTCATGGAAATTAAACAACCTGCTCCTGATTGACTTTTGGGTAAATAATGAAATTAAGGCAGAAATTAAGAAATTATTTGAAACTAATGAAATTCTTTGAAACTAAAACAAAGATACAGCATACTAGTATCTCTGGACACAGCTAAAGCAGTGTTAAGAGGAAAATTTATAACACTAAAAGCCCACATCAAAAAGTTAGAAAGGTCTCAAATTAACAACGTAACATCACATGGGATGTGGGATTACAAAAACAAGAGCAAACCAACCCCAAAGCTAGCAGAAGAAAAGAAATAACCAAAATTAGGGCTGAACTAAACAAACTTGAGACCAAAAACACCATACAAAAGATCAAAGAGACCAAAAATTGATTTTTTGAAAAAACAGATAAGATTGGTAGATCACTAACTAGACTAATAAAGAATAAAGAGAGAAGACCCAAACAAACATAATCAGGAGCAACAAAAGGGGCATTACCAGCAACCCCACAGAAATACAAAAAACAAAACAAAAAACAAACAAACAAACCCAGTGACTGTTGTGAACCCCACTATGAGCTCAAACTAGAAAACCTACAAGAAATGAATAAATTCCTAGAAACATACAAACTCCCAAGATTGAACCAAGAAAAAATTGAAACCCTAAACAGACTAACAATGAGTTCTGAAATTGAATCAGTGAAAAAAAGCCTACCAACCAGAAAGAGCCCTAGACCAGATGGATTCATAACCAAATTCTACCAGATATATAAAGAACTGCTGGTACCAATCATACTGAAACTATTCCAAAAAATTGAAGAGGAGGAACTCCTCTCTAACTCGTTCTATGATGCCAGCATCATTCTGATACCAAAATCTGGCAGACACACACACACACACACACACACACACAACAAAAACAAACAAACAAACAAACAAAACTTTGGGCCAATATCCCTGATGAACACAAATACAAAATTCCTCAACAAAATACTGCTAAACCAAATCTAGCAGCACATCAAAATACTAATCCACCACAATCAAGTAGGTTTTATTCCTGGGATGCAAAGTTAGTTCAACATCCACAAGTCAATAAATGTGATTTATCACATAAACAGAACTAAAACCACAGACTACATAATTATCTCAATAGATGTAGAAAGGGCTTTCAATAAAATTCAACATTCCCTCATGTTAAACTGTTATACAAATATTTGAAACAAGACCCAGGATAGGTTGTTGCAGACAGAGTCTAGGGTAGATATAAGAACCCAGATGGAATAGGGCCCATGAGAAGACTAGAAGCAGAAGTTCCAAGAGTTCTAGGCATCTACATTTTAAAACATGCCAAATGCATATTCACCCAATTTGGAATAAGTCATTGGAAAAGGAGGCAGGGAAGACATGATGAAATTAACAGAAAAATGTTGGATAAAATGCAAATTGGTCATTTGACAAATTGGTTTGTAGTGAATTGGCTTTGGATAAATTAGTCATTTAGCAAATTGGTCTGTTTTGCCATGAGGCCTATTTTTGTAACATGCAGGGGAAAATTAACATTTTAAATTTATCTTGTGAAAAGACATGTTCAGAGGCAATCAAATCATATGTTAAAGAACATCAGTCTTGTAATACAAAAGTACAATTTTCATCCCACCCAAAGTTTTCATGGATTTGGATCTCCTGCAGAATGTGCCTTAAACAATTAATGACAACATAAAGTGTAATTCATATTAAATTTTAGTAACTAATAATAAGCCCTTCACAATTGTAGATATAGGAATAAGTGATAATTAGAAAGAACACTGCGTTGCCTCCCTTCCAATGCTTATTTAAGCAAGCTTAATATTGAGTTAAATAGGAGTTGATGAGTGTGCGTATTTATCTGTATATCTATATCCGTCTATCTACTTGAATATACATATCATTCTTCAGGTTAAATGTATTACCTTTCCTTACGGCTATCTCTTCATATGGATCATGTATTTCTTTATGGATCCTTCAGCATTTGGGTTGAAATGAGCAATACCTTACAATTTAATAACCTGTCTAACATAAGATCCAACACACCTACCAAAGAAACATGATGTTGTCTTACCCTGAAAAACATCTATTCGCTAAAAGATTTGTGAAAATCTCCTGATTCCTATAGGGATTTAAACCTAACAAATTGCACGTAGCACACCAAGTAAGCACTTAGAGAAAATTTTCTTGCACTTGAGTGCCCCTTCCGCTGGACGTATCAAAGGCTTAGTGTGTTCCTCTTATACTGTCACCTCGCTCTCTCAGGTAGAAAAATGCCCAAAGTTATATCTTTTCCTTGTGTACTGATAAAACTTCAGGTAAATGACAGTGGAAACCAACTGTGAGAAGCTTTTGAAATTTTTGCCCAGGAGTTTTACTTAGAAATTGCCTTTCTTTGATAAATTAATCCCAGTTCCTGAACAGTGAAATTCACTTTTTATTTTTGTTGTGCACAGTGTTGAGGCAGGGTAAGTGCTACACTGAGGATGGGAGAAGCAGCTGAAAAGATTGATGGGCCAGGTGGATGATCATTGTCATAGAACTCACTTGTGGGACACAGTATTATGAGGAGTTTGTACTTACTTGGCTGTGGTAGAAACATAATCTGTACATTGTATGTTTTTCCATACAATATTGTTCTTTAGATAAATCAATCCTAATTCTGAGAATTATCTGACAGTAGAAAAACTCATTGAAGTTAGTATATTATCATTTCTTTTATGCTTAAGTATAAAATATGAACATTTGATGAATTTCTCAAATATCTATTATTTTGACAATACTAAGAAGCAAATTTTCATTATCTAAATAACTTCACATATGTGGATGTCCTTTGTCCTGAGTCTTTGGAAATCTTGTCTTATGGGATGCATTTGTAGTTAATGTGTTTTTTAAGGTACACTTTTAGGGGAACTTGGTGGATCTTTTATTAGGGCTACATTTCTAGTATCTTAGGTACCAATTACCCTCAGGGGAAACATTTAGTCAGACTGGCTGATAAACATGTCGCAGGTGACTTTAGAATTAAGTCTCATCTCGGAGATAGAAAGCTTGGGTTTATATTTTTAATTAAGTGCAGGCTTCTGTCCTTTACTTGAACCTAAGAAGTATCATGTAGCAGGAAGTTTCAGTTCGGCAGGATTCTGACTATTTTCATGCAGTTCCACTTTGCAAACGAGACAGAATTAACACAAGGTGTGCTTTTAGCTTCTGGCTATGCCCAGTATTTTTAAGCTGCTTTGTAACATTTTCTTCATTCCAGGACCTTAAGGCAAACTTTAGGAGAAACTGGATATACTATGAAATAAAGAAATACCACATCTGACTCTTTCATTTATTACTCCATTGCTTAATAAATATACTAAATGTAAAGAGGTGAGCTCAACACCCAGGAAACATAAAAAGACAAAGCCCCCACCCTCAAGAAATATACCATCTAGGAGGGCTGGGATGGGAGACAAGTTCCATACTCAAAGAACAATAATGTAAGGTAGATGCACTGCTTTCTGCCATCTAGCAGCTCAGAGAGGGGAACGCTTGCCTGTTCTCCTGCAATCAGAGAAACCATCATCTGAGAAAAACTGCTGCAGCCTTCATCTGATGTTGATTCTTTTTTTCTTTTCTTTTTCTTTTTCTTTCTTTTTTTTTTTTTTTTTTTTTTTTTTGAGTCAGGGTCTCACTCTGTCACCCAGGCTAGAGTGCGGTGGTACCATCATAGCTCATTGGAGTCTTGAATGCCTGGGCTCAAATGATTCCACCTTAGCTTCCTATGTAGCTGGGACTACAGGCAGGTACCACCATGCCCACAAATTGTTTTTTCTAATTGTTTGTAGAGATGAGGTCTTGTTGTGTTGCCTAGGCTGGAACTGATTCTTTAAAAAATGCCCCCACCTAGGGTCCCTCTGAATACATTCACCAACATTCTGTCCTTGATATTTTTATCTTCTCTTTTTCTCTTTTTGTCTACCTCTTCCTTTAAGCCATCCCTATGGCTTGTACTATCGCTCCTAAGGAAACTAACCTCAAACATGACCCTGATTTTTCTTCTAAATTCCGTTTCTTTATTTCTTGGTCATATCAACGAGCTGTTGCCTTAAATTCTTCAGAGTCATGGAGCCTAAAGTGAAGCAGATCACTTCTGTACTACCTGCCATTCCCTTGGGTATTTATGTCTAATTTCTGTTAAAGACATGACCATTTGCCTGGTCACCCAGGCTTGACAGTTGAGCTGCATTCTGCCATTTCTCCCAACTTCTTTCCAGATCTCCCTGATAACTAGTTAGTTGAAAAGACCTACTTGCCCCTAGTTCCAGTGCATGGCTCACTTTTCTACTCTGCAGGACATCCTCAACATACCAAATGATATATTTGGCCACCTATGCCTCTGTACACAGTGCCTACCCACATTAACTCACACGTCAAGTATTCACTGAATGCCTATTATATGCAACTCAGCATGAGGTGCCGAAGAATACAAAAGTAAAATTTTTAAAAAGCTGGAAGAGTTTTATAGAGGACAAGCGTTTTTTCTAATGAGAGATACACATAAGCTATTCTTCAAAACCAATGTGACGAAATTGCCACCTCTGTTTGGGCATTCGGGAACATATCCTAAAAGAAATGACTTGAATTTTAAAGGCTAAGTAAGAGTTAACCAAGTAGAAGAGGAGGAAATGGCATTTCCAGATGAGAGACAAGTATGAACAAAGGCATATATTGCCTTGTGGAGATATGCAGGTTGAACCATTTTTCGGTCAGTTAATGACCCATCTCTTTCTTTAGTGAACTCCCATATGACAAGAAAGTTCCTCTACCTTGTTTTATGGTCGTTGTAGTATTTGCCAGCTCCTGCCTAGATTACAGGTTTTAAGGGCAAGGACTATGCATCGATTATCTTTGAACTCTCTGTAGAACTTGGACCTATTAGACGTTTGTGGTAAGCTGAATAAGGGCCCCCAAAGATACCCACATCCTAACCCCCAGAACCTGTGACTCTATAACCTTACATGGGAAAAGGGGCTTTGCAGGTGTGATTAAGCAAAGGACCCCAGATGGGGAGATTATTTTGAATTATCAAGGTGGACTCCATGTCATCACAAGGGTCCTCCTAACAGAGAGTCGGGAGGGTCAGAATCCAAGGAGATGAGAGAATGAAAAGCACAAGTGAGAGGAGTGGGATAGCCAGATTTTAAGAGGGTTGTGAGCCAGAGAATATAGGCCTCCTCTAGAGGCTGCAGAAGGCCAGAGGTGGACAGAGTCTCCCTGAGAACCTCCAGAAGCAGCACACCCCTGCCCACACATGGTAGACTCCCGATCTCCAGGCTGTAGAATAATACATCCATGCTATTTTAAGCCACTGTTTGTGACTGTTTGTTACAGAAGTAATAGAAAACTAACATGATGTTTAATATTCATAAATGTTTTATAGGTTCATGACATGATTTTTAACCTTTTTCGTCTATATGGTATTAGGATGACAGATATACATTTTTTTAAAAAAAATTTATACAGGGAATCCTTAATGTAACAACCACTAGATTGTGCTCATTTGATAAAGTAAAAAAAAAAAGAAAATATTACATCATCAAAGAGGAGTTTTAAAACGGTGAAGAGAAATTCTAGATATTGTGATTTTAGAGTCACGTTCTTGAACTAATGATACCCTATACCTTATAATACAATTCTAAGAAAATTTGACTGGGTGCAATTATCACAGTCTGTGAATATTCACTCACGTTTCCACAAAATATCATCCTCCATTTATCTTTTACTACCTCCGTAATTTAGAGTAAAAAGACAGTATGTAATGTGCATTGCAAGCTTCCCAGTATTTTCAAAGAAGAAACTCCATAATCCCTTTTGGTAAATATTGGTAGGCAATGAGGATGAAATATGGTTTACAGTATAAACAGTTCTGCCATTATTAGACCATAGGAGGGATTCAGAGTACACCCACTCGTTGTCGCAAGCTGATGATGGAGACGAATACCTGTGGGACCTCAAGCATGCACAGGACATTGTTCATGGCTTTAGGAACTGAGCTACCCAATATTTGGTCCTCACCATAAATGATCTTTGCTGATGTAAGATTTACAAATATGGTAAATCTCATTAATGAATTCTATATCTGCAAATTCACCCACTCACAAAACCTTATATGTAACCCCAAAATCAATATTTGCAGCACTTTGATGGTCAAAAGTGGATGTATGCAGAGTGGCAAAAATTTGTGTTGTCCAAATGTGCACACTCCTAGCTGAGGCTAAGGAAGGCCACGCTCTGCCACCCTCTTTTCAGCTCTTTATACAGAGATGACCAGAGGATGGAGATGGAAGAGACAGTCCAATGTAGTTCAAGAAGACTTTACTCTGGGGCCATCTGGATAGCTTGAGTCCCATCTCTGATCCCTGTTCGTGGGGAATCCTCAGGCAAATCACATGACACATTTGAACCTTTTTTTTTCTTGTGTAATAAAATAGGATCTACCAGGACAAGGTGTTTTTAAGATTTAAGATTATAATATATGTGAGATATGTGTACATATACTTTACATACACATGTATGTATTTCCCCTAAGTGCAATGGTTCAGTATTCATTAATTCAGTGTTTGCAGAGGCTTGGTAGAACAAAACAACCATGAATAACAAGAACCGACTATACATTTCAATGTAAAGCATTTTATAGAGTGACGAGAGCTGGTCATGGTGATACTTAGAAAATGCCCGTAATGAACCTCAGTTGGGAATAGATGGGCTCCACTCATGTGTTAACGTGCAGGCTGGCTGTTTGTCACACTCTGTTACCCTGTTTCTCTCTTAGAGAAACAATAATGGATAAAATAATGAATTCCTTCTACCATGTTTGATATGGTTGGAGTCTGTGTCCCCACCCAAATCTCATGTCAAGTTGTAATTCTCAGTGTTGGAGGAGGGACATAGTGGGAGGTGATTGGACCAAGGGGTCAGACTTCCCTCTTGCTGCTGTTGTGATAGAGTTCTCACAAGATCTAGTGTTTGAAAGTGTGTGGCACCTCCCCCTTCATGCTCTCTTTTTCTTGCCCCTGCCATGGAGACATGCTTGCTTCCCCTTCACCTTCCACCATGACTGTAAGTTTCCTGAGGCCTCCCCAGAAGCGGAAGCCTGTACAGCCCACAGGCTGTGAGCCAATTATACCTCTTTTCTTTATAGATTATGCAGTCTCAGTTATGTCTTTACAGCAGTGTGAGAACACATTAATACAATGTTGTATATTTTTCTGTCTTTATATGAACAAGATACATTATTTACCTACTTGTAATTAGCAAGTTACAAGTTTTCCTCACAGTATTACATTTCAGAGGTGTAGACAAAAAGATATACAGAATTCACAGAGATGAAATCACTTCATCATTCCCCCACATTCCTGAAAGAAGTTGATCTCTTAGTTGCAAAAACACATCCAGACAGAGGCTCCCTTCCCCACAATATTTCTCTATTAGGAAACAGAATCTTTCTTTCAAGACTCTGATTTAACAAGGTTTTATTAAGCACTGCACTGAGTGCTATGGAAGGTTCAGATATAAAGGGTATTTTTCTTTCTCACCAATGCATTTCTACCATTTTGGGGGACATTAAGTGAACATACAGAAAAGAAAAACTATAAAATAAAATATATGCAAGTATATTAAAGTATAAACATTTAGTCACTAGCTTAAAGTATTCCAAGAGAATTTGAAGAGTATTCAAACTAAAATTTTAGCCATTTGGAATTTTCCTTGATTTTAATTTATGTTCTAATTAAAATTATAATTGTTTTCTTCTATCAATGTGATTGACTCTAAACATTAGTAAAGAAAAAGAAAAACCCACTAGCACCACCAATGGCTATAACAAAAATGCTTCCAAAGTTTCCACACAGAGTCAATAAACTCTAGCTTGCTGGGTTAAATGAACCATGTGAAGCTATAAATTCAGAATTTTATGCACCTTATAAGAACACAGTATAAAACATAGATGGACTGTCTTTTCTAGTGGAGTGAGAACTCCCTGATCAATTCTGCAGTTATGCTATGTGTTAAAGCCACTCGAATCCATTTGACAGATCACCTCTCTAAAGAGCTAAATGTGTGGTTAAATGATTGATTATTCTCCCTGTTCAGCTCCTTTCCCCTCATTGGGCATGTAGCACTCGTCTGTCTCCTTTTCCCATCATGTGCAGAAAATATGGAACAACCTCTGTCCTAAGCTTTCTGTCAAACACTTTATTGGCCTGAACGTGGATGAGGAGACATGCATAGGATTCAACGCTTACACAGAGGATTCATATGCTGAATAGAATTTAAGTTGCAAGACCTCAAGGTTATGCAGAGGAAAACCAGGAGTCCCTAGTGTAAGCTGTGGATAGAATGGTCTGTTCTGGACTTATTTGGGTATACACTAATGAAAGCCTAGCTGCTTTCAATAGGAGTTGGTAGAGAAGTACAGGCTTAGGGACTGTGGAAGTTCATTCTGAACTCCTTTGGCTCTCACTTGCCACACTGGCCCACACCGATACCAGGATTTGCTTATTGGTCAGGCACCAAAACGTTCCAAGAATTCTAAAGAGTTTCTCCTTTGAAAATAAGTTTTAAGTGGAAGCTTAGTGACCTAGAAAAAACTGAACCTACTAAAATAGACCAATACTACACACACACATACACTTACACACACACATTCATTAATAACAAGTCAGTCCTTTAAATTAAATTAAACAGGATAGAGTTACTGCTACTGCTTCTGGAATTGTCCCATATCAGAAAGAGCCTAAAATTTCTAATTATGTCTCATTTAACTAAATTATCAGGAATTTAATCCTCTTCAGAGAGCCTATTGTCTTGAAATTGCCCATTTAGATAAGGAAACCAAGTTCTTTTTATCAAAGTACTTTATGAATGTTGAGAAATGTCAGATTCAGTAATTTATCACCTGGATACCATGTGCTTTGAAGGGGAGGATGTGATAACAATGGTAATGACACGGTTAATTATGTTACCATGGCAGGACAGCCTCCAATGGCTACTCCGATTTCAGCTCTGTGCACTTCACATCTTTATCACAACCTGGATCAAGGGGCCATGGGCATCACACAGGTGTTAAAATGGTTTGAGCTCCTAGAGTTTAATAATTTGCTCCATGGATCCTGGCATTCATGACAGTCTTTGAGGTGCCATTAAAATATCCCTAAATCTGGCCGGGCGCGGTGGCTCAAGCCTGTAATCCCAGCACTTTGGGAGGCCGAGACGGGGGGATCACGAGGTCAGAAGATCGAGACCATCCTGGCGAACACGGTGAAACCCCGTCTCTACTAAAAAATACAAAAGACTAGCCGGGCGAGATGGCGGGCGCCTGTAGTCCCAGTTACTTGGGAAGCTGAGGCAGGAGAATGGCGTAAACCCGGGAGGCAGAGCTTGCAGTGAGCTGAGATCCGGCCACTGCACTCCAGCCCTGGCGACAGAGCGAGACTCCGTCTCAAAAAAAA